>NC_090450.1:277139746-277442108 GCF_031143425.1 Pleurodeles waltl
CCGGAAGAGTAATTATTTGCTTAATGTTCAAATGGTGTGTCTTGTAGACTAGTATGTATTACATGTGACTGCAAAATTCCCTGGTTCAGTACATGATTCCTACATCCTAAGGAACAGCAGTGTTCCTGCATTGATGTTACATCTACAGCGAGAAAGGGTCTGGCTCATTGGTAAGTGTACTGCTGTCCATGTCAGCTCTACCTCTCTACACAGTCAGCTCTATGGCTCACCCTGTTTCCTACTGTACTGCTCCCATGTCTACACAAATGACTCTGGATACCCCAACCTGCCCTGGCTCCTGACTCCAGTTAGATATCCAACTACAGATGGAGAGAAAAGGTACAAGGCGGCATATGGCCAGATGAGGCACGTGATATAGAAGGCTTTTGATCTATTGAAAGCAAGATTTTGTTGCCTTCATATGTCCAATGGTGCCCTACAGAACAGGGAAGGCCTGCAAGATAGTTGTTGCATGCTGCATGCTACATAATCTGGCCCTCAGAAGGCACATACCACTGTTGGAGGAGGGAGATATTGATGCAGGATCTGACGCTGGTGACCCTGATACTGATGAGGAGGCAGACGAGGAGGAGGCAGCTGACAACAGGATTGACCTAATACACCAATACTTTCAATGATTCTCAGGTATGTGTGATCTAAAGTTTAATGAACTGTTGCACCCTGTATGGGACATGTGATTTTGTCCTTCAATGTTGTATGCGTCAATGTGTATGAGGAGACTGCTGCCTTCCATCTTGGTTTACATCTCTGAAGGGATGCTGACTTAACATGAGGGGAAGTGTAAATGAAATGCTGCCATTTAAATGTAATGAATGCTAGTGCCATTACAACTCATCCTTATAGATGTGCTCAAGTTGTATGGTCCTAAGTCTGAATTGATGAGACAATGGCATGTACACATCTTTGATTTGTCCTGTTCAGAAGATCTATCATTTTGTGCTCTTAGCTGCTGTCTGGCATCTACTTATTATTGACAATGAAAGGGGGTGTACTGTTGGGGATGTCACCTATGTGCAATGGTACCATTACTTTGCATGAGCGTGACTGACAGTCCTAGCCTGTAAATATGTGGTGTCCCACCCGCTGCAGCATTTATCCTATGTATGTGAAATACTGCCGTATGTGTATTGTAATAGCCTACATGGGTTACTTCATTTAACCTTTTCCCTATTTTGGTTCCTAATCAGGTCACATATGTGTTTACAATCTGCTTCCTGGCATGACTGTTGGCACCATTGCCATTGGGTGTTACTGCCATCTGGATGTACTGACACATCTGTTGGATATTCATGCTACATGGAGGAAAATGCCACTGTTGGCATGGTTACTCCCTAACATCTTGCCTTTTGTTGATGCTAGTTATGATTGGAAGTGTGCTGGGACCCTGCTAACCAGGCTCCAGCACCAGTGTTCTTTCCCTAAAACTGTACCTTTGTCTCTACAATTGGCACAGCCCGGGCACACAGATACGTTCCTTGTATATGGTACCCCTGGTACCAAGGGCCCTGTGGCCAGGGAAGGTCTCTAAGGGCTGCAGCATGTATTATGCCACCCTGGGGCCCCATCACTCAGCACATGCACACTGCCTCACAGCTTGTGTGTGCTGGTGGGGAGAAAAATACTAAGTCAACGTGGCACTCCCCTCACGGTGCCATGCTCACAACCCACTGCCTGTGGCATAGGTAAGTCACCCCTCTAGCAGGCCTTACCTCCCTAAGGCAGGGTGCACTATACCACAGGTGAGGGCATAGCTGCATGAGCACTATGCCCCTACAGTGTCTAAGCCAATTCTTAGACATTTTAAATGCAGGGTAGCCATAAAGAGTATATGGTCTGGGAGTTTGTCAGACAAGAACTCCACAGTTCCATAAAGCCTACACTGAATACTGGGAAGTTTGGGATCAAACTTCTCAGCAGAATAAATCCACACTGACACCAGTGTGGGATTGATTGAGAAATGCACACAGACGGCCCCTGCATGCCAGCCCAACTGCTAGTGCTAGGCTGACCGGTTTCTGCCAGCCTTCCACATCCGGATGGGTTTCTGGCCACATGGGGTGAGTGCCTTTGTGCACTGTGTGACCAGGAACAAAGCCTGTACTGGGTGGAGGAACTGTAACACCTGGTGGTGAGCCTCAAAGGCTCAAACCTGGTGCTACAACAACCCAGGGCACTCCAGCTAGTGGAGTTGCCTGCCCCCCCAGACACAGCCCCCACTTTTGGCAGCAAATTCAGAGGAGACAATGAGAAAAACAAGCAGGAGTCACCCTCCAGCCAGGGCAGTCCCTAAGGTGGCCTGAGCTGAGGTGACCCCTTTCTTAGAAACTCCTCCATCTTGCTTTGGAGGATTACTCCCAATAGGATTAGGGATGTGCCCCCCTCCCCAAGGGAAGGAGGCACAAGGAGGGTGTAGCAATCCTCAGGAACAGTAGCCATTGGCAACTGCCCTCCAGCCCTAAACACACCCCTAAATTTGATATTTAGGGGTGACACTGAACCCAGGAAAACAGATTTCCTGATGACCTAAACAAGAAGAAGGACTGCTGACCGGAAAACCCCGCAGAGAAGACGGAGACAACAACTGACTTTGCCCCAGCCCTACAGGCCTGTCTCCGGACTCAAAGAACCTGCACAGCAACGCATCCAGCGGGACCAGCGACCTCTGCCAACTCAGAGGACTGCCTTGCAACCCAAAGGACCAAGAAACTCCAGTGGACAGTGGCTCTGTCCAAACATCCTAGAAAAAACATCTTTAAAGGGACTCACTCCTGAAGCGTAAGTCCCCAACCCTCTGGACCCCACACCCCCGGCCCATGTCCAGAGAAACCAACACTGCAACGAGGACCCCCAGGCGACTCCCACGACGTGGACACCCTGAGAGGACCTCCCTGCACCCCCACGGTGACGCCTGCAGAGAGAATGCAGAGGCTCCTCCTGACCGTTACTGCCCGGTAACAAAGAACCCAATGCCTGGAAGAAGCACTGCACCCGCAGCCCCCAGGCCTCAGAGGAACCAACTACCGGTGCAGGAGTGACCAGCAGGTGGCACTTATCTTTTCCCAGTCAGTGGCTGGCCCGAGAAGCACCCCTGTGCCCTGCCTGCATCGCCAGAGTGACCCCCATGTCCCTGCATTGAAACCAACACAAAACCTGACACCTAATTTGCATACTGCACCCGGCCGTCCCTGTGTCGCTGATGGTATATTTTGTGTGCCTGCTTGGGACCCCCCAGTGCTCTACAAAACACCCCTTTTCTGCTTCCCGAGGATGCAGGTACTTACCTGCTAGCAGACTGGAACTGGAGCACCTCTAGTCTCCATAGGTGCCAATGTTATTTGGGCCCCTCTTTGACCTCTGCACCTGACTGACCCTGTGTTGCTGGGTGTATGGGGTTAACTTGAACCCCCAACAGTGGACTGCCTATGCCCCAGAGACTGAACTTGTCAGTACTTTACTTACCTGCTAAACTAACATGTACTTACCTGCCCAAGGAACTGTTGAATTTTGCAGTGCCCGCTTTTAAAATAGCTTATTGCCATTTTATGCCAAACTGTGTACATTACTGTTAGACTTCAAAGTTCCATATATACAGATGCCAAGTACCTTACAATTCATGTACTTACTTGAATTCTGAATCTTGTGGTTCTAAAATAAATTAAGAAACTAATATTTTTCTATATAAAAACCTATTGGCCTGGAGTTAAGTCTTTGAGTGTGTATTCCTAGTTATTGCCTGTGTGTGTAAAACAAATGCTTAACACTACCCTCTGATAAGCCTATTGCTCGACCACACTACCACAAATAGAGCATTAGTATTATCTATTTTTGCCGCTATCAACCTCTAAGGGGAACCCTTGGACTCTGCACACACTATCTCTCACTATGAGATAGTATAAACAGTGGCAACTTCCTACACTATATCTGTCACTCTGAAAAACATGTTGTACAAATATGTGTATTTCATTACTGTTTTTTACTAAAAATGTTACATTTTGTACAATGAAGACACATACGCCATTCCTTATGCTCATTAGTGTTTAATTTGTGTTTCACATCACAGTTTTGAGGAGGGGGGGTCATGGTTTCCGAAATCATCAAAGTAGGTGGTGCAGCTGTTGGCTCCACAGGTCCTGTATCAGTGAGCCTGGGGATATTGTGATTTAACATTGGACAGTCAACAGGGTGTATCAATGGCATACAAGGGAGGATGTTCAGGAGAGGGATCACTTCCTGGTGGTGTGTTTGGTCTTGGCCTCAGGTCCTGCAGAATGTCTGGATGGTCAACCTCTTGTGGGGGGGTCCTCAGCTGCAGAGGTGCTAATGGCTAGTAGGCCCTCTTGCTGGGCCTCCTTTCTAGTAGCTGGGGCAGATGTTGAGGGCACAGGTATAATAAGACTACTGGATGGATCCTGCTGTTGGCTGGAAGAGGCGCCCTGGATTCTTGTGAGTTCAGTGAGCACCCCTACAAAGGAGACCATGGTGGTATTGTGTGCCTGCCACTGCTGCATGGCCTCCTGATGGTATTTCCTCTGCAGCCTCTGGTTCTCCTGCAAGGTGGTGAGTATATGGCCCATCATGTTCTGGGATTGCTGGTAGGCCCTCAGGACTCCGGAGATGGCCTCCTGGCCAGTCGTGTGGTGTTGCTGCCTCATCCCTTGGCCCACAGTTGCCCTCCAACTGACCCTTTCACCCTGTGCCTGTGCCCCTGGCACAGTGTGCCCACTCCCACTGACACAAGGACCTTCATTGTCTTGGGGTGTCGATTCCGGTCCCTGTACTCTGGGGCACACTGATGAATGATCTGTCCTTGGGACACAGGTTTAGAAAGGTGGACTCAGCTGTGCTGTAGGTGCCACAAGGGAGGGAGATTCAGTTGTGGACAGAGTGAGGCTGGTGGTGTTGGACTGACCAGTAATTCTTGATGGGCCAGGTAAGTTGTCCCTTTCCAGATATCCAGGGTATTGTTCCTCTATAGGTCCTACTGCCAGAGGCTGGCTTTCAGTCTCTGGCTTCCTCGGCTGTGTGGCAGTACTAGGGATACCTGTGGAGTGAGGGGAAGTGTGTTGCATGATGGTATAGTAGTTGTGGTACACATGGTTGTTTGCTATCATTGCTTGCAATTGCTGACCAGTAATGCATTGACAGTTTCTTGAAAACTGCTAGTTTTTGGGTCTGTTGGAAGTTTCTACTGTAATTGTATGCTATATGGTTGATGGTGGTCTTGACTGCTGCCATTGCCGCGAACTAAGTTGCATTCAAAATGTCTTGATGGTGAAGGGGGTTATACGTGCAGGTCTCCAAATGTGGAGTGGAATTGGCAGTTCTACAATGGTTGAGAGTGTTGCATTGTGGTAGTTGTGGTACTTGTTGCAGTGTGAGAAATCCATGCACTGGGTGGGCCTGTGTGGGAATGGTGTTAATGGGGCATGCAAGAGTGGGCATTGGGTTCAGGATGGATGGGTGCAGGTAAGGGTGGTGCTGAGGGGCTGACAGGGTGGTGAGGGTACATGGTGTGCAGGAGTACATAGTGCCGAGGGAGTGTTGTTAACTTACCTGAGTCCAGTCCTCCTGCTATTTCTGTCAGGTCCTCTGGGTGTAGGATCGGCAAGACCTTCACCTCCCACGATGTGAACTCAGGGGGAGGAGGTGGGGGCCTACTGCCAATCTTCATTATGGTGATTTGGTGTCTCAATGCCATGGACCGTACCTTCCGCCGTAGGTCGTTCCACCTTTTCCTGATGTCGACCCTTGTGCATGGATGGTTTCCCACTGCATTCACCCTGTTGACGATCATCTGCCATAACTGTGTTTTCTTTGGTATGGATGTCTGCTGGACCTGTGCTCCACACAGTTGTGGCTCCACTCTGACGATTTCATCAACCATGACTCTCAACTCCTCGTCTGCGAATCATGGGTGTCTTTGTGGTGCCATGGTGGTTGTCTTGTGGGTGGTGGAGTGTGTGATGTGCAGGGATGCTAGGTGTGCTGTTTGTTGGGGTGCGGTTGAGTGCTAGGGTGTGTGTGTGTGTGTGTGTGTGGTTTGCGGTGTTTGTGTGCAATGGTGATGTGAGTTTTGTGTTACTGAGGCTGTTGTGATTTGTGTGATGCATGTTCAGTGTGATGGTGCCTACGATATCCAGGTAAAATATCTTCTATTAGTGCGGTCTTCCCGCTCTCTGTCTAAATTTTTGGTTGCAATGGATTGTGGGGGCATGTAGGGGTGTGTTATGTAGTGCTGTGATCAGGTGTGTGTATGTGTATCAGGTGTGGGGTATTCTTATTGTCCAATGTGGTGGTGTCTTCTGGTGAAGGTGCGTTTTTGACCGCAGCAGTTCGGATGTCAATGGATTACCGCCATGCAAAGACTGCAGTGCTGATTTGTGGGTTGTAATTTGGAGGGAGGGATGTTGGCGGCGTGGCGGCTCTGGTGGTGGAAACACATCTCTCCTGCCGTCGGTCAGGCCGACGATTTTGGATTTTTGGCTGTTTTTGGGCAGTGTTCTGTCAGTGTCTTATAATACAGCGGTCTTCAGACCACCATAATTGGCAGTTTTTGGCTCCAGCTTAGGTGGCGGTCTTCGAGTATTATCGCCAAAGTTGTAATGAGCACCTGAGTGCCTTCTGAGAGAGGGTAGGAGGAAATACAACTTGCAAGAAGAATGACTTTAATGGCTGTGGGACATCCCGTAAGAACCTGTGTATCCAGTGGGCTCCCTATGCCTCATTTCCATTGTTGGAAGGAACCATAATGATGTGCTCATTGTCAGCCCAGTCAGGGCTGCAATTTAATTGTTGTCCTAGGCCTCTATGAGGTTTACAACTTGATTGTTGTAGGCCAGCACCTGTATCTGCACCAGTGCCTCAGCTCCACACTCTGAGGATAGGCAGGTGCCCTGACACTCTGACAAATCCAGCCTTCATTAGGCCAGGAACACACTCCAGCATGTTTCACAGTGTAGGTGAGAGGACAGCCACCGGTAAAGGGAGGTGAACGCCATCTATCATGCAAATAAATAATTAAAAAAAAAAATCATTTGACTGTATCCTACTGTTCCTGAGCTTGATTCACATTAACTCTTGATACCAACTATGGTGGGGCCAGACCTAGGGGGCCACCTGGGAGGGAGTAGTAGACGGAGCAGGGTGAATGAAGCAATTGGAGGGAATCACACTCAAAGAGACTGATGAGTATGATCTTTGGATTTGTGTAGTAATTATTGTAACTGTGTGATAACATTATTTTCTTTTTTGAAAAAACAAGCACTAGGCTGGATATTGTGATTGTTGTGTCTATTGGTTTGTGGATTGCTGAACATGAGCATTCCCACACTACCTCCTTGAGAAGCATGTTACTACAGGCACTCACTACTGTAGGAGTAAAGTGTGGAAGAGGGGGTACTTGGCTCAGTTTGCAGAGCCATGAAGGACATGTCCTGGGACTTCACCGACAAATAACCTTAAGCCCCATAGTTGAGGCCAGTACCTCTTACCTGCCCCATGGCCTCCTGAACAGGGTCTAACAACAATAATGTTTAGCCCACAGTAGTCCTTAGTGAGACCTGTGAAAAAATGCTGGGGCTACCTACGCTAACACCTACTGCTTCTCTTGATTGTCAAAAAGATCGCACACCCCAGTAGGAGCCAGACTAGTCCTTTCCCAAACAATAACACTGTCATAGTTCTAAGGAGGAGACTCTTAATGTCAGGATGAGGGATCTGACAGAGAACTTCTATCAAACCCTCCTCTGCCTTACCCTTCATCCTGTGAACTTGACACTCTTTCTCTGTGAGAATGCTCTCTCACACTATGATTGAGAATAGATCAGGTTGACTAGAGTCCCAGCAAGGCAGCCCCGCCCCTTATGCTTGATTCTATTTACTACCCATATGCCAGAACCAGAAGAGTTGCTCATGACAGTCTCTGCAATGGCCACCCTCCCAGATCATATATCTGTTTCCCAAGAGACTCCGAGAGTGTCTATCCGTGTATCTCCTGTAACCACCATTCCCATTTTCTAATGATTGACCTTGGTTACTAGTCCTAAATTTCCAGATGCACCTACTCTGTGAACTGACACAATGTCTCCTGAATTTTCGGTACTGACGTCATTGAACTAGCAACTGACCCAGATTCCAGTCTGCCTGGTGGACTGCACTAAAACTTGAGGAATCTTATGTGCCTGCCCCATGACATCCTGAAGACTGGCAAGGATTTCACCTAACGGCTTCCATTTAGATTTCTGTCTACTGATGTTAGAAATTGGTTTTCTGGTTGGCACCCTGTCCAAGCTAAAACCACAATCCTAGTCAGGATAAGTCAAACACACACCATAAATTAACCTGTGCTCCCCCTCTGCTAGCTTGGCACAGAGCAGGCAGGCGTAACTGAGGAAGTAAGGTGTAAGATATTTGTGCAACATTTAAAACATTAATTGTGAAAGCACCACAAAAAGACTCCAAGTTAGAAAAATATATTATATTTTTTATGAGTAAAACATGACCTAAACAACAAAAACTTCAATAAGTAGAAGTTGAGATATGAATTTTTAAATATGATCTGTAAATTTAGTGCTTAGAAGCCAACGTGGGCTATCTGGTCCTGCTAGACGTGTCAAATTTAAAAAGTCAAGCTAACCACAATGGAGCGCAGGTATGATATGGGTAGCAACCTTGTCCCACTGCAAAAGTACCTTTGGATGTAAGATACATCCTCATCGAAGACCTGATGCGAGGAGCAGAGGAGACAATACAGAGGCGATGTGTTTGTTCTGATCCTCACAGTCTGGGATGCGTCGTTGGCGAGTCCTTTGGCCATGAAGGTGATGTGTTATTATCGAGCCATGCAGATAGCGAAGCAAAGTCCTCAGGCCACAATGTTGCATAGTCAGAGATGCTTTGGTCCTGACTGGTGCACCGGCAGAGCCCTGGTGCTGTTGTGGGTTTGCTGGAAGTCTTTGATGTCCCCAAGACTTCAAAACAGGAGGCAAGCAGACAAGCCCTCTGAGTCACTTTGGGTTCAAGTAGTGTACTTTCAGTCCTTCTCACCCAGACAGAGAAGGCAGCAGGCAGGACAGCACAGAAGAAAAGCAGTACTTCCAGTGCAGCAGTCTAGCAGTATAACGTTCATTCAGCAGCACAGCAGTACTTCTTCTTGGCAGAAAATCCATAGGTCCAAAAGTGTACTGGTAGGGTGACATGTCCAGTCCTTATACCCAATGGTGCCTTTCAAGTAGGAGTGACTTCAAAGAGGGGTCTTTGAAGTGCACAGAGGTCCTCCCTTTCTGCCCTGGCTCCAGACTTCCCACAGGGGGTTAAGCAGTCTGTGTGGGAGCAGGACACTGCCTATTCAGTTGTAAATATTAGCGCCTCCCTCACATCCTGCCCAGGATGACCCATCAACATGCAGATGGTCACTCTGTCACACTTGCCCTTCCTTTGTGTGAGGCTGTCTAGAATAAATGCAGAAAACAAGCTGTCACACCATCCCAGACATGGAGTATTGGAGACAGGCTGCAGGCACACAGGGCTAAACGCAGGAAAATGGCAACTTTCTAAAAGTGGCATTTTCAAAATTGTAATAGTAAATCCGACTTTACTAATAAAGGGGATTTATCACTACTAATCCACTAAACATGACGTGTCTACTCCTTCTCAATCAGTGGCATGCAGTAGAATAACGTACAGTGGTGTACACTGAAGTGGCACAGAGTGGAATGGCAAAAAGTAGAATAACATAGATTGTAGTGTCATAGAGTGTAGTTCCATACAGTGGAATAGTGTATAGTGGAGGGGTGTGCAGTGAAGTGACGTGGACTGGAGTGTCACCGAATAGAGTAGGGTAGAGAATAATAGCGAGAGGTAGAGTGGTATAGAGTGGAGCAGAGTAGAGTGGAGTAGCACACAGTGGATTCGTGTAGAGTGCAGTGTAAAGTGGAGAAACATAAAGTAGAGTGGCGTAGAGTGGAGTGGCATAGAGTGGGTTAGAATGGAGTGGCACAGAGTGCAATGGCATACATTGGAGTGTTTTTATTGAGACAGACATCGCGTGAAAGTGTGTAAACTGATGTAAATGTTACGCAGCAGAAATATACATCATAAGGTGTAAATGTTCATTTTTGGTAGTATGTGTAAATAGTATAGTGTTAAAGTGAGAAGGTAAAAAAATGTAGCTATAGTGCAGAGGTATCCTGTGGTAAATTCAAGTTATATCACAGTACAGGGGGATGAGATGTCAGTGTGTGATTGTCTAATGACTGTGTTTACCAAAGGTAAAAGACAGCCATGTAGTTTATATCTCAGTTTTTCCAGCGCTCTGCAGTCTAACTTTCACTGCAGACTAGTTTACGGTCTCAGATATAAGTAAGTATTAGGTTTTATTAAATTTACTACCTATTGTCACTTTTTTAAGTGGTGATGGGTAGAGAATTTTCTTTATACATTCCATATACTTTTTAAGTTTCTATGTATGTTTATAACAGTTTAGGGAGGACTGCGAACTTCTTTAAGTAGTTCTATAATTTGTAGGTATTAAAGAGCTACTCTGTAGACGTTTTGTGCATATTTAAATATGGTAAAAATAGAAAATAGATGTAAGTAGACTATGGGGGTCATTCCGACGCCAGGGCCGGGGACCGCGGATGCACCGCCAACAGGCTGGCGGTGCATCCAGGCCAATTCTGACCGCGGCGGTAAAGCCGCGGTCAGAAAAGGGAAACCGTCGGTTTCCCGCCGGTTTTCCCCTGGCCTGAGGAATCCTCCATTGCGGCGCTGCAGGCAGAGCCGCCATGGGGATTCCGACCCCCTTACCGCCAGCCTGGTTCTGGTGCTTTTGACCGCCAGAACCTGGCTGGCGGTAACGGGTGTCGTGGGGCCCCTGGGGGCCCCTGCAGTGCCCATGCCCATGGCATGGGCACTGCAGGGGCCCCCTCCCAGGGCCCCACCAAGATTTTCAGTGTCTGCATAGCAGACACTGAAAATCGCGACGGGTGCATCTGCACCCATCGCACCCTTTCCACTCCGCCGGCTCCATTCGGAGCCGGCATCCTTGTGGAAGGGGGTTTCCCGCTGGGCGCGCTGGCGGCCTTCTGGCGGTCGCCCCCCCACCCAGCGGGAAACTCAGAATTACCGCGGCGGTCTTTTGACCGCGCAGTGGTATTCTGACGGCGGGACTTTGGCGGGCGGCCTCCGCCGCCCGCCAAAGTCAGAATGACCCCCTATATTTGTATACTATGGTGTATTACAATGTATTTTACATTTTTTAACATGTCTTTATTTTTTGGTACTGCAATATTCCTGAGGTAGTTCCGAGGTTCACTGTAGTTTTTTTTTTAAATATGTAAAACTTTATAAATATTTTTCCCTACTCATTAACAATTTACTAAGTGGTAATTGGTAAAGGAAAATACTAAACCTTATGCTTACCTAGATCTGAAGGGGTAAACCAGAACACAGTCAAACTGTACTTAAAAACAACATGGCTGCCTTAAATTTTTGTAAAGGCAAACATTAGCCAATCTCCTAATGACTTGTCATCACTATGTACCATGGCACTAATACAAAACTTTGCAAAAATACAGCAACAGCAAATATCACTAAGTTAAAATTACTTATAATTTAACATCCTTAATCTATTTGCATGTACTACTCAAAAGAATCATTTGCGCACCCTAATGTCTAATCCTGCCAAATTTTATGTAAATCTGTTCTGCCGTATTCATGCTGCATTGAAAAGTAATGTCTATTTAAAATGTATTGGAACACAAGTGTTTGGAAATCCTCCTTTTTTCTTTGCATGCCCTTGACCAAAACCGCACAAAAGGTTCAATTCTTCACCAATGTAACAAGTGCAAATGTTTGAAATGTTTAGTACTGTACAAGGACTTTATTCGACTTTCAACAAGTCATAAAAGTAACAATAATTTACATTTTGATAAACAATAAATAAAATACAATAAGATAAGCTAAAAT
The DNA here is from genome assembly GCF_031143425.1 of Pleurodeles waltl. NCBI lineage: Eukaryota > Metazoa > Chordata > Amphibia > Caudata > Salamandridae > Pleurodeles > Pleurodeles waltl. The sequence goes on from NC_090450.1 coordinate 277,151,735, forward strand.
CTTAGAGATTAAAAAATAATAAATAATCTTAAATAGTTCAAGTTATGTTGGTAGCCCCCATGCACTTTCTTGTGCTTAATACAGAGCATAAAAAATTGGCCAAGGTTCTGCACATCTCGATAGATGATAATACCTGAAGGCAAGTGTACGCGGTGCGGCACTGAGGGAGATTGATTAGCCTTAGGAGAGGGGCTACTAGACGCTTTCTTTGCTTAGCGTAGAATTTGCAAAATAAAACCACATGGAATGTGGTTTGTTGTGCCTTTGCGTCGCATGGGCAGGCCTTCAGGGTGGTGCTCCAATCATTCATGGTTGGGAAGGTCACCAAACGATGGAATATATCCAGCCTCATTCTAGTGAGCACAAAACGATGGCGAGGATTTATCACGTTCATCAGATAAGGCTGAATAGCCTCCGTTGACAAGATTATTTGATTGTGACTGACGGTGGACTTTTTTGATTCAACCTCCCATCGTAGATCTTCTAGATATTTTAGTGCCATAGCACTCAGGTCTTTCCTAGAGATTGTTTCCAGGAGAGCTGGATTTGTGTAATAAGCTTTGTTGCCCATGTTTTCAAAGAAAGTCATGATGAATTTTAGCCATGGCACCCTTGTTGCGTATGTAGACTCCATGCAGTCGGTCAAAATGGCCTTATTTAGTTCAGTGTGTTCCGAGGTCCAAATTTTGTGCCATAGCAGTAAGGGTTGGATCTTTATCAGGTCGGTGATAAAGGGGGATCCTAGTTCTGAATGAATTATGTATGATGATGTGCCTTTTGGTACCATCAATATATATCTTAAAAAGTCGTTTTCAGCCGTCTGTAGCAGATTACAGTCTGTGTATCCCCAGATACCGGACCCATACGTGACTGCTGGGATGCACTTAGCTTTGTAAATTTTTATCATATTTGGCGGGGTAATCCCCCCTATTCTTTTAGAGAAAAACCTTAAGGCCATCGTTGTTTTAATATGCTGGGATTTTTTTATCTTCCTACAGTTAACCCAGGAGCCCTGATTGTCGAACATTATGCCCAGGTAGGAAAAGGTGCTTGCGGTTTCTACTCTCCCTTCCGCGGTTGTAATATTGTAGGGTTTGCCGCATTTCCCACCACAATTCATGATGAATGTTTTTGAATAATTGACAGTAAGACCCAATTGTGACATAAATGTAATACAAGTATTTAGTAGTTTTTGTAAGGCTAACGGGGTCCTGGCCATTAAAACTGCGTCATCTGCATAAAGTAAGACCGGGACAGGACGGTTGCCTATTTGGGGTAGATCTTTACAATTACTAACCAGCACATTTTCTAAGTTGTTTATATACAACGAGAACAGGAACGGGGCGAGGACGCAGCCCTGGCGCACGCCTCTAAATATGCCAAAAGGGCGGGTGCTCTCCCCCTTTAGGCCGTACCTCACTCTTGCTCTGCACCCTGAATACATGTCTCGTATAAACTGGATTATTGCTGGATCTACCCCCATGCTGGTTAAGATGTCCCATAACTTGTCATGTAGTACGCAGTCAAATGCTGAGGATAAGTCAATGAATGCCAGGTGCAAGTTGCCTTCTCTGATCTTAGTATACTTTCCTATAATGATACTTAGGTTCAGGCTTTGTTCCACTGTCCCAATGCCTTTCCTGAATCCGTATTGGACAGGAGACAAGACTCTCTTGTCTTCTGCCCAAATTTGCAATCTGTTCAGGATGATTCTCCCTGCTAGTTTGGCTGTTGAGTCCAGCAGGGAGATAGGTCTGTAGCAGGCTGGGTTAAGACGGTCACCTTTTTTATATATAGGAATTATATTGGAATCTCGCCAAGATGGTGGGGGACCTTGTGTGCAGATGGCCCTCAATGACTGCGTTAATAGGGGGCCCCATAGGTGGATATTGGCCTTATATACATCTATCGGGACGCCATCGGGGCCCGGGGCTTTTCCTGGTTTACTTAGAGATATGGCTTCCTCTATCTCCTTAAGGCTGAATTGAGGGGTTATTAACAGGCGAGTGCATTGCTGTGGGGCTTGCTCGTGTTCGTGTAATGTAGGGTTCTCCTTGCTGACTCGGGCATATGTTTTGGAAAAGTGTGCGATCCAGACTTCTTCGGAGATCGCTATTTCCATTCTGCGGGAATCTCTGTCCCCGAGCATAGGTGAGTTGATTGTTTTCCAGAAAAGAATATTATCTTTTGTACGGCTAGCTGTATGTAGAGTTTCCCACAGGGTTCTTTTCAAAGACAATTTCCTTCCCTTCATTGCTGCTTTATATTCTTGTCTGCACTTTCGTATCTCTGTTAGCGATCTTATTGGGGCTTTTAGCACCTTTTTCAGTTTCCTATGTGCTTGTGAGCAGTTATAATCAAACCATCCAGTAGCCCTTTTTTTTCCCAGGTTACCCCTTCTAGTAGTAAGGGCTTTCTTTATAGATTGCAGGATCGATATAAAAGCGTTCACACATCGTCCTGGATGTGTGTTCTCACTTAGACAATCTGCAAAAGCATGCTTCGAGTTACTTAATAGCTGCTTGAGGAAGAAGTCAGGGTCGATCTGTGACCATTTAAGGGAGTATCCGTTACACGACATTAACTCAGTATCGTCTAACAGGCTGATCTTGTCGTCTCTGTCAGCTGTTACGGAGGTTATTAGAAGATTGAGGCTCTGGGGGTAGTGGTCACTGATTGCGATGTCATGCAAGGTATATTTCTTAAGGTAGTGTGAGAAGTGGGTTGACATTAAAATGTAATCGATCACAGTATTTGCTCCCCTTCCATTGTAAGTTGGATAGAACTTTGGTTCAGCAGTGTGTAATTCATTTGCAAAGGATAAATTATGAGTTTGTGTCAGTAAATTAAGTGCGAAGATCTGAAGGGGTAAACCAGAACACAGTCAAACTGTACTTAAAAACAACATGGCTGCCTTAAATTTTTGTAAAGGCAAACATTAGCCAATCTCCTAATGACTTGTCATCACTATGTACCATGGCACTAATACAAAACTTTGCAAAAATACAGCAACAGCAAATATCACTAAGTTAAAATTACTTATAATTTAACATCCTTAATCTATTTGCATGTACTACTCAAAAGAATCATTTGCGCACCCTAATGTCTAATCCTGCCAAATTTTATGTAAATCTGTTCTGCCGTATTCATGCTGCATTGAAAAGTAATGTCTATTTAAAATGTATTGGAACACAAGTGTTTGGAAATCCTCCTTTTTTCTTTGCATGCCCTTGACCAAAACCGCACAAAAGGTTCAATTCTTCACCAATGTAACAAGTGCAAATGTTTGAAATGTTTAGTAGAGATTCATCAAACAGGATCAAAGTTTTTGAGGGACAAACAAATCAGAGGAATTCCTATCTCTGGGTAACCCTAATTCTAACTATAGAGTGGTTTGTGGAAGTAAGAATTGTATTCCTATACTTACTATAAATATACTTGTGTTCACAATATTGTATTAGTCAATATTTTGGCTATGATGTTTATATAGCATGATATTTAAAAATATTTAATTCTCATTGAATACTGTGCTCTTCCTTGGATCCTAAAGTGTGCATCCCAGAGTGGCAATGTCAAGAGCTATTAGGAAAACATCTGGACGTGGCACGAACCACATTGTGAAATTGATTGTTTTTTCCATTCATTTAACCCCTTCGCTGCCATGCCTTTTCCCCTCCTGTGCCAAGCCTTTTTTTTGGCTATTTGGGGTAGTTTGCGCTTAGGCCCTCATAACTTTTTTTTCACATAAGCTACCCATGCCAAATTTGTATCCTTTTTTTCCAACATCCTAGGGATTCTAGAGGTACCCAGACTTTGTGGGTTCCACTGAAGGAGACCAAGAAATTAGCCAAAATACAGTGAACATTTTGTTTTCTTCAAAAAAATGGCTGCAGAAGGCGGCTCTTGTTTTTTTCCCTGAAAATGGCATCCACAAAGGGTTTGTGGTGGCAAGATCACCATCTTCCCAGCTTTCAGGAACAGGCAGACTTGAATTAGAAAACCCAATTTTTCAATACAATTTTGACGTTTTACTGGGACATACCCCATTTTTACTATTTTTTGTGCTTTCAGCCTCCTTCCAGTTAGTGACCGAAATGGGTGAGAAACCAATGCTGGATCCCAGAAAGCTAAACAAATCTGAATTCAGCAAGGGGTCATTTGTGTAGATCCTACAAGTGTTTCCTACAGAAAATAACAGCTGAAAAAAATATTGAAATTGAAGTAAAACAACAGCCATTTTTCTCCACATTTTACTCTGTAACTTTTTCCTGCGAAGTCAGATTTCTGAAAGCAATATACTGTTACGTCCTCTGGACTCTTCTGGATGCGGGGATATATAGGGCTTGTAGGTTCATCAAGAACCCTAGGTACTCAGAACCAATAAATGAGCTGCACCTTGCAATGGGTTTTTATTCTATCCCGGGTATACAGCAATTCATTTGCTGAAATATAAAAAGTGAAAAATAGGTATCAAGAAAACCTTTGGATTTCCAAAATGGCCACAAGATAAGGTATTGAGAAGCAGTATTTATTTGCACATCTCTGAATTCCAGGGTGCCCATACTAGCATGTGAATTACAGGGCAATTCTCAAATAGACGTCTTTTTTACACACTGTCTTACATTTGGAAGGAAAAAATGTAGAGAAAGACAAGGGGCAATAACACTTGTTTTGCTATTCTGTGTTCCCCAACGTCTCCCGATAAAAATGGTACCTCACTTGCATGGATATGCCTAGCACCCGCGACAGGAAATGCCCCAAAACACAACGTGGACATATCACATTTTCACAAAGAAAACAGAGCTGTTTTTTGCAAAGTGCCTAGCTGTGGATTTTGGCCTCTAGCTCAGCCGGCACCTAGGGAAACCTAGCAAACCTGTGCAGTTGTGAAAACTAGACACCTAGGGGAATCCAAGATGAGGTGACTTGTGGGGCTCTGACCAGGTTCTGTCACCCAGAATCCTTTGCAAACCTCAAAACTTGGCCAAAAAAACACCTTTTCCTCTCATTCCGGTGACAGAAAGTTCTGGAATCTGAGAGGAGCCACAAATTTCCTTCCACCCTGCATTCCCCCAAGTCTCCCAATAAAAATGGTATCTCACTTGTGTGGGTAGGCCTAGCGCCCGCGAAAGGAAATGGCCCAAAACACAACGTGGACACATTACATTTTTCCACAGAAAACAGAGGTGTTTTTTTACAAAGTGCCTACCTGTGGATTTTGGCCTCTAGCTCAGCCGGCACCTGGGAAAACCTAGCAAACCAGCACATTTCTGAAAGCTAGACACCTGGGGGAATCCAAGATGGGGTGACTTGTGGGGCTCTTACCAGGTTCTGTTCCCCAGAATTCTTTGCAAACCCTAAAATATGACCAAAAAAAAATGTTTTCCTCTCATTTCAGTGACAGAAAGTTCTGGAATCTGAGAGGAGCCATGAATTTCCTTCCACCCAGCGTTCCCCCAAGTCTCCCGATAAAAATGGTACCTCACTTGTGTGGGTAGGCCTAGCGCCCACGAAAGGAAATGGCCCAAAACACAACTTGGACAAATCACATTTTTTCACAGAAAACAAAGGTTTTTTTTACAAAGTGCCTACCTGTGGATTTTGGCCTGTAGCTCAGCCGGCACCTGGGGAAACCTAGCAAACCAGTGCATTTGTGAAAACTAGACTCCTAGGGGAATCCAAAATGGGTTGACTTGTGGGGCTCTGACTAGGTTCTGTTACCCAGAATCCTTTGCAAACCTCAAAATTTGGCCAAAAAAACACTTTTTCCTCTCATTTCAGTGACAGAAAGTTCTGGAATCTGAGAGGAGCCACAAATGTCCTTCCACCCAGCGTTCCCCGAAGTCTCCCGATAAAAATGGTACCTCACTTGTGTGGGTAGGCCTAGCGCCGACGAAAGGAAATGACCCAAAACACAACGTGGACACATCACATTTTTTCACAGAAAACAGGTGTTTTGTGTTTTTTCACAAAGTGCCTACCTGTGGATTGTGGCCTCAAGCTCAGCCGGCACCTGGGGAAACCTAGAAAACCAACGCATTTTTGAAAACTAGATACCTAGGGGAATCCAAAATGGGGAGACTTGTGGGGCTCTGACCAGGTTCTGTTACCCAGAATCCTTTGCAAACCTCAAAATTTGGCCAAAAAACCCACTTTTTCCTCTCATTTCGGTGACAGAAAGTTCTGGAATCTGAGAGGAGCCACAAATTTCCTTCCACCCAGCGTTGCCCCAAGTATCCCGATAAAAATGGTACCTCACTTGTGTGGGTAGGCCTAGTGCCCACGAAGGAAATGGCCCAAAACACAACTTGGACACATCACATTTTTTTCACCGAAAACAGAGGTGTTTTGTGTTTTTTACAAAGTGCCTACCTGTGGATTGTGGCCTCTAGCTCAGCCATCACCCGGGGAAAACTAGCAAACCAGCACATTTTTGAAAACTAGATACCTAGGGGAATCCAAAATGGGGTGACTTGTGGGGCTCTGAACAGGTTCTGTTACCCAGAATCCTTTGCAAACCTCAAAATGTGGCCAATAAAACACTTTTTCCTCTTATTTCAGTGACAGAAAGTTCTGGAATCAGAGAGGAGCCACAAATGTCCTTCCACCCAGCGTTCCCCCAAGTCTCCCGATAAAAATGGTACCTCACTTTTGTGGGTGGGCCTACTGCCCGCGAAAGAAAATGCCCCAAAACACTATCTGGACACATCAAAATTATCAAATAGAAAACAACCTGTTTTTGCAGGGGGACACCTGAGTTTTTGGTCCTGGGCTCAGCAGCCTTCTAGGGAAACCTACCAAACCCACACATTTCTGAAAACTAGACACCCGAGGGAGTCCAGTGAGGTGTGACTTGTGTGGATCCCCCAATGTTTTATTACCCAGAATCAGCAAACCTCAAATTTAGCCAAAAAAAAAATCAAATTTTTCCCATATTTCTGTGTGGGATCACCGCACTGGGACACATTTCATACCACCCAATGTTCCCCTCAGTCTCCCAGTAAAAATGATACCTCATTTGTGTAGGTGGGCCACATGCTTGTGAAAGGGAAGAGCCAAAAACATGTCGATATTGAGGGGGAACATAGGGAGTCCAAAAGGGCAGTTTGCAAAAAAAAATTTTTAGGCTGACAAGTGCAGCAGAATTTTTATCGGTATAGATGAGACAATACTGTGTGGTAGGAATTTTATGGATTCCTCCAGATTCCGGAAGGTTCCATCACAAAAACGTGGGAAAAATGTGTGATTTCCAGCAAAGTTGGAGGTTTGCAGGGATTGTGGGTACAAAAATGGTGCGGGTGCATGTGGAACACACCACCCTGGAATCACCCAGATGTTTAGTTTTCAGATGTGTCTAGGTCTTGTGAATTTTTCTACATGGCAGCGTCCCAAAGTCCATAAAGTGCAGCCCTCACTATTCCAAGTGGGACGATTTTGAGAGTAAGCCAACTCTCATGGCCCAAATGTAAAACTAAAATCCAAAATAATCAAATGTCTTCTTGGTTTCTGTGGGATAAGCTGTTTTAGAGTGCGGGGAGAGCTGAAAGACTGTTACCCATTCAGTTGAGGTGGGGGCGTAACCAGGCCCATACTGGTTGGTAGCCACCACCCCAATATTTTTTTTTTTAATTCCCTGGCACCTAGTTGACTTTCTGCCACCCCGGGGTGTGGATCAGGGGTAATTGCCCCATCTGCCCACTGGTGGGCAGAACAACTTTGGCCCCATTTCTTTGGGGAGGGGGTATGGCCATTATTTTTGAAAAAAAAACTTCCCTGGCCTCTGGTGGGCTTTCTGCCCCCCCTTGGGGGCAGATGGGCCTTCCAAAAATAGGCCCATCTGCCCCCGATGGAGGGCAGATATGGCCAACTGTAATGTGCCCCCATGGGGAGCGACCCTTACCCAAGGGGCTGCCCCCCTAAAGAAAACACATGCATGCACACACACCAATCCCTGGTGCCTAAGTGGTTTCTGCCCCCATGGGGTCAGATTGGCCTAACAAAAATCAGCCGATCTGCCCCCAAGGGGGGCAGAATTAGTCTAAATACAATTTGCCCCCCAGGGGAGCGACCCTTGACTAAGGGGTCAGTCCCCTCCTCTAAAAAACAAAACAAAAAAAACATTTTTTTTTATCCCTGGCCCCTAGAGGTTTCTGCCACACCTGGGGACAGATCGGCCTAATAGCAATAGGCCGATCTGACCCCGGGGGGGCAGAAAAGGTCTTAAATAAATCCCCCCCTCCCCGGGTAGCGACCCTTGCCTAAGCGGTCTCTCCCCACCTCTAAAAAACAAAACAAAAAAAATCCGAAAAAATTGTATCCTTGGTGCCTAGAGGCTTCTGCCCCCCCCCCCTCGGGGGCAGATCGCCCTAATAACAATAAGCTGATCTGCCCTCGGGGGGAGAAATGGCCTAAAATATATTTGCCACCCTGATCCCCCGCACCCCACCATCCTGGGGAGCAACCCTTGCCTATGGGGTCGCATTGACATTGCGTGACATTGGCGCAAAAAAAAAGATCCCCGGTGCCTAGTGGTTTCTGCCCCCCTTGGGGGCAGATTGACCTAAAATCGTCCGATCTGCCCCCAAGGGAGGCAGAAATGGTCTAAATACAATTTGGACCCCAGGGGAGAGACCCTTGCCTGATGGGTCGCTCCCCATCTCTAAAAAAACAAACAAACCAAAAAAAAAACACAAAAAAAAATAATTGCCCTGGCGCCTAGAGGTTTCTGCCCCCCTGGGGGCAGATCGGCCTAATAACAATAGGCTGATCTGCCCCCGGGGGGGCAGAAATGGCCTAAAATAAATTTGCCCCCCCCGGGGAGCGATCCTTGCCTATGGCGTTGCTCCCCTTTCGTGACATTGGCACAAAAAAAAAGATCCCGTGCCTTGGGTCTCTCCCTCCCTTGGGGGCAGATTGACCTAAAATTGGCCGATCTGGCAGAAATGGTCTAAATACAATTTGCCCACCAGGGGAGCGACCCTTGCCTAATGGGTCACTCCCCATCTCTAAAAAAACCAAACAAACAAAAAAAAAACACCAAAAATGTTTTGCCCTGGCGCCTAGAGGTTTCTGCCCCCCCCTGGGGGCAGATCAGCCTAATAACAATAAGCCGATCTGCCCCCGGGGGGGCAGAAATGGCCTAAAATAAATTCTCCCCCGGCGAGCGATCCTTGCCTACGGGGTCTCTCCCCCTGCGTGACATTGGCACAAAAAAAAAGATCCCCGGTGCCTAGTGGTTTCTGCCTCCCTTGGGAGCAGACTGACCTAAAATCAGCGGGCAGAAATGGTCTAAATACAATTTGCCCCCCAGGGGAGCGACCCTTGCCTAATGGGTCACTCCCCATCTCTAAAAAAACAAACAAACCCAAAAAAAAACACCAAAATAAATTTGCCCTGGCGTCTAGAGGTTTCTGCCCCCCCGGGGGCAGATCGGACTAATAACTATAGGCCGATATGCCCCCGGGGGGGCAGAAATGGCCTAAAATAAATTTGCCCACCCAGGGGAGCGATCCATGCCTACGGGGTCGCTCCCCTTCCGTGACATTGGCACAAAAAAAAAAGATCCCCGGTGCCTAGTGGTTTCTGCCCCCCTTGGTGGCAGATTGACCTAAAATCGGCCAATCTGCTCCCAAGGGGGGCAGAAATGGTCTAAATACAATTTGCCCCCAGGGGAGCGACCCTTGCCTCAACCTTCAACTCCCATGTAGTATAACAACATTGTTTATACACAATCATCTCTAAATCTCCAGCCGCTCTTGATTTCTATAAATACTAAATATGTTACCAGACGATCACAGGGTCCCATGGAGCTAGTAAAATATTGATAGGTGGTAGGCTGAAATTACCCATATCAAATGGTCATGCACATCCTGTAGACTCATGCACTGGCTTTTACTTCAGCATGTCACTGCTTACTGCTCAATTCATCAACAGATGACCATTTCAGAGCATTGCTTTTCTTCTGAAAAAAACTGCTGCACAACTGTTAAGCATCAAGTACTGCATTCCTGGGATGAGGGCAGAGCATATCCATGCTGGCAAGAATTGATGGATTATGCAGTGTCAGAATCTATGAGTTCCTATGGGCTGCAAACAATTTCAGGACTGAAATAAAGTTAAACCTTTATTTGTGAACCAGTCATGCATTTAGGGCAGTAGATACTTTCATTAAGACTCCTCATGCAAGCACACAGTGTAAAGTTCATACCACTGTAAAAACAGATCTGTTAAAAAGGGAGTTACACCTCGTCTGGTGTACTCAGAGTGTTGAAGCTTCCTTAAACACACTCCAAGTAGATGGTCAAGGTGCTTTATTTGAGAGACCCAAGCACGAGTACATCTAGTAAAGCATCCATCATGATTCTGCTGGACTTAGAATATATCTATGTTTTGACTCAGCACCTCATAATAAAGATGATTATGACCAGCAAGAACATTACAGAAAGAGGGACAGTTGTATTAATTTCAATGCCATAACAATTTTACAGCAGCTGTGCATATTTTGTTGACTTAAAATGTAACATTATATGGGGCATATTAATAAGCTCCATGTGCCACCGGTGCATTACTTTTTTTGATGCTCTGGTGGTGCAGAGTGCAGACCCAAATCCACGAGGCCACGCAACGCCTGGATCTTCATGGCCTCATAAATATGAAGTAAGGCAAGGTAGCACAAACACTGCATTGCCTTACTCTGCATCAGGGGGGTGTTCCATGAACATTGTGGGTGGCTTTCTGATGCAATACCCATGGGTGTTGACTCATTCTCATATTTACAAGGCGCTGTAAACCTCGGAATGCGTCAAAACCATATGTGTCGTCAGCTGAGACATAACAAGGGGAAATATCTTTAGTCCTCCTTGTTTTTCCTCTTTCTTTATGTGCTGCAGAATGCAGCACACATAGAATGAGAAAAACACCTCCATGGATTGTTTTTGTGCAGAAAGTTATCTCTTCCTGTACAGAAACAATTCTGTACGCAACTCAGGCATCCTTGCACCATGGTGCACTGCATTGGCACTAGGAAGCTAAACAGGCACTTGTGCAAGGGCAGAGAGAACAGAAATGCACCATATTTTGTAAATGCGGTGCATTTTTGCCCTTTCCCATTGCACAGGGCAGCACAACGAGGTCTCTGCACCCATCTGCGGCCGACTGGGGCTGGGGATGCTGCTCTACGTCAGGCAAGTTCTATTCACATCTGCTATTCATCCCATACCCTCCATTCCTTAGATGTAGCCTTGTCGTGTAAACATCCAATTCCTTTGGCCACATTTAACCGTACAGAGAGGGTTTGCGAACGTTGTGGGTGGGCACCTCGGACCTCTTTGGCACACAGGCCATTACAAGTAGTAAGTAAAGGAGCTCACTTGAATAAGGCTAACGCTAGGAGCCCCTTAATTTGTGCTTTGTTGAATGCGCGGTCCCTGTCTAAACACTAGGTGGAAATTGCTAATCTGACTGATTCTTACAAGCTGGATTGTTTATTTATTACTGAATCCTGGGCCAAGGCCTACTCTGATTTTATTGAAGCGACACCTTTGGGATATTCCTTTTTCAGACTAGATAGACCCTCGGGCAGAGGGGTGGGCTTGCGATTATTTGCAGGTCTCACTACTCTTGTCAGTGGGAACCAGCAAATCCTTCACAGAAGTCCTGTGAGGGTTTCTTGTTTAAGATTCGGCAAAACAATTGTATTCCTCTTGAGGGACTCTTGATTTCTAGACCCCCGGGCCTGTATGCTACCTTTTTGCTGGACTGGCCTAATTTGATTGAGCCATTGGCTACTGCTACAAACTTTATTATTTTGGGGGACTTTAATTTGCATTTTGATGATAGCCAACTCACTCATATTAAGGACCTGATTAATCTCATGGCAACCTTTGATTGGGATTTCATAGTCACCTCGGCTATTCATCTGGCCAGGCACATTTTAGATGGGATCTTCGCTCATCCTGAGGATCAAGTGACTGTGACAAACATCCCTCTGGAGTGGTCTGATCACCACCTCTTAATTTTTAGATGCAGGAAGTCATTTCCTGGTCAACATATGAGGATGAGTTGAAAGGCCTCGCGCTATTGGAACAAGATCACTAAGGATCAGCTTTGTCCAGCCTTAATTGCTGGATGGGAAGCAGCAGGTAGTGCCCGGTTGTCTCCTTTAGACAGATTTTATTTTGGTATTAATTTGGTTTTAGATCATCTTGGCCCGGTTGTTAAGAGGACTCCTTCAGGTAACAAAAAAACTAGCTGGCCATGGTTCAATGAGGGCCTTAAGATGTTACAAAGGATATATCGCCAACAAGAAAGGCGTTGGAAGCTATCTCCCAACTCAGCAGAGAAGGATAAGCTGAGATTATTCTTAAAGACTTAGAAAGATGCGTGTTTTGAGGCTAAGTCTGACTATTTTACCGCTAGGATTAAAGACGCATCTAATACCCCGAGAGAATTATTTAAGGTAGTTTGGTCTCTGACCACCCTCCCTTCCCCCACTGAGGTGGACAACTCTCAGGAATTTTGTGAAACAATTGCCTCCTTCTTTGAAACCAAAATTCTACAAATTTACTCTGACTTTCCACAATCTGCGGAGATGCTTGTTCCTCACGATGTCCTGAACTCCACTCGTGACACTGATACTCCACTGCATACAAATCTTCAGGCATTATTGCCTGATAGGATCACAGAACTTTTAATGGGAACCAAATCAGGCTCTCTGACTGACCCTTGTCAGCCTTATATCCTCCAGATGGTTCCTGAGTTAGTTGTACCAGCACCTGTGCTGTTTTTTCAGGAGGTACTTTCTTCTGGAGTCTTCCCCCCTTCCTGGAGAGAAGCCACCGTCATCCCTCTGAAAAAGAAACCGGACATAGCCGCATCTGAGTTGAGCAACTTGAGACCCATTTCCTTACTTCCTACATTGGCAAAAACCTTCGAGAAACATATTAATCATGAGCTTTCTGCTTTCCTTCATCATATTGGCAGTTTAGATCAGTCTCAACGTGGATTCCGGAAGGCCCATAGCACCGAATCAGCGCTTTTAACGACCTCTGACTCTATTTGTAGGTTGTTGGATGAGGGACAAGGTGCAGTCCTGGTCCTATTGGATCTTTCGGCGGCATTTGATACTATTCCGCCACAGATCTTGGTCTCTTGACTTTATCAAGCTGGGATCAGAGATTCTGCCCTTAAGATCTTGGAGTCCTTTCTAGGTGACAGACCAATTACGGTGAGTTGGGCCGACTTTAAGGCACCTGCCTTTTGTCTGCCATGTGGGGTCCGGCAGGGCTCGTCTCTCAGTCCTACTCTATTTAATGTTTATGTTGCTCCTTTGGCCAAACTGATCCGTTTTATGCCCACCTCCTAAGCGGACGACACTCAACTGATTATTCCAGTGTCCAGGAACAACTGGTAGGAAGTGGCTGATCATTTTTGTAACTGTATGCATGAGATCAATCACTTGATGGGCCAGAATTGGCTAAATTTTATCAATAACAAAACAGAAATTGTGCTGTTTGGCTTCAGCAATGAGTTGTGTGGAACTCCCACTGGTGGCCTTCGGAGTGTGGGAAGCTTCCCTCCCCTATTGCTGCTACCAAAACCTGGGATTTATTTTCAATAATTGTTTATGTTTTAGGCCTCAAGTTTATGCCATGGTTAAATCCAGCTATTGGATTTTAAGAACATTGAGGAAAATCCTGCCATACTTTCAGCAGGAGGAGAGAGTAACGGTCATTCTGGCTTTGGTTATGTCCAGATTGGATTACTGCAATTCTTTGCTGCTGGACCTGGATAAATTGTCACTGAGTAAACTACAGTTGATTCAAAACAATGCGGCCAGACTGATGTTAGATCTCCCTCGCTCAGCCAGCAATAGTCTTAAACGCCTTCCTTGCGGAGCACAAGGGCGATGCAGATCCTTGATTACTATGTGCCTTAGACTACATGCGGTCTTCCATAGCAAGAAGGAGACCGGAGCTTCTGATGGAATAGTTGAAAGAAAAAATCTGCATTCATGGCTCCATGATCGGAGATTCCATTACAGATGCTGGCTTTTGAATCACCTGTTTTGTCAGCCATTGATTAAGTTGAAAGGAAAAAAGAAGAACTAGAAGTTCAACTCAATAAATTTATAAACAACCATCTCTCCACCTACTTAAAAACAATAAATCCATTATCGTCAAATTGGCAGATAAATGATTTGCAATAGTCATGGTGGACAAACAAGACTACATCCAAAAAGGCAATCTAATAATCTTTAACATTACAGCAACATATTTTTAAAATGCTTTAATTTAAATAACTATTCAGTAAAATAAAATGTATATGAACGCAAAGAAAAGATTTAGCTGCATTTAAAGGTATATTCTTTGCTAGGTTTAAATTGCAAATAGTGGTAAGCCACGAGGCGTATTTCTCTGAGTCGTCATCAGCGCAACACAATTGTTAGCCATGTTTAAGTTTTTCTTCCCTCCCCATATAATTCTGAATGAAACTGATAAATGTTTTAAAACATCCTTATGACAGGTAAAACTGATTGTTCCAAAATAAATAAACATTCTTTTACAAAATCATCATCTTTAGCACATTCGACCTACTCCGATACTGGGAGGCTGTGCCAGACTTTAAGTTCTGGCTGTACTTTCAGTGGAGTGTAAACAAGTACAAAACCTTACACAATCTTGGAATATAAATAACGAAATGCGTCTTTCAGGAACACATATTATGGCCTTACAATTATGTGAATAATAGTTTTGACTGTGTCCTTTAATCCTAGGACTTTTTTTTTTTAAATAAATGTTTATCATGTACCTGACCCCCTTTGGTAAATCAATCCTTTCGTGATATAGAAATATTTTATTTTTGTGTTGGCAAAAGCAAATCAATGTTAATAGAGGTTAGACTTGTTTAAGACATTCCTGACTTTCATATGGGATTACTATCCTAATCACATTTGCCAATTACTCAATAAAGAAGGCTAAAAAAAGAAGAAATCAAACACTACTTCGGCCTGCATCGCTGGATTTCTGCGTTTTGCAACAAAATACCAATAATAATGAGTTCTGCTGAAGATTTGCTATATCCTGATTGATATTACCTCATCAATTGGAAACTGGTGGTTGTTAAAGGGACCAAAACATCTACCTAAATATTTGCCATAAATTAAAAACCAGTTTGATATCTTTCAAGATAATAACTGTGGGTACAATTTGGTTACTTTATGACCGGTGTACCACATGATTTGCCACACATATTCTACCAATTTTGAATGTCAAGAAAACCTTTCTTTATCATTCACACATTCTAATTTCTATAAACATCACAGTATGAATTAACTACAAAAGATCCTGCACAAAGTTCTTGTAGACCTCAGCCAGAAGAAAGTGCTATATGACGCAGCCAACTTCTGCACCTTCATAGAAATGCAGAGGGTTTCACAATCTTTAAGCCTGCTTCCAATGCGCCTAAGAACCAGAGGACACCAGCATCATGAAAACACATAGGGCCAGATTTACAAAAAAGTGACCCATCAGCTGTGTTGTGCCACTTTTCTTGAGCCACCCCTTACCGGCACTTAATGACACCATGTGTGCGCTGTGTTTACAATACAGCGCATCATGGCGCAGGTTAGGACAATAGCGTAAAAAAGTTTGACATTATTTTGGTGGTTTTCAGGATTAGCATTATAAATTGTAGCGATAATCTTGCAAAGTAAAGGGGGTATTGAAAGTATTGGGCACGTCATTTTAATGCCTGAGCAGGCATTAACCCCTTAGCTGCTGGGCCTTTCCCCCCAGTGCTGAGCCCTTTTTTGGCTATTTGGGGTAGTTTGCGCTTAGGCCCTCACAACTTTATGTCCACATAATCTATCCACGCCAAATTTGCATCATTTTTTTCCAACATTTGAGGGATCCTAAAGGTACCCAGAGTTTTTTTTAAATGGCTGCCGAAGAAAGCTTGTGTTTTTTTTCCCCTGAAAATGGCATCAACAAAGGGTTTGCAGAGCTACAATCACAATCTTCCCAGCTTTCAGGAACAGTCAGACTTGAATCAGAAAACCAAATTTTTCAACACAATTTTGGCATTTTACTGGGACAACCCCCATTTTTACTATTTTTTGTGCTTTTAGACTCCTTCCAGTTAGTGACAGGAATGGCTGTGAAACCAATGCTGGATCATGGACAGCTAAACATTTCTTAAAAGTAGACAAAATTCTGAATTCAGTAAGGGGTCATTTGTGTACATTCTACAAGGTTTTCCTACAGAAAATAACAGCTGAAATAAAATAATATTGAAATTGAGCTGAAAAAAACCAGCCATTTTTCTCCACGTTTTACTCTGTAACGTTTTTCTGCGATGTCAGATTTTTTAAAGCAATATACTGTTACGATTGCTGGACTCTTCTGGTTGTGGGGATATATAGGGCTTGTAGGTTCATCAAGATCCCTAGGTATCCAGAGCCAATAAATGAGCTGCACCTTGCAATGGGTTTTCATTCTATACCGGGTATACAGCAATTTATTTGCTGAAATATAAAGAGTGAACAATAGGTATCAAGAAAACCTTTGTATTTCCAAATTGGGCATAATATAAGGTGTTGAGAAGAAGTGGTTATTTGCACATCTCTGAATTACGGGGTGCCCATACTAGCATGTGAATTGCAGGCCATTTCTCAAATAGAAGTCTTTTTTATACACTGACTTGCATTTGGAAGGAAAAAATGTAGAGAAAGACAAGGGGCAATAACACTTGTTTTGCTATTCTGTGTTCCCCCAAGTCTCTCGATAAAAATGGTACCTCACTTGCGTGGGTTGGCCTAATGCTCGTGACAGGAAACGCAACATGGACCCTTCACATTTTTACATTGAAATCTGACATGTTTTTTGCAAAGTGCCTAGCTGTAGCTTTTGGCCTCTAGATCAGCCGCCACCTAGGGAAACCTACCAAACCTGAGCATTTGTGAAAACTAGACACCTAGGAGAATCCAAGATAGGGTGACTTATGGGGCTCTCACCAGGTTCTGTCACCAGAATCATTTGCAAACCTCAAAATTTGGCAAAAAAAACACTTTTTCCTCACATTTCGTTCACAAAAAGTTCTGGAATCTGAGAGGACTCACAAATTTCCTTCCACCCAGCATTTCCCCCAGTCTTTCGATAAAAATGGTACCTCACTTGTGTGGGTAGGTCTACTGCCTGTGACAGGAATAGAACCGTTAATGTTGGTCCTTACATGAAGGCAACTGTTGACCCTGGGGTGATCCATTCCTGACGCAGGCACTAGGTACAGGCACTCAGGTGGGGTAGTGTTTTTATCAGGACAGGTGGGGAAACACTGGGTGGTAGGAATTTTGTGGATCCCAGCATATTCCTGTAGTTTGTGTGACAGAAATGCAAGAATTAATAGAGTTTTTAATCAACATTTCAGCTTTGCAGGGTATTCTGGGTAAATACACTTTGGGGAATCCACACAAGTCACACCTCTGTGGACTCCCCAGGATGTCTAGTTTCCAGAAATGTCTGGGTTTAGTATGTTTCCATATATGGCCGCCGAGCCCAGGACCAAAAACAAAGGTGCCTACCTCACAAAAACAGTTTTTTTTGTGATAGATAATTTTGATGTCTCCACAATACGGTTTGGGTGATGGAATTTGGGGCTGAACTAAATGGGTGAGCTTCCAAGAGAGCACTCTCTCTGTGCTTGCTGCAGCATGCACCTGCTCTCTTGGTTGGGCTATCCCGCTATTGTCCTGTTGCACCGACTGTGCTTGCGAAGGGACAGCAGGACTGGGCCTTCCTGACCGAGACCTGGATGAACCCCTCCTCAGTGCCTGACATCGCCATAGCCATCCCGGACGGCTACAAGATCACCCGCAAGGACCGCTCCAACAAACCAGGAGGAGGCATCACCATCATCCACAAGAACACCCTCAGGATTACGACCAACACTGGTGACACCCTCAGCACCGCGAACACCTGCACTTCCAAATCTACACTGAGCCAAACACCACCCTCCGAGGGGCTCTCATCTATAGGCCCCCTGACCCACGACAGCAGTTCAGCAACTCCATTACCGACATCATCAGCACGCACACTCCTGAATCCACTGAATACATACTCCTCGGAGACTTAAACTTCTTTTGAGACCGGACCACTCACCTGAAAAGCAGGATGTCGGCAGGGGTGACTGTATGCCTCCCAACTCCTGGAACACCTCTCAGCACTTCCTGGTGGACACAGAAACCCCGGCAGGTGTCCCAAAAGGAAAGGGGGAGTGGAAGAGAAAGAGACAAAGCACTGCCACGTCTTGCCGGTCCAGCCAGGCACCCTGTATCTTTGGGGGGCAGGTAGTTGTTGACAGAGTTATAGTAGAGTTAGTGTACTCAACTTCCTTGAAACATGAAGGTTTAACCAAGAACAGAGATATGATTTAACCCTAATCCCTGGGGATGCTAACAGACAACGCAGGAGGCACCTTGGGGATTCCTGCAGTCCTCCCCACCAAGGACCCTCTCAAAGGGCAGGGCTTGGAAGGGTGCAAGAGATGGAAATTTTTACTAAGCCGTGGAGCATGATCTGTGGATGCGGGTTCCCAGGAATTGTCCTCAGGCCCACAGCCTTTTCAAGCCAATAGTGTAGAACACCACAGATGTGCCTGGAGTCGAGAATTTTGGCCACTTCAAATTCCCATTGCCTGTGTACTTTTACCGGGGGAGGTGGTGGGGCATCGCGGGTATCAGGAGACTAGGGACGGAGTAACGACACATGAAACACAGGGTATACCTTGAAATCATCTGGCAATGTCAGTTCTACTACCACAGGATTGATGATTTCGGCAATAGGAAAGGGCCTAGAAATCGGGGGTTTAATTTTCTGGATCCTGCAAGATGGATATTTTTTTATGAGAGTCACACCTGATCTCCTATCTGATAAGAGGGAGCAGGTCTCCTTCTTTTGTCTGCTTATCTTTTTACTTGAGCTTTGGTAGAGTTTTAAATGGTGTTGTACTTGTTTTTGAATCTCCTGTAACTCTTTATGGTGTTTCTGTACTGATGGGACTCTTGTGGATGTTTGGGACCCAGTTATAGGTAGCATTCTTGGGTGCAGACCAAACAAACAGTAAAATGGGGATACTCCTGTAGCCATGTGGACACTGTTGTTATATACAAATTCAACAAGAGGCAAAGCCTTATCCCACTCAGTAGACCATGTGTCAATGTAACATCTCAGGATTTGCTCCAGCGATTGGTTGGCACGTTCCTTCTGCCCATCCGTTTGTGGATGATATTCAGAGGACAAGCGGACGTCCATACCGACAGAGGAACAGAAGCTACGTCAAAACCGTGATATAAATTGGGGGTCACGATCGGAAACAATTGTGGTGGGCAACCCATGAAGCCGTACAATGTGTTGGACAAACAAATCAGAGAGCTTGGAATCCGTAGGGAGGCATTTTAATGGAGCAAACTGAGCCATTTTAGTTAGGTAATCTACAACCACCCATATGACAGTGTGTCCATTGGAAGCTGGGAGATCAGAAATAAAATCCATACTTATCGTATGCCATGGGGCCGCCGGAATTGGCATGGGAAGTAACAATCCTGTGGCTGGAATATGTGGGGTTTTAGCCCGAACACAGGTGGAACAAGTCTGGACATAGCTTCTCACATCCTGCACAAGTGTGGGCCACCAAAACCATCTTTGACAGAGATCTAACATTTGTTTCTTACCCAGGTGACCTGCGAGGACAGAATCATGTCCCCAATGGAACACTGTATCCCGTAATTGTTTGGTAGGGACGTACAACTGATCAGCATGGTATAGTAAACCCTCTTTTTCACACACATCAGTTGAACAGGGAACCTTGTGTTGGGCTACCCGTATTATCTCAAGGAACTCTTGGGAAGGGCACACAGCTACGATTTTTTCTGGGGGTATAATGCTTCTGACCTGTTCTAGCGAAGCATCAGAGGAGAAACCCATCCTAGACAAAGTGTCTGTCTTTTGTTGTGTAGTACCGGGCCTACAGGTGATTACGAAGTCAAAATTGTTAAGGAATAAAAGGCAGCATAATTGATGAGGTGTCAGGTCCTTGGTTGCTTGAAAAGGCTGTAAATTACTGTGATCTGTGTAAATAGTTACGATTTGTCTAGCTCCTAGTAAGTGGTGACGCCATTCCTGTAAGGCAAGCTTGATGGCCAGAAGTTCCCGCTCTGCCACCGTGTAATTTTGCTCTGCGGGAAGCAATTTCTTTGAGAAGTAAGCTACTGGATGGAAATGCTGAGACTCAGGATCTTGTTGGGACAAGACACCACTCACTGCCATTTGGGAAGCGTCTGCTTCCACGAAAAATGGCTGAGCCGGGTCGGGATGATGGAAAATGTGTGCTTCAGTGAATGTGTTTTTAAGATGTTGGAAGGCTTTCTCAGCTTCTGCATCCCAGAGGAATTTAACCCCCTTTCGTAGGAGACGAGTTATGGGAGATACCACAGTAGAAAAGTGGGGTATAAATCTCCAATAAAAATTTGCGAAGCCCAAAAACTGTTGCACTTCTTTGATGGATCTTGGGACTACCCAATCCAGGATTGCCTGTACCTCAGACCTATCCATAGAAATTCCATCGGGAGTGATCACATATCCCAGGAATTCTACAGTTGTAGCATGAAAAATACATTTTTCCAGCTTGGCAAAGAGATGCTGCTCACAAAGCCGTTGTAAAACCACTCCTACATGCCCTATATGTTCCTCAGTGGAAGACGGATGGATCAAAATGTCGTCTATGTATACCACTACAAAGATATCTAGAAACTCCTGCAGCTCTTCATTGATGAAAAATTGAAATGCTGCAGGAGCATCACACAACCCGAAGGGCATCACTTTGTACTTGAAGAGTCCGAATTTAGTTTGGAATGCCATCTTCCTCTCATCCCCCTTCATTACTCGGATCAAGTGGTAGGCGCCCCGGAGGTCGAGTTTAGTATAAATGGCAGACTAACATACCTGATCTAAAAGTACCAGGATCAGCTGAAGTGGATTCCTATTTTTTATGGTCACTTCGTTCACTGTGCGATAATCTATACAGGCGCTCAGCTCGCGATTCTTCTTGGGCACGAAGAACAAAGACTACGATACTGGTGACGTTGAATGACAAATGAAACCCTTAGCGAATAGATCATCCAGGTAGTCTCGCAGGTGTCAATTCTCAGGCTCAGAAAGAGCATACACCCTACTACATGGTAGCTTTGCACCTGGAATCAAGTCTATACGACAATCCTATGACCTATGTGGCGGCAGCTGGGTGGCCGTCTGTTCACTAAAGACATCCAGGAAGGGTTTATACGGTGTAGGAATGGCCAGTGTGTCGTCCGGCTTGATAGCCGTACTATGTGTGGACCCACAATTCAAGGGTGTCACTAGTAATGGTTTGTCTTGGCAACAGGAGTGCCAGCAATGTTTAGAGTCTAATGTCACTGTCCTTGCTGACCAGTCAATTTTGGGATTGTGTAACTGAAGCCAGGGTATCCCCAAAATGGCTCCAAATACTGGGGTATCTATGAGGTCAAACTGAATTTGTTATGTATGGTTGTTTGCAAAAAGCATGGACAAGTGTGTTGTTTGATAAACAATAAGCCCGGAGGACAATTCTGAGCCATCCACGGCTCTGACTGGTTCAGGGATGTCTTTTCTGACAGTCGTAATATTTATGGTTTTAGCCAAACCCAAGAGATGTGAGACCATATTGAAAGAAGCACTCAATAAAATTGTCTCAGAAGTTATCGAGTCAGATAGTTTTCTGCATGGTCAGGAAAAAAGAATTCAGGCCCTGTTACCGCTCCGATGGCTTTTTTTGGAGCAGTAGGTTTGTTAGGACATTCCTGGGCAAAATGCCCTGCATTACCGCAGTATAAACACAGTTTCAATTTCTTCCTATGTTCTTTCTCTTCCTTGGATAGAGGACCCCGCACACTGCCAATTTGCATGGGCTCAGGTGTATCATGAGTGGGAATGGTGGACTCCTTTTTCTCAGTTTTGAGCACCACTAAGCGTGTGTCACCCCGGAATTTTTCTTCCTTACGTTTACTCAAGTGATGATCTAATCATACCACCAAAGTCAATGAACTCGGAACACTCAGTAGGAGGTTCCACAATTTGGGCTAGAACATCCTTGAGATCGTTCCGAAGGCCACGATGGAAGAGGGCGGTCCGCTTCTCCTCGGGCCACTCAGTCTCTGCCACCAGCCGATGGAAAGAGGTGATATAGGACAGTAGATCCTTGTTTCCCTGGCGCAAATTGTCTCATTGTCACTGGCTTGCCCGAAGAGGTGTTTGGCTAACAGTTTCCGCAAGGCTTCCTTGAACCGGTTAAAATCATAGAGTATAGGGTCATTGCGCTCCACCAGCGGAATAGACCAATTAGCTGCATTGCCTCCCAAATTGGAGATAATAAAAGCTACCTTTGTAGAATCATTGGGGAATGCAGCTCCCAACACAAACACTGTAGCTGGCACTGGTTAAGAAAAATATTGAACTTGGCACTATCTCCAAAAAACCTTTCTGGAGGAGCTAAGGACACAGGGGTTGGTGTGGTGACCACTACCTGCATGGGTTGTGTGGAGGAAGTCGTTGGGCCTGAATCAGGTCTAGGAACATGATTAGACAGGTCGAAACGAGGGGCCTGTAGTACTGGAGATCTTTGTTTTAGTTTGACTCCTCCCCAGGGGGTGTCTTGTGGTTTATTCGCTGTAGTTCAGTCTGCAACCCCAGGTTCTCTTGCTTTAAGGAAATAACTTCCTTCTGTAATCCCGCTAGGGCCCTAGTTAAATGTACTAAAGATGGAGCATCCTGATGAGCTGCTAAAGCCTGTGCTAAACCTTTGAAAGTACCCATTGAGGAATCCATCACCCAGGCATCCCTGTATGTTGTGGCTTGGCTTTATGTCGAGACGGGACACTCACCTGAAAAGCAGGATGTCTGCAGGGGTGATGGTATGCCCCCGACCTCCTGGAACACCTCTCGGCACTTCCTAGTGGACACAGAAATCCCGGCAGGTGTCCTAAAAGGAAAGGGGGAATGGAAGAGAAAGAGACAAAGCACTGCCACGTCTTGCCGGTACAGCCAGGCACCCTGTATCTTCGGGGGGCAGGTCTTTGTTGACAGAGTGATAGTAGAGTTAGTGCACTCAACTTCCTTGAAACTGAATCTCTCTTTCTCACATGGGCACGGGAGCGGCAGAAGAACACCGAGATGCTCCAGCACTTTTCTTGGATAATAATAACTGTTGGCACAATTACTAACACTGCATTATCAAAAACCAAAACTGAGTACCATAACAATAAGTACTGAGACACTAGGGCTGGCTTCACAGAGATTTACTGTTGAACACTACAATTAGAACTGTGGTTGCACTTATCATGCACAAGAAGGACAAACAAGGGCATCATTAATTAATTCACGTATAACTTTCCTGCGTGCATAGGGTTAAACTAAAAGGAATAAAAACAATCAAAGAAATACAAATGTCCACTCTGGGTTTAAACAGTTAGGGTGGCACAGTTTGATTTAGTTTCACTGTGTGCGTGAAAAAACCCTTCAAAAGCAAATTCCTCAAACCTGAAACACAGGCATGAATGACACAATTTAAATCCATGAGTTATGCTATTAGAGAAAGAAAAGTCATGTAAATGCTCTTTTAAAATTGCACTGTCACTTATTGTAGTACTTAAGGTCAAGCAGATTTCCTAAAGCACATTCAGGCAAGTAACTACAATGATAATGTAGAATGTTCAGAAATGCATTTGTCTCTTCAAGATAAGCACTCTGCCAAAATATGAGGTCAGAAATACACCAGCTGTTCTAGGAAAGCGCGGCGCTCAAAGAACAAACTCCCGGGAGAATACTAGTCACTTAGCTGCAGTCTTTTCCGGAGTGCAGGAGGAATGCTTGGTGTCAGCTGGTACAGGAACGAAGAAAAGAATTGCCTCAAAAGTTCTGAATACGAGGATGACAGCAAGGGCTGGACTGCCAAATCAGATGCGGAGATCAGGAAGCAAAACAAAGCCAAGCAGGGAGGCATGCTTCTCTCTCTGCTATATATACTCAATCAGGAAAGCAGTTAAGTTTCCACATGTCGATGAGTCACCACACCCAATTAGAAGCACATGTCTACACCACACCCAATTAGAAGCAGATGTCTACACCTGCTCACATTAGCAAACAAGCATTGGTAAAACAAGCATTGATAAAACCAATTGTGTAACACAGCACATTATGTTTACTGAAAAACATGAAGGTTTAACCAAAAACAGAGATATGATTTAACCCTAATCCCTGTGGATGCTGACAGATAACACAGGAGGTACCTTGGGGATTCCTGACAGTCCTCGAAAACACCAATGACAACAACACCGCCACCCTGCTCGACAACCTCTTCAACCTTGGCCTCAAACACCTCGTCACGGCACCAACCCACTCCGCAGGACAGACACTTGACCCTATTTTCTCCGTCAGCAATCACGTCTCTTTCAGCCACACCACTGAACTCCACTGGACAGACCACCACTGCATCCACTTCTCCTTCAAGAAACCCACAACACACCACCACCCACAACGGATCCCCCACCGCAGTTGGAACAAGGTCACCGAAGACCAACTTATTGTGACCCTCTCCCAGTATCCACCCATCGACACAACCGACACTGATGCAGCTGCCCGCAACTTCAGGCAATGGGTCAACCCTGTGCCAATATTCTCGCCCCAATCAAGAATCCCTCCAACAGACGCACCGACAGAAAGGCCTTCTGGTTTATCGCCGACCTCCACGAATCTAAGCAAAGCTGCCAAAGACTCAAAGGAAAGTGGCACCACAATCAGACGCTGAACAACCTCACAGCCTTCAAAAACGCTATCCGCAGACACCACCAACTCATCCTAGCTGCCAAGGGAACCGCCTTCAAAGACCGAATGAACAACAACGCACACAGCCACAAGGAGCTCTTCAACGTTGTGAAGGAACTCTCCAACCCCAGCTCCAAAGCCAACAACATCCCGCCATCGCAAGACCTCTGCAACTCCCTAGCCTCCTACTTCCACTGCAACATTGCAGACATCCACAACAGATCCAGTACCCAGACACCCCCGACAACCACCAACACCACAGATTCCCCTCCGACCAACCTCCTGCTCTCCTGGACCCGCGTCAACAACAACAATACCATCAAAATCATGAACACCATCCACTCTGGCTCGCCATCTGACCCCTGCCCTCACCACATCCTCAACAAAGCAAGCTCCGTCATCACACCCCTACTACGGAAGATCATCAACAGCTCCTTCGAGTCGGCCACCTTCCTGAGAGCTGAACAAACACAGAGATCAACGCCCTCCTCAAAAAACCCAAGGCACACCCCAAGGACCTCAAGAACTTCCGGCCTATCTCCCTGCTCCCCTTCACGGCAAAAGTCACAGAGAAGGCTGTCAACAGGCAAATAACCCACTTCCTCATGGAGAACCGCACCCTGGACCCTTCCCAAATCAGATCCCGCAGCCACTACAGTACGAAACTGCCCTCATCGCCGCCACCGACGACATCAGAACCATACTGGACAGCAGCAAAATCGCGGCCCTAATCCTCCTTGACCTCTCGGCTAGTTTGACACCGTCTATCACCACACCCTACGCTCACGCCTCAGCAATGCTGGAGTCCGCAACAGAGCCCTGGACCGTGTCACCTCCTTTCTCACCGGCAGAACTCAGAGAGTTCACCTCCCCCCATTCTGCTCGGAGGCCACCAAAATCATCTGCGGCATGCACAAGGTTCATCCCTCAGCCGGACCCTCTTCAATGTCTACATGGTCCTGCTCGCTAACTTCACCCGATCCCACAACCTCAACATCATCTCATATGCTGACAACACCCAGCTGATCCTCTCCCTCACCAAGGACTCCGGCAAGACCTACTTCCACGAAGGAATGAAGGCTATCGTTGAATGGATGAAGAGCAGCTGCCTCAAACTCAATTCCAAAAAGACGGAAGTCCTCATCTTCGGCTCCACCCTTTCCGCATGGGATGACTCCTGGTGGCCTGCCACTCTCTGAACCACTCCGACTTACACTGACCACGCACGCAACCTAGGATTCATCTTGTAACCCTCACTATCCATGACCCAGCAAGTCAATGCCATCTCCTCCTCCTGCTTCAACACCCTCTGCATGCTCCGAAAGATCTACAAATTTACACCCACCAAAACCAGAAGAACAGTCACCCAAGCCCTTTTAAGCAGCAAGCTGGACTACGGCAATACCCCCTACGCAGGAACCATGGCCAAACTCCAGAAGAGGCTGCAATGCATCCAGAACACCTCCACACGCCTCATCCTGGACATCCCCCCATCCTCAGAACTACAACCGGCGGTAGATCATTCTCACACCTCGCCGCCAAAATGTGGAACACTTTTCCCACCCACCTGCTCAAGATCAAAGACCTCCTTACCTTCTAGGAACTTCTCAAGACCTGGCTGTTTGCGCAGTAGCACCACCTCCCCTCTCCTTCTCCCCTCTCCCATCCTCAGCGCATTGAGACCCTCACGGGTGAGTAGTGCGCTTTACAAATTCCTGATTGATTGATTGATCACCTCCATCATAATTACTGGAAGAGGAGCTATCGAATGGGACTCCTCCGACTGAAAAATCACTCCCAGAGTCTGCTCCATTGTCCTATCCCTCAGATGCTGTCTCAGTATCTGCTGTCTCAGTCTCTGATCCTAAGTCACAGCTGTCGTCTATAACCTGAGTGAGGGCTTGAGCAGCAGTCATCCAACGAGATGCTATCTCTGCTAATGGCTAAACTGTTGCTCTAAAACACTAGCCTACGGAGACAGTCACAAAATTGCCAGTATGTGTGTGTGTGTGTGTGTGTGGGTGTGATACGTGTAACATTAGAGGTCACCTTACCTTTGCTTTTTCCCTCAATCAGCACGTTCTTTCAAGACACTCAAAAACACCTTGTCACATACCAATCGTCACAGTCTTTAGCACCTCTAGTGCCCAGTCCAACAATCATTATGGGTGCTCCCACACCCATGTCCTCCTCCTCGGATTCCCTCACTACCACCCAGCAAAAGTGCTCTTCATCTCTCCATAGCCACCCCCCACACATACATTTCATTTGTGTTATAGCGCAGGTAATGAATGACTTTACTAATGTACTCAGCTATTTACATAAAATACAGATTTGCTCCTTGCAATAGGCATATAAACCTTCTGCGCTACTTTATGGCATCAAAACTGCCACTAGATTAAAAGTCTGATCCCTTTGTAGCAGAAACTTAATCACAAGACATACTTGACTTTTTTATTGCTGCTTAAAAGCTACACTTGAAATGCGTCAGTTAAAGTATGTGCTTTGAAGATGCAAGCTGCAACTGCAAGACAACTGATGGCAAATATATATATATATATATATATATATATATATATATATATATATATATATATATATCACTTTTATATATGGGTCTGGTTTTTCTGGAGGCCGATCGCAGCCCCCTGGGAAACCACACATGCATTGACAAAATTGATATCTCTCTCTCTCTCTATATATATATATATATATATATATATACACATATATATATATATATATATATATATATATATATATATATATAGATAGATAGATAGATATATATATAGATATATATAGATAGATAGATATATCTATATATATTTAGATCTATATATTTTTTAGTAGTTGTATGGTGTCCTTGGGGGCCATTACGGCCCCAGGGAAACCATACAACTATTAAAAACAATTATTGCCACCACAGGGGGTCGACCTGCCCACGGGCGACCCCCATGTCAATTTCTTTAAAAAAAAATTAAAAAATTGCCCCTGGGGGGGCGCAATTGGGTGTGATTGCGCCCCCCCAGGGGATACCTACCATTTAAAAAAAAAATATGCCCCTTGGGTGGGGGGGGGGGGGCGGCCTGTTTGCCGAGAGGTGCCGACCCCCTCAAGTGAAATCCCTGATGTCTAGTGGGGATTCCTGGCCCTCCAGGAAACCTGTTCAGGAAGGTCTTGTTTGAAAGGGGAGAGTCTCCCCCTTCAAACGAGGCCTTCCTGAATGTCAGGAAGGCCGTTTTGGGACGTTTTCCCCATTGGAGCAGGAAGCAGCCACTGGGGAAAACAAAACTGTGACGTCAGCGCACAGACCTCACAAAGTGGCAGGCGGGGGGGAGACACGGAAGATCTTCTGTGTCTCCCGGGGTGTTTTAAAAAAAACAAAAAACATTTTTAATCCCTTCCCTGGTGTCGGCCACTGGTCGTGACCCGCACCAGCGAGATAGTGTGCCGACGCCCGCAATGTAGGGGTTAAGGATGATGAAAGTTGTGCAGTGAAATCTTGTAGATTTCACTGCCACATTTTTATGGGCCTTCCTGCGCCAGAACGCCCCCTTTGCATACATTATGCTTTGGGCAGACATAGGCCCATATTTATACTTTTTGACGCAAAACTGCGCCAATGCAGTTTTGCGTCAAAAATATTACCGCTGGCTAACGGCATTTCTTTGCGCCGTGCGGGTGTCAAATTTATACTTTGACGCACGGTTGCGCAAACCACAGTTGTGAGTCATTTTCTCTGACGCACACCACAGCGTCACGTCGTAAAGGAAAACTACATTAATGCGGCGGAAATGACTGTGAGCCGATTTACGACACCGCAAACCGGATATGCAGCGTTTTTTTACGCAATTGTGTCAAACCTCGCAGCAAACACAGCAATTTGTGCAGAGGAGAGCTAAACTGGATCCCAGATGCTTGCACAGACCCCAGGAAGATGACAACAGACCAGGAACCAGCCAGGAGGACCCACACAAGACCCAGGACAGGGAGAAGAAGAAAAGAAAGTGTCGCTTCAGTGCAGAGGAGCAGGAAATTCTGGTTAAAGACGTGACGGAACACCAGCACCAACTGTTTGTCACCTCAAAGTTGCCAATCAGTAGGAGAGAGGCAATATGGCAACAAATTGTTGACAAGATTAACAGTGTGGCAGAAGTACGCAGAACAGTCATCGAGTGCAAGAAACGCTGGCAAGACTGCAAGCGCAGGACCAAGGAAAAGATGGCCAGGAACAGGAAGGCAGCACTGCAGACTGGAGGTGGGAGTCCAGCACAGCAGGAGGCCCTGGACCACATGGAGGAGATGGCCGCAGCCATCATCCCTGAGGAGATCGTCACAGGGATTCAAGGACAGGAGAGCGCAGACTACCAGGAGACAATGCACATGCAGGGTAAGTAGCTTGGGGAATTAAAATGCACAAATGTTAACTGCCAGCGGGGGGGAATACCTACTACACAATGCATGTAGGTCATGATATTCAGGAAGTGGCATGGGTAAAGGGTCACGGCACTGGGGCATGGCCCGTTCAGAGGAAACCTGGGGCACACCACTACACAACACCAACAACCTTTCCATGGGTGTTTGCTGCCATGCCAAAGATGTTGCAGAGGTAAAGCCCGGCCAGGAGGGAAGGGCACAACATCAAACTGGCATCCCGTCACACGTCAACCACTATACTTCCTACATTAACTAGGGCCCAATTAACAACCTCTAGCCATACCGACAACTGGAATGTAACATTGACAACAGTTGCCACTACCACCTCCACTGTGTGTGCTGGTCAAGTAGCTAAAGGCAGTAACGTCCCCATAGATCTAAAACACCCAAATTAGAGGGTTTAGGATGACAACGTTAACAATCCCCTGAAACAAGACAAATGTTCCAGTCCTGTCCAATGTGAATGTCCATAGTTACTGCAAACATCAGCCAATGTCATCCACATTAGGAGGTACACAGCACTAATGTCATACCCATGCTGCATATGTCAGGATCCATCCTGTGCCTGGGTCACAATGCAACATCCCAAATGTCATACTGCTCAGACAACATCATTGAGGGGGAGGACACATGTAACTGGTCACAGAAATACACCTGCACAGTCAGAGGAGGAAATAGGACACTGCTACGACTATCAGGGCAATCCAATGTACTACACATTCCCCAACATCAGCAGTACACATTACCAATGCTGACATCCATATTGTGCCATAACAATGCTATACATAGTATATGCTACATTTCAACTGCATATAGGTGGATGTGAAAGATCAGAGACTGGGGCAGGTCCAGATTGTTAAGTGTGGTGCTAGTGCCTTCAGAACACCCACAGCCAGCGAAAGGCCTCACCATGAGAATGGAAGTAGACGGAGGGTTGAGTAGGACAAGAAGGTGGCAAATCGCTATTTGGCCAGAACCAACACCTAGAGGAGATGATGCTGACAAGTCCACAAACTGACCACAATACATGTGACATGCAGGTGGGGCATAGGCATGGGAGAAAGCCCATCTGAAAGACAGGAGCAATGAACATGAACCAAGATCACAATGTGAAAATAATCACAAGGCAGGCATGTCACATTACAAAGCCCACAACACTGACACACTAATTGTACCGTATTTCATTGCAGGGGACGATGGATCTCCTGCGGATATGCCTGTCCAGGACTACCCTGATTACATGGATGACGAGCTGACAAACATCAACCAGCAGACCCTCCAAGAGGTCATTGGAACCCTCTAGACCCCACCTTCAGTCACAAGGAGGAGCGCAGATACAGCAGCCATCACAGAGGACCCACCCACCACCCCAATTGTACGACCTGCCAGCTCTAACCCAGCTGAGGACTCTGACGACACTGGCACCAGCTTTGAGAGAACTGTAGTCGGAGTACAGCGGGAGCTGGCCAAGAAGGTGCAGGTGGGGATGCAAACTATGGCAGCCAGCCTAGAGGGGGTGCGTTCGTGCATTATGTCAACTGAAGAACAGGCAGCAGTATGCAAGGTCGAACAACTATCTTGCAGGAAGTAGAAAAAAGGCTGAAGGAAATCAGCACAGCTGTAATACAGTTGACCCAACACCTACAACAGCAATCCTGTCAACGCGTGCACAAATGCAACATTGAACCCCTCAGGGCCGACCTGGCTGCCTACCACCATGATGTGACTGCTATTCTTAAGAACCAGCAGATCCTCCTTGCAGCAGTACTGCCCTTAAGACACCCACAGGTAGCAGCTACAGGAATGTCTGACTCCACGTCTACACACACTGAGGTGTGTGTTGCCCCTTCACAACCACCACCACCAAGGACAGAGGAGGCAACACACACATCAGAAGATGAAGACCAGGAACAGATCACCTTCACACGTAAGAGTACCCGGTAGCACTAGTCCCTGCCACATGGCCACCTATTACCAAGGTCCTGCGCTTTGTAACATGCCAGTCTTGCAACAACTATACTCAAGCACTGTTCTGCAACCCACTGTTTATCATGTCAGCCTGCCTTGTGATTGTCTCTCACTAACTCATTGGCAAGTCCTGTCCCTCTGCACTGTCTGACACTTCACCCCAGCATGTCCAATGACATGTCCTTTTGCACTTGTGTAGGATCACAATGGACGATGTCACTATAATGGAATCACAATCATGGACAATGTACATATAGCACTACAGTACTTTTCAATAAATAGCACTTACACAGCCACTTTGTCTCTGTGCAATGTGACACATCAACGGTGCAGTAGATCAGTGAAGTTTGCCTCCTGTCAATTATTTTAGATTGTCAATACAACTGTCCTGAAAGAATGTGGGCTGATAACTATGCACAGTGGCTTGGATTGTACCATACTCGGCCCTTCCTGAGGGTTATTTCTGAGGAAAATAGAAACTATACACCATAATGCTGTGTTGGACAGAATAACGCTTCCTCAAGGGATGTCAAAGCCAGAAAATAGTGCCTTAAAATTTTTGCTTCAATGCAAATATAACGTATGTGACATTTCCCACAAATTTAAGCTAACACACACCAAACTGCATGAATGGAGGTATATGAGTTTACATCCAAATAAGTAACCATGCTGAACAGAGTAACAAATGATCTATGTGAGTTGTGTACACTATATTACAAGAGAGCTTACTACCACTCACCTTATAAGGATTTCCTTGGACATCAGACTGCAGTCAGACTTAACACAGTGTCCCCAATACTAAATCTGGAAGCACAGTATGTGACATTGAAAACATACATCATGAAATAACCACACTTTGGGATCCATAGTGACCGTGATTGGTGGTTGCAATGAATGGCCGAATCTTAGCTAAGTAGTTTGGGGTAGCTGCCAATGTTACAGCTCAGTTGGGATTTGTTTGCAGCATAGGACACAAAATCTAATACAAAAGAGACACTGTTCACTCATGCCAAGGCCCTGATCTACAAGCATTTGACACATACTGTAAAGGGTTACCTAGATATTTACTAAACAGTAAAAACAGAAGTGAAAACTCGGGGAAAGACCTTAACTAACCTAATCTACGCTAACCACCCATTACCCACAACTGTCCCTAACTAACCAAAGCTAAACTTACTTATCACATTTAACGAAACGATCTAAACATCAACCCCCCACCCCCCTTATGAGACAGGATACATGGAGGACAACAGATACTAACCTAAACACATACTATCCTATACTAAACAAATATATATTTTTTTGTATTTTTTTTTTGCAATTTTTTTTGGGAAAAACACAAGAACCCCAACACTGCCAAACGCCCACCCACCCACCCACAAAATAATAAACAGTAGAAATATTCAGAAACCCCCACCCACTAACACTAACTAAACTAACAGCCTATACTAACCTAACACTAAGCTCCCTAAACCCACAAAGTATAAGAACCAGGAAAGAGGAGGGAGGAGAGGGAATCAAGTCCGTCTAGATGTCTACAGGTTGGCCCTCCTACGGGTCTTCTTGATGGAACGCACCCGCCAGTTGACCTGTGCCACCTCCTGCTGCAGTCTAGTCATCTTTCTTAGGACACAGTCCAATTTCCTTGGCATCTGTGCAAAAGCAGCAGGCTCAATGGCTGCAGCAGGGGTAGTCTGAGTGCCAGCCGAGGAAGTATGGGCCTGTTTTGTGGCAATGCCTGTAGGCTGCCCTGCAGGTGGTGCTGTGCTTGGTCCTGGAGCAGTTGCCGTAGATGGTCCCACAAAGGTCCCAGCTGCTGTTGGTGCCACCTGGGTGGTAGTGGT
The DNA here is from genome assembly GCF_031143425.1 of Pleurodeles waltl. Taxonomy (NCBI): domain Eukaryota; kingdom Metazoa; phylum Chordata; class Amphibia; order Caudata; family Salamandridae; genus Pleurodeles; species Pleurodeles waltl. Next base: position 277,184,877 of record NC_090450.1, read on the forward strand.
GGTGCTGCTGGTGGTGGCTGTGGTAGTCACAGAAGGGCCGCCTTGTGCAAATGACCTCCAAGCTCCGGAGGCTCGTTCATGGCGATATCTTCGGGCCATGTTGCGGTACCCAGACTCGACATCAAGTATGTGGCGGTATCTCATTGCCCGCCGTTGAAACTCCCTGACCTGGATGGGAGTCATATTTGCAGCTGTTAAGACAAATAGAAAATCAAACATTAGGTACTGCATTGTGTGAAATGGCATAAGAAGTAAATCAGACAATACATCTAATGTACTTGTAAAAGCACATATCATCATAGAGATCATTGATTGTCTCTGAGGAAGTACATGGCAAGCCAGCCTACAAAGGTCCTATCACACATAGCACATCCAAACCCCACAAGATGGGTAACAACTGGCATGATTTTGGCATCATAGTTCTGCCAGTTGTCAGCTAAAAATCATGCTGCACATCCTCCACCACTGCCAGGGCAACAAATGTCATTGTACAGGATGGCAATCTAGGGCCACAAGATCTGCGAGTTGTAAATGGACTTGCCAGTATAGAAAGCATGTGCTAATCATGAATGGGTATACTAGGTTCAGACAAGTGATTCACTGATTTACATGTCTGTGTACCAAACTTGTATCATCAGTCCTAGGTACACTATTCACAACCCTATGTCTGTGTCTGGGGGTGGCGGGGGGGTGGACAATCAACTAATAATTTCTATTAACAAGGACACCTAGGAAGCTTAGGAAAGCTGGACATGGGTTTGGCCCAGCACACACACCACAGGTAAGGAGGATCTCCAAATAGGAGACAGCTAACCCTTGGACAATCCCATCAACACTCATGTTTGGAAATGCAGACCTTTGTCCACATCATTTACTACCAGTAAGCCATGACTTACAACAAACAGAGAGATGCAAGAACACCTCTGGCCATGAGTTGCATGCACACCTAGGCCATTGTACTCAAGTGCCACATACTCGTAGCACTACATGTGGAGCTACATGCTGCTAGGAAGTTTAACATACAGTTCAACATGTTCATTAGTGAATAGGGAAGCAGAAGTCTGTGGGTAAGACTTTGGCATCCCTATTCTGGGAGAATTCGGGTCTGACTGGCTGACTAATTCACTACTATGGTCCAATGTGACTTTTTCTGAATCAAGTTTCATCCACATGACTCATCCCTATTCACATTGCCGTGCCTACAGGACTGACCTAGAATACCAAAATATGACAATACGATTAGGATTGGCCAACTCAAAGATGGTGATAAAATCATATTCCACTCGTGGAACAAAACAAATGATTGGCCAGCGCATCACACCTTGCTATGTGTACAACACACAGGAGTCCATCACATATCACCAGCAAACACAACACATAACAGAAATATCAGCACTTACTGGAGATGTCTGGGTCCTCAAATCGAGCGACCTCGCCAAAAGTGTAGGGTGCTGGTCCACCTGTAAGGCATGGAAGGGAGAAATGTGCTCAATGTCTGTGCACTGTACAACAATTCCAAAGACAAATACTATGTGTAAGATTAAATCAGAAAGTAAAGCCTCTCAAACATGATGATACTGCATCCTACATACCACGGCAAACATGTACAGACCCAGGGGCTCCAGTGAGTGATACACAAATATCTGCACACATGCAGTGGCCCTAACTATCATGTGGTGGCCAACATGCTCCTTCATTAGTGAGTAGATAAAATCATGGAGTGTATTCGTCTCATCATGGGTATCTATGAGAGACATCCAAAGCCACTTTCCGTGAGGACTGCATTACCAGTCAACCAGCCATTGTGACTATGACCAATTTATGTCACACAGGTACAATTTACAGAGGGCCAGGGACAGTTGTTAGCCCTCAATTTGTTACAGTTTCTTCATTTGATGTGGCACAGCTATGAAGAGTTGCACCAACCATAGAGATATGAACCCATATGCATACCTTTTGCCAGCCATCCCTAATTTAAATGTGGCACTACAAACTCCAAATACCAGTCTAAGATGTTAGCTGAGCGCAGCTAGAACTTGTTACCTATGTGTCCAAATCCAGATCAGACATGTATCTGATAATGAAGGAGGGGCACAATAATTCCTAATATTTTCTGGATTTCCATGATCGGTTTCCTTACACACTCACCGAACACACATGAGACGTATGTTTGCGCCACACTGCTATCAATAATTGACGTGAAGCCTGCACTAATTTTCAGGTTCCTGTTGTGTTAATAAAGTTAGTCTAGCTGTTGCGTCAACAAATGATGGTAATGTGTCGGAAAATTCTATACCTCACAGACAACTGTGGCCTATATCTATACACATTTTGCACCTGATTTGTGTTGCTGTTTGACACAAAGGCGGCGCTAACTTACTATATACAAATGTATTCAGTAAGTTTGTGGAGCTCTTGCTTCCAAACACCTTGCAATTGTGGCCCTTAACAAAGTAGAAATATGGCCCTGTATGTTTCACTAGCATTCCACACGCTCAACAACATTGCCGGCAGATATTGTAAAAATCAGCTAATGTCACTACAGAGCATTTAAACGTGCACATTAACATGATTTGTACTCACCAACAGGGCCACCAATTACAATCATCAGGTGGTCCAGCAGATCTTGCTCCCTGGAGACAAGGTCAGCCCAGCGGTGCTTCAGCTGGTGGTCGTTTCTTGGTGTGTTGTATATCCTCTGCAGATGATGCAACACCTTTGCCCGCCGGAGCCTCCATGCCTCAGTGTGATACTCCTGAATCACACGCCCACCTGCCTCAATCATCAGGGGTAGGAAATGGCCCACCAGCCAAATGAACCCACCCAGCTCCTCCTCTCCCATCCTGCCAAGACGAGGCCTACCCAACATAATGGTACAAAAATAGAAATAGGGGATAAAGGGGAACGCAGGAGAATAGGGGGTAAGTCGGACAGGAAAAATTAAAAAAATACTACTAACACAGCCCAACTATACCCAAACTAACACTACCCACAACAGACTCCCAACAAAACAAAGACAATTGTTTACAACACAAATGACCACAAAAACACTCAGACAAGGTACCACAGACAGTTTTTAATCACAAAAAGACAATTAAAAGACAAATTCACTAAATCCACAGAGACAAATCGAGACACAGCCACACAGCCAGGAAATATCACAGACTGCAAAGTGAAAGTGAAAGTACACCCACAGTACCTATTCTGTAAACAGGATATCCTATTACATCACTTCCTGCCTAAAATGCGGTGCGTTTTTATTGTCATGCGTCAAAATATTATGACGCATACAGTCTGCGCGTCATTTTTTATTGACGCAAAGGAGTAGATTTAACCCTGCATCCATATGGTTTAAAATTGTTTCAAACGTAACCAATTTTTGGAGGTACAGTGTGGAAGATACCGCTCAGGGCCAATGGTTCTTTCAGGGCATTATGCTTCATTTTTCGGGCATAAGCGTCATTTTTAGACGCATGTGCGTCATTTTCTTTACACGTATGCGGCAAAATTTCAGGCATTAACTGGGTTTGGGTCATTTTACCATTTTAATGGTACATTACAGTTGTGACAATACTGAGATATGCTGATTGCGCCCACTTTGGGCATGGCGGTGTATGGCACATGTGACACATCATACTACTGCGGACCATGATCCGCTACTTCATGTACAGGATTTTCACTCTTGACTGACCCAATAGATGGCCAAATGTGTGGCCTACATATATATATTACACAAATTGGGCATGTTTGGCGTCAGGAGAGGATAGCAAGGTGACGCACATAAGTACAATAACTCAATGCCTATGGGTCAATATGTGTGCTTTGGCTACTGATATTGTTGTTGACCCACTGTGTGACCATCACAAGATGCATTATAGCAAATATGCTTGTATGCATGTGGACAGTGGCTTCCCGTTCTTTAGGGCGGAGGGGCCATGTCCCCCCACCTTTTGCCCCCCATGAAGAGTGTCTGTCAGGCTGAACAAAGGTCAGCCTGACAGACACTCTTCATGTTCAGGTCAGGCAGCCAGGAGCAGACATGCACGATTTGCGCAGACTCCTGGCTGCCTGAGCTGAACTTTGCTGGGCTGAGGAGATCACAGCTCGAATGGGCGTGACATCCTCAGCCCAGCAAAGGTGCCTCGAGTCCCTCCCCTGGGTGACGAGGACAGCATCACCAATTGACACTCTCCCTGGGCGCTCAGTTTAAGCCCTGAAGTGCCCAGGGTGAGTGTTAATCAGTGACACTTCGTCACAGAGTGGGGTGGGGTCAGCAGTCTCACTGTCCCCATCCCACTCTGTGACGAGGCTGGGACTGCTGCCTTCCCTCATTGGCTGACCTAAGGTTAGCCAATGAGGGAAGGCAGCAGTCCCAACCCTCCTGGGACCTGGAGGCCGAAGGTAAGTGTGTGTGTGTGTGTATGTCTGTGATGGTTCAAACTGAATGTTTGGTGCGTGCATGTTTGAATGGTATGAATGTTGTTAATGGATGTGCGTGCGTGCGTGCATGTGTGAAAGAATGAGTGTGTGTGATGTTTTAAAATTAATGTTTGGTGCATGCGTGCATGTTTGAATGGTATGAGTGTTGTTAATTAATGTGCGTGTGTGCGTGCGTGTCTGTATGTAAAAGAATGAGTGTGTGTGTGTGTGTGTGCCCCACCCGCCCCCCTCCCTCCTAAAACTGCCGGCCTCCACTGCATGTGGATTCAATGTGTCCAACCCTCAGATGCAAGTCAGTGTGGAAATGAGAGAGGACATGTGTTAGTCATACATGTAGCAACAACTGCTGTGTGCACTTTCTATTTTTTGGGTAACATAAACACCACAAATGACAAAGCATGCACTGAATAGATAGCAGAAGGTTGTTCATGTCAATGGTCCAAAGCTTGGCCATCACATGTCCTGGAATTTTGTATACTGCTTCCTAGGCACTTATTGGTGAACCCACCATGAGTCAGGCACATGTACATACTAAGTAGGTACCGTGTTTGTGACACGGAGAGCCAAAGTTAAACGACATTTGTAATGTCACGCCACAGTTGAGGTCGTATAACTGAGCCACAACTCTCCTGTGGCAGTGGAGGACCAGCAGATCAAGCAGCACGTGGCCACGTATTTCCAGTGATCAAATGCACAGAGGTGTCTAGTTCATGTGTGTGGGCCAATGTTTAGCCTGTATATTTTTAGGGGTCTATGGTGTCACAGTTACGTCCAGGTCTAGTCATGAGTCTGTGGTGGCTATTCCTGTATCTACTAAGTATCCTTCGGAGATCAATGGAAGTAAAGCCAATGAGGATTTGAGAACCCACAGGGGGATGGTCCTACCCTGTCATTGCAGACGTGTTATGAGACTGTCAACAGGGCAACCTTGGTGTGCTGAGTAAGATAATATCTCAGGATTCTTGTACCGGCAGATGTCATCACAACATTTGTACACAGGTTGGCCTCTAAAATTCCCACTGCATCTGGGAACATCTGAGCCTCTGTGCTGATTATTCTCGCAGCTATTCACCATGCACAGCACATCAATATGTTGTGAGCAATGTGAATCAGCATGTTGACTGTCAGGGTCCTAACATGTGTGGACTTTTCATGCACATTATCTGACGTTGCTGGTTCTGCTGGAGGCACCATACCCAATCCCTGCATACAGCCATGGTACACTGTCACAATTTGTCACTCATGCATACATGAGACCCAGACAAGGGATAGGCCATTATTTGGGTGTTTGGAGACAAGTTCCCAACAATGGTACGATAAATAAACAGATTATGCTATACAATGTATTTAAGTATGCATTGTAGACCCACCTGACAAAATACCCCAAGAGGAATGGTGAGGGTTGGGAAAGCAACTATGATACAAATGTAGCCACAAGGAACCTTTAGGGTAACGCACAGACAGGAGCCAGTCAGGCTAACAGGATGCAGGGTCAATCAGGATCCAGACATTTTATAAGGTACATATTCAGTGGTCTGACTGAGACTGGTCAGAGGAGGAACAAGACAGTTGAAATGGAAAACTGTGTTTGTCCTGTGTTTTGGAAGGTGACACATTAACCCAAGGGCTGTGTTACACAGCAGATTTTTATGGCAATGCATAACAGTGGAATCGATAAAATGGCAGTTTCTATGCTGCTCCAAGCATCTGCAAGGGCAGTGCATGTTAAAATGGCTGGTCTGCATGGAGGTTCTCACAGGTATGTGCTGCATCAGTCTCGCACAAATCCTGTAGGTGAGATTCAAGTTCAAATGGCCAACAGTACCTTTAACATGGGAAGCAATCTACAGGTGATAATAGGGCTTAGAGACTACAAGCCAGTGCATTATTTAACCTGACATCCATGCATACAGAAGTACAATGACTATGGCATACCATACTAAAGGGTGAATCACACTGGATTAACATTGTGAGTCTGGGTGTGTGTAGAGGAGGGATTATCTGGGTACACATATTACCATTCCAGGGACCTCTTAAGACGGGTGGGGTGAGACCGAGAACATGGGTGTGTCTGGACTTAGTACATGGGCTGACATGTACATGGAATGTCATGTGCGCAATGCTTGTCATAGCCATGGCACTTGTGCTATCTATTTTCTGCTTATATGGAATTCTAGTCACACATAGGCCCTCATTACAACATTGGCGGTAAAAGCCGCTTACCGCCGTGCAGAAGACCGTCAACACACCGCCGCGGCCGTGGAATTCCGCCACAGTTATTATGACCCACAGTTCTGAATCTGCCAAAATCTAGACACCCACACAAGTCCGCCACACCAAAGGTCAGTGATAAACTGGTGAAAACAAAACCTCCACCGCCACGCCAACAGAAATACGCCCACACTATCACGACCCACGAATGCACGTGGCGGTCTTTCAACCGCGGTATTCCATTGGCGGTACAAACCGCTGCGCTCAAAATACACACACATTTACAAAACACAGCCACATTGGACAAATCGAAATACACACACCTGATACACATACACACACCACTCCCACACACCCAATACTATATAAAACACACAACCACATCACCGACAAACCATTACGACAACAAATCATGAACGAGAGCCAAAGAGAGACAGCACCAGCAAGAACAACAGCATCCACAGGCACACAACACCATCACCCACAGTACTCGGAGGAGGAGTTCAGGGTCATGGTGGAGGAAATCGTCCGGGTAGAGCCACAGCTATTCGGATCACAGGTGCAGCACACCTCCATTGCAAGGAAGATGGAACTATGGCGAAGAATAGTGGACAGGGTCAACGCAGTGGGACAGCACCCAAGAAATCGGGTGGACATCAGGAAGAGGTGGAAACGACCTATGGGGGAAGGTGTGTTCCGTGGTCTCAAGACACCACCTGGCGGTTCAGCGGACTGGCGGCAGACCCCCACCTCCTCCCCCACAACTAACAACATGGGAGGAGCAGGTCTTGGTGATTCTGCATCCTGAGGGCCTCGCAGGAGTAGGTGGAGGAATGGACTCTGGTAAGACAAATCTTAACTATTACATCCCCCACCCTACCTGCATGCCAGCACATACCCCCTGCCTCACCCTCACCCCCATCACTCCAACTCCTCACATATGTCCCAACATCACAAACCACCCATCCCAACACCAAGCCCTGCATGCAACAACAAAGCATGGACACCCATCACTAAAGCATGCCCACTGCACATATCCATACACCCCCCTAATCCATCATCACACAAGGACCCACACAGGAATTCTAGCACTGGGGTACACGGTCACCCACCCATTGCACACCATGCCACACACAGATGTAATAAACATCCTTTTGTACCCCTGCAGGTCCCCTACCCAACGTCACCGGACAGGAGGGTCCACACATGTCCACACCTCCAACAGAAGAGGCCCACAGTGATCACAGCAGCTCTGTCCAACTGGATCTAGATGACCAGCCCGGGCCATCGGGGACCTCTGGACAGTCGGTTCCCCTGACACAGTCACAGGCCACCACAGAGCTTCCCCCCTCTGGAAACACCAGCACAGCACCCACCCAGCGGGCCCATACCTCCGTCCCCAGGACACGTCAATCAGCTGTGTGTCCACCACTACAGGGAACCCAGGCTAACCCACCACCCCAACAACAGGGACCTGGGGGCAGTGGCAGTGGGCACACGGTCCAGGGGATGGAGGCCCAGGAACACAGGGGAACGAGGAGGGCTGCTGTGCGACAGGGGGCGGACAGGCCAAGGGAACCCACTCTCCACAAGGCCCTCTCCTCCATCATGGGAGCCTACCACCACTCCCAGGAGACGATGGCAACGGTACTGGCCAAGTTTCAGGAGACCCAGCGCCTGCAGGAGGAACAGTATATGGGCTTCAGGGAGGAACTCAGAACCATCAGCTCCACCCTGGGCACCATCGTACGGGTGCTGAAGGAAGTACTCAACACCAGGATGGACACTGTGGCACTACAAGGGGCCCCTGACACTAGCATGGACGATGAACTGCCCACCACCTCCGCCGGCGCTAGTGAACAGGACGCCCCACCACAGGACCACCACACCAGCACCCCACCCCCTGCAGAGGGAGAACCACCCCGCAAACGGACCCTGAGATCGAGGAACAAGACAGAGTACGATGCCAAGACCCCCGCCAAGAAATGAGACCACCCTGATTGTCATCCTATTGTCCCACTTTGTCACCCTGTCCATACTTAAACTGCCCCAGCTCCACTTCCTATGCCCATATGGGCAATGCACCTGTGATACTAATAGACTGGACTCTGCCATGGACATTCCTCCGCCATCACCCCTCACCATTTTACTACCCCCTCCAATATTGAGTACTTAAATAAAAACACTTAAAGCACAAAGCAATCTGGAGTCTGTCTGTGATTTTGAAATAGTGTATCAGCAATTACAATGACAAAATGCTCTTTCAATTGTAATGTCAACATACCTATGTCACACAGCTGTAGTCCATGAGGAATCTAAGCAGATGTCACACAGTGGGACCCACATCTGTGAAATCGTAAGGGAAAGTGACAACTCAGTGACCATACACTGGGTGAAAACGACAAACAGTAGAGAGGCAGTAGTGAATAAGTACATGTAGTAGGCAGGTCTGTACTCTTACCTGTGTCTCATTGGAAATATTGCTGGATCACTGAGTCCCTGTTGTTCATGTCTTCTTCCTCTGCTTCCTCGTCTTCACTGTCCACAGGCTCCACAGCTTCCACAACACCGTCATCTGGACCATCCTCCTGCAGAAAAGGCACCTGTCGTCGCAAAGCCAAGTTGTGAAGCATACAGCAGGCCATGATGATCTGGCACACCTTCTTTGGTGAGTAGAATAGGGATCCACCTGTCATATGGAGGCACCGGAACCTGGCCTTCAGGAGGCCGAAGGTCCGCTCGATCACCTTCCTAGTTCGCCCATGGGCCTCATTGTAGCGTTCCTCTGCCCTTGTTCTGGGAGTCCTCACTGGGGTCAGTAGCCATGACAGGTTGGGGTAACCAGAGTCACCTGCAAATGGCGAGGGACAACTGTTAGACATGCACTAACCTGCAGGGATATCCCCAGACCCAGACAACCATTCCCACTGTCTTGCTTCCAGGTGCTCACATAATAGCCACTGGAGTTGACCCATCACATAAGGGATGCTGCTATTCTGTAGGATGTAGGCGTCATGCACTGAGCCAGGGAACATGGCATTCACATGGGAGATGTACTGGTCTGCCAAACATACCATCTGTACATTCATGGAATGATAACTCTTCTGGTTTCTGTACACCTGTTCACTCCTGTGGGGGGGGGGGACCAAAGCCACATGGGTTCCATCAATGGCACCTATGATGTTGGGGATATGTCCCAGGGCATAAAAATCACCTTTCACTGTAGGGAAATCCTCCACCTGAGGGAAAACGATGTAGCTCCGCATGTGTTTCAGCAGTGCAGACAACACTCTGGACAACACGTTGGAAAACATAGGCTGGGACATCCCTGATGCTATAGCCACTGTTGTTTGAAAAGACCCACTTGCAAGGAAATGGAGCACTGACAGCACCTGCACTTGAGGGGGGATTTCTATGGGATGGCGGATTGCTGACATCAGGTCTGGCTCCAACTGGGTACACAGTTGCTGGATTGTGGCACTGTCAAGCCTGTGTGTGATAATCTATGTTGCTCCTCCATTGTCGACAGGTCCACCAACGGTCGGTACACCAGAGGATGCCACCATCTACTCACATGTCCCAGCGGACGGTGCCTATGAAGGACAACAGCAGGCACAGAGTCAAACAACTCAGAGGTACGTACCCACAGCTTACCCATAACACCTTTCATACACAAAAGGTGGCCTGTATGTGTGTATAGTCTAGGCCTAGGTATGTGTGACGCAGTTGAAAATGAAGGCATGTGGGCCCCTGAAATGGCAGCTGCCTGACCTGTAAAGTGGGACAATGGGATGTGAGGTAACTGCGCTGGCGCTGTACACCGTCGCGGTAGGCGGTCGAAGACCGCAGCGCAATGCTGCATTGGTTAACATTGGACCCTATGGGTCCCAGGAGCCAATGACGATGTACGCCGGCGGTGACGGTACACACCGCCGCGGACGTGACCGCCATTTTCTATCTGTTCAATCACTCGATACCTGATCTTCAGCAGGAGAGGACCTACACTGCAAGTGCTGCTGTGACCTCGGTCTGGAAGAGACAATGGCTCGAGTGTCTGGGGAAAGGGCCCCTGCCTTCACATCGGAGGAGTTGGAGAAACTCGTGGATGGGGTCCACCCCCAGTACATGCTACTCTACGGTCCTCCAGACAAACAGGTAAGTACACAGGGAGCATGATGTATGGGCTATGCCTGTGTGGAGAGGGCTGGATGTAAGAAGGAAGGGGGGAGAGTGTGGCGTGCATGAAATGACGGTGAATGCATGTGCCACATGGCAAGGGTAGGGATGGGGGCCAATCACTTTAACGGTGCAGTTGGTAATACTTTACTCTTCCCCCTGTACATTTCATGTAGGTCAGCCCCCACCATTAAAAACATATTTGGCGTGCCATCGCCAAGGACGTCCGGACCCTGGGGGTCTACACAGATGGAGCACCCACTTCCGGAAACGATGGGAGGACATTCGCCGCTGGAGCAAGAAGACGGCGGAGGCTCAGCTGGGGATGGCCTCCCAACGTGGAAGGGGTGCCCGTCGCACCATGACCCCCCTGATGTTCAGGATCCTGGCAGTGGCCTACCCGGAGTTGGATGGGCGCTTGAGGGCATCACAGCAGCAACAAGGGGGTGAGTATACTCTCATTCCGCTGACTTTGCTCGCAGTGGAGGGGTCTGGGTGGGGGAGGTGGGCTGTGGGTTTCCCTAGTCCAGGGCGAGTTCCGTAGGCAAGGTCCCTCCGTAAGGCAGGCTATGTGGCACCACACCCCACCTCTGTAGAGTGCCAAGTACACCTAGTCATGCCCCTATGTCATCTATGTGTGCAGATGTCGTCCATAGCCTTGTAGGCCATTTTCCAGGAATTGAACAGTGGAGCCCAAGAGCGCGGCGTAGTGCAGGGGGCTTCTGTGTCTGTCGTGTCCGCCAACGGTAGCGGTAATGCATGCACTCAACGGCCCGTATTTATACTCCGTTTGCGCCGAATTAGCGTCGTTTTTTTCAACGCAAATTCGGCGCAAAACTAACGCCATATTTATACTTTGGCGTTAGACGCGTCTAGCGCCAAAGTATGGGCAAATAGCGTAATTTTTTGGCGTGAACGCCTTCCTTGCGTTAATGAGATGCAAGGAAGGCGTTCCCGTCTAAAAAAATGACGGCGACGCAAATGCGTCGTATTTATACTCCCTGGCAAAAATCACGCCCGGGAGTTGGTGGGTCAAAAAACCCCGCATTTGCGCCACTATTTAACGCCTGGGTCAGGGTAGGCGTTAAGGGGCCTGTGGGCTCAAAATGAGCCCACAGGTGCCCTCCCCTGCCCCCAGGGACCCCCCCTGCAACCCCTGCCCACCCCAGGAGGACACCCAAGGATGGAGGGACCCACCCCAGGGACATTCAGGTAAGTTCAGGTAAGTATTATTTTTTATATTTTTAATTTTTCTTGGTGGCATAGGGGGGCCTTATTTGTGCCCCCCTACATGCCACTATGCCCAATGACCATGCCCAGGGGACATAAGTCCCCTGGGCATGGCCATTGGGCAAGGGGGCATGACTCCTGTCTTTACTAAGACAGGAGTCATTTAAATGGCGTCTGGGCGTCGAAAAAAATGGCGCAAATCGGGTTGAGGCGATTTTTTTGCCTCAACCTGACTTGCCCCATTTTAAGACGCCCTAACGCCATTTTCCCCCTACGCCGGCGCTGCCTGGTCTACGTGGTTTTTTTCCACGCACACCAGGCAGCGCCGGTCTGCTAGCGCCGGCTAACGCCATTCCATAAATACGGTGCCCGCATGGCGCTTCAGAATGGCGTTAGACGGCGCTACATTTTTTTACGCTAAACTGCGTTAGCGCAGTTTAGCGTCAAAAAGTATAAATATGGGCCAACATGTCTTTCTTCTGTCATCGTCTCCCTTTTTGTGGTCTCCCTGTTCTTGTGTGCATTAGCATCATCAGCGGAGGAGCAGTGGCACCGGAGCACCAGGGGGCTGCATCCCACATGGCCGTGGAGGGCCATACTACGGAATCGGACTCCACCAGTGGGATGGAGTGCGAGGGGAGCTCCACGGCGGGGACAGGAACTGAGACCAGTGACACGGACTCGTCCTCTGATGGGAGCTCCCTTGTGGTGGCGGCAACATCTGTGCCACCCCCATCTACAGGTACAGCCGCCACCACCCCTTCCAGCACCACCCTCCCAGCAGCCCCTCAGCCTTCGCCCCGTGCCTGCTCACCCGGGAGGGTGGGCATCACCTTTGCCCCAGGCACCTCAGGCCCTGCCCCAGTCACCCCTGCTGCCCTCATTGAGGAGGCCATTGACCTCCTCAGGTCCCTCACTGTTGGGCAGTCTACCATTTTGAATGCCATCCAGGGTGTAGAAAGGCAGTTGCAACAAACAAATGCATTCCTGGAGGGCATTCATTCTGGTCAGGCGGCCCTTCAGCGAGCTTTTCAGACTCTGGCCTCAGCACTGATGGCAGCCATTGTCCCTGTGTCTAGCCTCCCCCCTCCAACTTCCTCCACCCAGACCTAATCCCCTGTACCTCAGCCTATCCGAAGCACACCTACAGACCAGCATGCACACACGTCAACACACAAGGGAAGCTCAGGCAAACATAAGCACCACACATCCCACAGGCACTCGCGCAAGCATCGCACACATGCAGACACACCAACATCCACTGCCTCCACTGTGTCCCCCTCCTCCTCGTCTCCCTCCTCCCTCCCTGTCCCATCTACACTCACACCTGCATGCACTATCTCTACAGCCACTATGTCCCTCTCCAACACACCCACCACCACACCACGCTCACGGGCAGTCACCACCCCCACTACCATTCACACGTCCACTGTGTCCTCTCCCAGTGTGTCTGTGACGCCCCCTCCGAAGATACACAAAGCAGCCTCCAGCGCATGCACCTTCACCCAAAGTCAGCCGACGAACACCCCCTACAACCACATCCTCTTCCTCCACTCCCAAACCCCCTTCACCTACCCATCCCAGTGTATCAAAAAAACTTTTCCTGTCCAACCTTGCCCTCTTTCTACACCTCCCCCACCCCGTCCGTCTCCTAGGTCCCGAACTAGCACCTCCACCACAACATCTCCGGGACCAGTGGTGCCTGTAGTCACTGGAATCTGGAGTGCACCGGCCACCAGGGCAGCCAGAGTGGCACGTAGCCACAGCACAGACAGTCCCCCACCTGTGAAGCATCAGAAGTTGGCCAGTGCCCGGCGGGAGAGGGGGAAGACTCCAGCCACCAAAGCCACTCCCAGGGGTCCCGGTGGGAGTGTGGAGTCAGCTGTGACACCTTCCAAGGTGGGGAAGGGCCCCAAGAAACCCGACAAGTCTGGGAAGAGCAGCACGGCAGAGAAGACCGCCATCATCCCCGCTGCCCAGGAGGCCACCTTCAGCACCAGCCCAACTGCCCAGGACAGGACCGCCAGCACAAGCCCAGCTGCCCAGGACAGGACCGCCAGCAGCAGCCCAGCTGCCCAGGACAGGAACGCCAGCACCAGCTCACCTGCCCAGGACAGGACCGTTAGCACAAGCCCAGCTGCCCAGGACAGGACCGGCAGCACAAGCCTACCTGCCCAGGACAGGACCGCCAGCAAAAGCCCACCTGCCTAGGAGGCCACCGCCGGCACAGGCCCAGCTGCCCCGGAAGCCACCGCCAGCAAAGGCCCAGCAGCCAAGGAGGCCACCGCCAGCACAAGCCCCGCTGGGCCATGAAGGACCGCCAGCACAAGCCCCGCTGGGCCATGAAGGACCGCCAGCAAAAGTCCCGCTGGGCCATGAAGGACCACCAGCAAAAGCCCCGCTGAGCCATGAAGGACCGCCAGCAAAAGCCCCGCTGGGCCATGAAGGACCGCCAGCACCAGCCCCGCTGGGCCATGAAGGACAGGCACCAGCTGAGTCCCTGCAATGGAGACCGCCGCCTCAAGCACCACTGAACAGGGCACCGCCGTCTCAAGCACCGCTGAACAGAGCACCGCCGTCTCAAGCATCGCTGAACAGGGCACCGCTGTCTCAAGCACCGCTGGCCCATGAGCGGCAAGGGCACTGACGCAACTGAGTCCGTCACGGGGTGAATGATGCACTATGGGCACAAAGCCCCCTCCAGAACCAGTGGATATTGCCATCCACTACCTCTGCCAGAAACAGTGGAGAAAGTCATTCACTACCTAGGTCCTTAGCAGGATGAAGCACTCTGGGCACCATGCCCCCTCCAGAACCAGTGGAGACTGTCATCCACTTGAGAGACTGTGGCTTTGCACTCCCCAGGATTGGACAGTGGGCAACCCACCCACTGTATAGACTTGAGAGACTGTGGCTTTGCACTCCCCAGGATTGAACAGAGGGAAAACCACCCACTGTAGAGACTTGAGAGACTGTGGCTTTGCACTCCCCAGGATGTGACAGTGGGCAACCTACCCACAGTATAGACTTGAGAGACTGTGGCTTTGCACTCCCCAGGATGTAACAGTGGGCAAACCACCCACTGTAGAGACTTGAGAGACTGTGGCTTTGCACTCCCCAGGATTGAACAGTGGGCATCCCACCCACTGTAGAGACTTGAGAGACTGTGGCTTTGCACTCCCCAGGATGTAACAGTGGGCAAACCACCCACTGTAGAGACTTGAGAGACTGTGGCTTTGCACTCCCCAGGATGTGACAGTGGGCAACCCACCCACTTGTGAGAATTGAGAGACTGTGGCTTTGCACTCCCCAGGATTGAACAGTGGGCAACCCACCCACTGTATAGACTTGAGAGACTGTGGCTTTGCACTCCCCAGGATTGAACAGTGGGCAACCCACCCACTGTAGAGACTTGAGAGACTGTGGCTTTGCACTCCCCAGGATTGAACAGTGGACAAACCACCTACTGTAGAGACTTGAGAGACTGTGGCTTTGCACTCCCCAGGATGGAACAGTGGGCATGTGGCCCCCTCGTGGATTTGGCGTCGTGCACTCAACCGGCTGAGGTGCCCCCCCTTTCCCTCCCCCTGAGGTGCCTGTTTAGTTGCTCTCTGATGCCCCTGCAGTGTTCTCTCCGTCATGGTCGGGGACCTTGTGTGGGCCTCGCCCATACCGTGTGGTCCCAGTGTTCCACGGACTTTATTAGAGCACTACTTAGACTACTATGCTTGGTATATATTTTGTACATGGTGTATATATATATATATATATATATATATATTTCTGCCTACTTGCTTTTAATATATTACAATGGTTACACTAATTTTCTATTGCCTTTGCATTCTTCCGGAGGGGGGGTTTGGGGGGTGTAACTGTGATGTATTGATATGCATTAGTGTGTGTCTTGTAGTGGGTGAGGGTGGGGGTGTTGCATGTGTGTGTCCCTGTTGTTCCATCCGCCCTCCCCTGTGTCGCAGGTGCAGTACTCACCGTAGTCTTCGCCGCCGACGTTCGTGCTCCTGGTAGAGGAGCAGGAAGACTATTGCAGGGAGAATTTGGAGTTCCGGATCCACAGTGTCCTCGTTCCTCGTGGGGTGTGTAGAGGTGAGCGTTTTTCCTTCAGTATTCCTGTTTCCGCCGTGTTTTTATCTGCGGTGAATCCGCCCTGGAAAAGGTGGCGGATTGGCCTGTTGTGATACTGTGGGCGGTACATTGTCCTCCGCCTGTCTGTTGGCGGTGACCGCCAAGCTGTTTGTTTGTACCGCCGTGGCGGTCGGAGTGTTAAAGTGGCTGTCTTTGTTGGTGGTTTCCGCCACGGTCGTAATAGCAAAGTTTTTCCGCCGGCCTGTTGGTGGTCTTACCGCCGCTTTATCACCGTCTGCCAGGGTTTTAATTACCACCATAGTCCTTGCACAGATAGGTGATGTAATAGTTACTGCTGTCAAGGGTCAGGTCATACGTTCCTGTTACTAATGCAATTGCACCTCCACTGCCTCATGTATAATGCTTTTTGTTCCATTATCGACTGATGGTGTCTTAGTTGTGTGCCACATGCTGCAATGAACCATGTTGCCAATATGTATGTGTGAAATAGGTGTGGTCCTCTGCTATTGCCCTTCAAAGGTGAAATGTACAGGATATGTGTCATTTACAGTGTGTGTGAATGTGACTGTTGATTCATACGCATCACAATAAGGCTACACTCTTATTCTGATAGTTAGAGATAAAGATAAGCAAAAATGATTACCCAGACCATGATATGGTGATTATTATGGGTTTTATTTACATATGTTAAAACAGTGGTGATGGTGAGTTGAGTCAAAAGAAATAGTTGACAATATGTTGGCGCCTACGCAATCCTGCAACTGTGTTTGGTTGGTCCCCTTCATGTTGATGGCCAGCATCCTCCTCTTCCTCCTCTTCAGGCATTTGTGGCTCTGGTTCTAATAGGGGAATGTTCCTTCATACACAAATGTTGTGCAGGATGGCACAGGTTAAAATGATCTTGCAGACCATTTCTGGTGAGTATAGGAGGCTGCCTCCAGTGATGTCGAGGCACCTGAATTTTGACTTCAGGATGCCAAAGGTCCTCTCGACTATGGTGCGTGTCCTCCTATGTGCCTCATTATAGGCACGCTCTGCTGCAGTGCTTTGGTTGGGAAATAGGTTCATAATCCATGGCTGGATCCCATACCCTGATCAGCTGTAAGAGAAAATGATTGAGATCATGTTGATGTAGCTTGCCCCATTAATATCACCTTGCATGGCAGAAATTCTCTTCTGTTGTCTGTGACTCATTGGTGTTTGTGTTATTGTGTGGATTCCTAGGCTTCTAGGATGTACCATCAGCATTAGGTTGTTTCCTTGGCTGAACGAGTGTTTGGCTGCTGACCGGATGTCAGCAGTATATTTTGAGAGTTGCAGTACAGTGTGTACTCCCTTGCATTGTGACATGTGATACATGTGTCCCTGTGTCTTCACGGGGTGAGATGATAGTTCCATACACAGAATCAAATCACCAGTAGTGGTAACACGTTTGCATCTATGTATCCTGGACATCCCATACATTTTGACATTTGCAATAGATTAATTTAACCATCAGTGAGACGCTTACATTTTGCAAGGTGACAATTAGCCAAACTTCTCTGTACGTTGTGACCACTGACGTCTTAACATTTGACTGTACACTAATTTCACATGTGTGACAAGTTCACTGCAGACCTATTTCTCTGCCCTTGGCAAGTTGACTTAGGTTGTAACGTCTACCCAGACTACTGCACATGGTCTAGTTCAGCTGACTAACTTGGTTGTGAGGTTGTCGTTTTGAGCTTCAGAAGGTCCGTATGGCAGTACACCTGTTGTGTGTGTGTTAATTTGTCACAATGCGTATGTGTAGGAATGTGCACCTTCCATATTGTCCCATCAAGATGTGTTCTTCGCACAGTCCACTTGCCTCTTGGTAGTGGGCAATGTGAGAGCAGGAGTGATGTGAGATGTTGGAACGGCCTCAATGATTGCATGTGACCTTTATTGTAGTCATCATAATGCTATGTGTGTCATGGTGTTTGACCTGCAGCAAACAACATTCCACACCCCTTACACAGTACGTATTGATTTGAAGGGTGTTTGATTGGGTGTTACTGATGTGTTATTGAAGTTTAATCTTTGCAGATGTACTGCCAGTTGGGGTCATGTGTTTGTCATTGTGTTGTTTTACATTTTCCCCTTCTGTCTGTGGAGTGGCATCAGTTTTTATTTGGAAAGGTACTTTGTCCCTAGGTGTGTCTCCCATTGAGTGAGGATATCAAACATGCCTAGCGGTGTCACAACCTCAGTGTGTTCCTGTCCACATGTCGATGTTGTGGTGTATGTGTTGTTTGTCCTAGAGGGTTGCTGTGCAGTGTGTATATAAGTAGGTTTCTGTACTTACCAACAAGTAGTCCATTTTCATATCGTCCATCCTGTAAGTGTTGATTGATGGTGCAGTGACGGAAGATGAATGAATCATGTACACTCCCAGGATACTTTGCCACTATGTTGGTGATCAATCCCTGGTGATCGACAATGGGCTGCACATTGATGGAGTGTGTGTGCTTCCTGTTGCGGTATAGATGTTCATTTGCAGCAGGTGGCACAAGGCGTACATGTGTGCAATCAATGGCACCAAGGATGTGTGGGAATCCATTAATGAGGTAAAACCCCTGTTTTGTCTCCTGCTGCTGTGTGTTGGGGAAGCAGATGTGGCGGGGTGTGAGTGTGATGATGGCATCCAGTACCTTGGGCAGGAAGGCGTTGAATGATGGCTGTGAGATTCTAGCAACCAGGGCGCCAGTGGTTTGAAAGGAGCCACTTGCCAACATGTGTAGTACAGCTAGCAGCTTGGTTTCTGGTGGGATGGTGCGGGGTGTCTGCAATCTGGGTGCCAACTGTGGCTCAATGTTGTGCAGCAGCTGCTGAATGGCTTGCCAGTTCAACCTGTACCTCTGGATGATGTCATGGTTCCTGAGGCCATGAAGGGTTGTCCCGGTGCGGAATATCCTCTCCTGCCTTCTGCGTTGCCTTTGGGGTCCCTGCTGGTGTTGTGGAAGCTGCTGTTGCTGGTCCTGTGCTCTGCGTGCACACTGGATGAGAAGCACCTCCATGTCTTCCTTTTGGAGCTCTGCTGTTGCTTCTGTGTGTTTTCATTAAATACAGGTGTGTTTGGCCCATTTTTAACGCCTGCCCTGACCCAGGCATTAATTTTTTACGCAAATCGGGATGTGCGTCATTTTCCGACTCCGCCTCCTGGCCGTGCGGGATTTTTGCGCGGTAGCATAAATAAGGCGCTCGGTGTTTGAGTCATTTTTTGGACAGGAAAGCTTACCTTGCATGTCATTAATGCAAGGCGGTTTCCCGCATCCAGAAAATGACGCACACTGCGGGATTTTGACGGCTGCGGGCTCGGGTGTCAAAGTTTAAATATGGTGCACGGTCAAACTTTTTGACGCACATTCGGCGCAAACGGAGTATAAATATGCCCCATAGTGTGGCGCAAGGGGGCGCAAAGTCACGCAATGCAAGCATTGCGCCACTTTGTAGATATGACGATAGTGTGCCGCTAAGAGGCACTAGAGCCTTGTAAATCTGGCCCTTGAAGTACTTTTATTAATTATCAAAGAGACAGTGATGAGAATAAACTCACTGCAGTTATTTAGTTATCTCCTTCTAGCTCACATGGATCCAGACAACCGGGCCTCTTTGACGACCTTCACGTTGCGATCACCTTAGAAAAAGGAAACCATCATAATAAAGATTGTCCAAGGTAAATTTTCTTACTGAAAACGTTTCTGTAGTCTCAGTTGTCAACAGGTCTTCATTGCACCTATTCTGACTTCAGTCCCATTGATGAACCATCAGGACAATGACTTGATAGAAAGTCTGGATCACAATTACATCTTACTGATTTATTTTCTGATGAGTTTGACCTTCTGTCTTTTGACCAAATGGATTTTTTATGTTTTTGATTTTATCCCTGTTGAAATAAACAATGAATAGAACTTATTTGAAAAAAAGGGCAGAACGTCGGGAAGGTAGCTAGAAGCAGCACGTATTCAATAACACCATGGAGACAAAAACAACAAGATAAATGAAAATGTGAACGGCACCAGCGTCGATACAAAAGGTTCCTCCGTTGTCAATAAAGTGTTCCCACCCCAACAGAAATTGCCCTTAAAACACTTGGACAACCCCTATTAAAGGGCTTCACTGTGGAACACTGTTTTCCCTCTGGGACTAGTGGAGCAAAATTCTGCAGAGAGAGAGAATGACTCCAGGGCATGATCTCTAGGAGCTCTGCTAATTGGTCTTTGACAAGGTATCCTTCCACAGGTTAATACTATCTTATTAATTATTCAAACTTCTAACATGCTGCAGGATGCCTAATTGATATCCATGTTGCTCAAATGATTTTATGATTGAATATCAGCCTCTCACTTAGGCATTCTTCTCAGGTCCACGCAATAAATAGAGATTTAATTATCTTTTTTAGTGCTGATGCGGAGCTGCTTTTAGAAAATGATGTCCCTCCACCTACCCGGCTGCTGTTCTGTTTCTGGCGGGGCAGGTTGGGGTCTTTTGGCACGCCTGAGCAGGGCACAGTGCCCCACCATTCGCCTTCTGTAAAAAACACTTTTTTCGTTTGCCTCGTTTCCCTGGCAGCTGACAACACCGTGTGGGCCAGGGATGCAGCATCGTGTACAATGGAGCCTAGGCCGGTCTTTAAATTCTCTAATCAGAAACAATAACAGATGTGTAGCTAAGGTAGTAGAAAGGGCAACAGTAATAACCAAACCTCACATCATTTGAATTCAAAATAATAAAAGTCTTATTTATTTAGCAGGTATATTTCACCTCAGGAAAAGGGCACTGGGAGATGCAAGAAGCATATAGGAAGGCTCAGAGAGTACAACCTACTCCTTTAGAATTCAGCATTATATTGAGTTTTTTTAGTAGGATCACTGAATCTAAAAGGGGCAAAGTAAACAGGCTGCTATAAGTTCCATTCTATGAAGTAGGTTTAAGGAGTTAGACACTGACATTTGGAGGGTTAACCTTACTTGGGACATTGATATTAAAATACTGACACTGGGACAATGACACAGACATTAAGATGAGGATATTCCCACTTAGACACTGACAATATTGGGAAAGAAACTGTCAAAACTATATGACGGTCTGAGGACGCTGGCCCTGTTAAAGGGACATTGACATTTAGACAATGATGTGGCTACACTGATACATCAACACTAACACTGATGTTGACAGACACACTGCAGCACTGACAATAGGGCTTCCTGATAAGACACTCAAAGGCTAGTCACAAAAGGAAGTTTAGCCTTTGAGTATATTACTCATATAATTTTACTCTCATGAATTTGCCTATTTGCCTATTCACCAATTCCGAGCGTAAATTTACTCAAAAGTGTAGACTTGCATGTTTGCACTCCAGTCTCGGGTGAGGAGCCAGAATAATCATAATGTATTACTATATACGTACTGCAAGTAGGTTACAACTGTATTTTACATTTGTCAGGACTTCACACTCATGGCGGAACCTCTGCACCTGGGATGGAGAGCTCTGCATGGAAGGAAAAAGGAGACCTCCACACTACACCTACTGTCGAATTCCAGGACTGAGGAAACATGTCTCTCGATAAACAGAAATCCTTCGATCACGTGGAGTGAGGTTACTTATTTCGGGCTAAGGAATGAATGCAAATTGGACATAATTTCATGACCATATTAAACTGGCAGCATACTGATAGGGAAGCTAAATTAATCTGCAACATAATCCATTCTAGCAGTTTCTCCATCACCCACGGAAACTGTCAAGGATGTCCCCTACCTCCACAGATGTTTCTGCTTGCGCTGGAACCACGGGTAATTACAATACTAACTTCAGACAAAATGCAATGCATAACAACAGCTACTGGAAATCTTAAACTAATGCTGTTTGCAGACAGTATACTGCTGACACTCTCCTCCCCCGAATTTTCTCTATGCGTCCTAATGGCCATCATTAATGATTTCTCCTCATACTCTCCATGCAAAGTAAACTGGGCCAAAAGTGAAGCTATGCCAATGACAAAAGCCCCCATGGTGGCTCACATTCAAACTTACCCTTTCAGAAGCAACCCAGCCAGATGAATTATCTGAGAATCTTGCTACTTCCCTCGATACAAGTGGTGATAATGTCTAACATCTGGATCCTGATCAAACAAGCACAATATTTTGTGAAATGGAGTGCACTACACTACCGCTCTGGTGCTGCATGCAAACAAGAAAATAGTTGTGGTGTATCCATCTAATTACATGCTGGGGATGCTGCCTTTTACATCTCCACAACAACTATTTTTCTAAATAGACCTAATTATCAGATCTTATATTTCCCAAGCAGGAAAAAACGTCATTGTCAATGCCGAAACTACATGCTGACGCAACCTTAGGAGGCCTATGACTTCTGAACATCACTATGTACTACTGTGTACAACACGTGTCACAAATGGTCTATTTCTTCACCACATACTTAGAGGTGCGGGACTGAGTGATACCAGAAAATAACATTCAGAAAGGCATGAGAGGAATGCAAATACTATATTTAAGAAGCATCCCTAAAGAAGCCAAGGACAACTCTGTTGTCTTCAATATGCTACTAGTAAAGACGATCTCATCCACCTTCAGGTACCCATCGGGGACAATGCAGAGCTGCTGATAGGCTATCCTTTTAACTGGCACAAATAGAAGCAGATGGACATAACAGTACTCTCTCGGGTCCTAACAGATGGAAGGTTGAAACCTTTTCAGGAACTACTTGATAAATATCATTTGGACCAGAGCTTTCTCTTACATTACTACCAACTCCATCCGCTGTCGAAAGTGAGATGAGATACAAGACCTTGTAATACATACGTACCTTCACCATTGGGGAGCATTTAAAAAGCTAATTTTGGGACTTTATGGCTTGTTGGTCAGTGAAATATGTTTTAAGCCAACATCTGCAAGACTGTTCTTTTTCTGGTGCCCATATATACAAACTGCCTTGACCAACAGAGCACACGGTGACCTTCTCACTACACATGATAAAAGACTACGAAAGACCAGGCTGAAGTTTGGCAACTACAGAATCCTTCATGAATGGCATTGGACACCCAATAAACTGCTTTGAGGGTGTCTAAAAGCAAACGACATGTGCTGGAGATGCAACTACACCTGAGATGACATGGTCTACACGATATGGTTTTGTTGACCCACCCTGGAATTCTGGGAAAAGATTTGGGAGAAACCAGTGCCCTAGAAAGAGCTGACTATACTTTACTATACCCAAAGATACCACAAAAGAAGTTGGCTGGCCTCTGCCGTTGCTATGGCAAAAATATGCATACTGTAGCAATGGTGCCGAAATCCCCAACACTGGAAGTTTGGTGTGATGCCATGGCAACAAAGGTCTCCCACAAACACTTAGGGCTTGATTACAATCTTGGCGAATGGAATACTCCATCACAAATGTGACGGATATTCTATCCGCTATTTTACGCTGTTCATTGAGTATAATGGAATCGTAGTATGACAGAGTGACCCCGTCCACCATCGTCATAATCAGGCTCTAAATCTACAGACTTAATGACCAACTACACATTTTCATAGACATAAGGAATCCGTATCTGACGAACTTCAATTTACCTGTCACATTGACATTTCAATCTCTTTCCTTTCGTTAGTGGCACGATTGTAATAGAATTTGGCTGTAATATGTGGAAACTCTGATATTCTTCCATTGTGAAGACTGACTTTGTAAGTAGAAAACTATTTCCTAAATGATTGTCTATAGGACTGTTAATGGTTTCATTGTTCTATGGACGGATTAATGTATAGCCACTCTGACGCTATATAACTGCTCATGATCATTACTGCTTTACCCACTGGTATGGCAACACTTGAATGTTTTAAATAAAGAAAATGTTAATGAATGAAAAAAAGAAAAGGAGCTGGTCAAGGAAAAGCAACTGATCGAGGAGGAGCACCTGGACAAAGAGAGAGGACATTGTTGGCCCCTCACAGAGCATCTTCAAGAAGTCCCCTTTATGGCCAGGCAGCAGTGTGCCTCCTAAGCAGCTTCTGAGGATTGCCAGTCAGCAGCCATTATCTAAGTAGCCAACCATATTATCTGGACAGCCTGATGACCATGACAGATGGCAACATATACATCAGTGGAACTGGCATGAGTTAATGCTGCTCACTGGGAGGATCAGTTTTACCAACAACAGTCTAATGTGTGAGAGTATTTTCAAGCTATGGAGGATCCTATCTGTGAACTAGCAACTTCCCTTAAAATACTCCCTCAGATTATTGGCAGGCTGCCCTGTGCCTTGGACAACATTGTTAAATGATTTCAAGACATGGCAAAGGTGGACAGAGAACATCTTCACATTTTTAAGAAAGAGATTGGAAGGCACTATGCCTTGGGAATTAAGCTGATAGAGTCAATAGGTAACAAATGGCAGACTACATGTACTATAACTCTTCCAGCTACCATGCACAGTGTTCATAGAGCTCCACTTAACAAATGCACATAAATCATTTAGTATCCTATGCCATTTATTTCCAGAAGTCAACAGATCATTATGAGTTCTAGAATTAATTATTCCAATTAGTTTTCGCGACACCACTATTCAAAAGATTTTTTCAGCTGTTCCACAAACATACTGTCTTCCATATATCATTACTAAATGGTTCCTAATGGTGTCAATTGATTCCAGCCAACGTGTTGTGCGACACTACATGCCACTTCTTCAGGGCTGAAATTATAGAAAGCTGGTATTTCAGTCCTTGTTTGTACACCAGCATGCACAAACACAGAAAAAGAGAGTAAGAGACAAGGACTTACTTGGTTCTTCCTGGGGGTCCTCTTCTCCTCTTCTTCTGCTGGGGATGAGTCTCTCTCTGCATCAGCTGCCACCCTCTGTGCTCCAGTGCACGCTGCAGCCCAGTTATGCACAGTGCAATCGCACACTGCCTGCACCCATACTGGGCTGTAGCATGCACCAAGTGGAGTGCGCAGTTCAAAATACTCAGTTAGCTCCGCCAGCGGAACGGAGCTCCCCGCACGTCCCTAGTTCTAACCCTCCCCATATAGTCACTCCTACTACCACCATGTCCCTAGATTGAATCACACTCACCCATATAAATGATGTAATTTGAGATGTCATGAGTGTTGCTGTTGATGCTATGATTTAACATGGTATAAGAGATGTAATATGGAAGGGTATTTGCTTTGCATGGGACAGGTGCGAGTTATAGTTCATGTAGTCTGGCTAGTGAGTTCATAACACTGTGTATGGAGGTGCGTGGTTATAGTACATTTTCAGTGAGGCTGAAATTATACATTTAAATTCTATCTATAAATTTAGAATTTCTAAGGTTTGTGTAGTTGAAGTTGGTTTGGAATAGAAACAATAAATTATGTTTTCTTAACAATAACTTGTCTTAAACCTTAGTTTTTTTCATTGAAATTGTATGTTCTTTCCAAATTTGAAAAAGTCATATAATGTTATACATGTCAGCGTCATCTGAGTGAGCGTTATGCTTTCAACAGCGGCACCTCAATAGTTCTGCAGTACCTCCGTAAAACTTTAAACTGATATCTACAGCATAGAATTTAGTTTTTTTATTCAAAATATAGATTCAGGGTTTGATGGCTAGTTTTGTTTTTAATGTGTGTAGAGTGGAGTGGCATATCATAGAGTGGCTGGTTGTAGACTGCCTTAGAGTGAAGGGGCTTAGAGTGGTGTGGCATGTCACAGAGTGGAGTCATGTGTGGTAGAGTGGAATGCATGTCATTAAGTGGAGTTGTCATAGGACTCTCACCATAGAGATGATGCTGCTGGTTTAGGGCGGCTGCACCATCATGTGGGGGGACTGAGTCAATCTCACACTGTCTGGCAGCTGTCGGACTAACCCTTTTAGCTAGCTTGCAGCATCGCACCCAAACCTAGAAAGTAAAGAGGATTTGTGGTGGCCCAACGCATGACACTCTGACTCCTCAGGAAAGTCATGATAGAGCAGATCTTACCCCTTTCTCTCATTTGCACACTGTCTCATACATGCAAGACAGACAGAGAAATCCAGGACAGGTTTCAATATATATTACTGAAGCAACTACATTCTATTTAATAAAGCATGAGTTGTGATTATTTGGAAAATGAAACACGGTACAATTATTACTATGAACAAGAATGTGAAACAAATAATAAGTCCCAGCATCCTGTCACACTAGTAAATCTAAATCCCTTCCCACCTCCAGTTTCAACATGACAGCTTAGCAGTGATAGCCATAATCTGCCCGTACTATTCTCTGAAAGGACACCCCAGTCTCATACCTGAATAATAAGCAAGGGTCATTTGCCTGTTGTCTTCTGGCAGTCCTCCCAAGTAGCTGAAGCAATGAGGCCAAGTTCAGCAGAGCTGAGATGACATGGTGCAGCATAAGATGGATGGTTCGAATGTCCCCTCTAACCTAACTGTGCCAGAGTGGTATTTTCATAATAAAAACATTTTGGGGGTTATTCTAACTTTGGAGGAGTGTTAATCCGTCCCAAAAGTGACGGTAAAGTGACGGATATACCACCAGCCGTATTACGAGTTCCATAGGATATAATGGACTCGTAATACGGCTGGTGGTAAATCCGTCACTTTTCCGTCACTTTTGGGACGGATTAACACCTCCTCCAAAGTTAGAATAACCCCCTTTGTTTTCTAAGAACTGGGCTGACATGATCATACGTATTTTCTGTATATGGTGTAGTATGTACTCTTCGACAGATAATACTTGGTAGATTGTCGTAGACAGCCTTTAGCAGAGAACTAGATGAGATTGTCATGCAGAAGGAAGTAATAACAATCCTGCTTGAAAAGGCAACTGATAAGAATGATAGCCCTAAAATGAAGCCATGACAAAATATTAAAAGGAATAAATGTAGTGTCATAGAGTGGAATATCTTAAAGTGGAATAGTTTGTAGAAGAGTGAAGTGGCATGTCAGAGAGTGGAATGGTATTTCATAGATTGGAGTGGAATGGTGTGTTGTAGAATGTTTTAAAAGTGGAGTACAGTGGAGGGGTATAGTCTTGAACACCTCCGTCACCTCGGTCTCCATGCCTGAGGACCAGAAACACGCTGAAGGGAGGCTCCTTCTGAAGAACCCATCTGCTGACCCAGCAGTACCGAAGAACTCCTGGCCCATCTCCCTGCTCTTTCTCCCAGCGAAGGTCCTGGAGAAGGTAATCAATCAGCCACTTACTGAACACCTAGAACACCACAGCCTCATGGACCCCTTCCAAACTGGATTCTGAACCAACCACAGCACTGAAACAGCCCTGATCGCAGCCACCCCTGACATCAAGTTCATCCTGGACAGTGGCAAAATGGCAGCCCTCATACTCCTGGACCTGTATGCCACTTTCAACATCATCTCCCGTCACATCTTGATCAACAGACTCCACCACACTGGAATCCAAGGAAATACCCTCAAATGGATCACCTCATTCCTCACTGGAAGAACCCAAGGAATCAGTCTCCCACCGTTCACCTCGCAACCCAAGAAAATAATCTGTGGAGCCCCCAAAGGATCACCCCTCTACCCACCCTCTTCAATACATAATTGACCAGCTTGGCCAACTGTCGGATGGCATGGTTTCAACATCATCTCCTATGACACAGAGATCGTCATCTCTCTGTTCAAAGACCCATCAACCACCAAAGCCAGCTTACACAGATATACATGGAACATCACCGACTGGCTGAGGGACAACTGTGTCAAGCTCAACAAGGACAAGACGGAAGTCCACATCTTTGTGAACCATACCTCTCCATGGAATGAAGCATGGTGGCCAACGGAACTCGGCCCATCCCCCACCATGACAGACCATGCCTGCAACCTTGGCATCATCTCGGACAGTAAGCTATCTATTTAAATGCAGGTCAATGCAGTCTCATCTGCCTGCTTCTGCAACCTATGCATGCTTCGCAAGATCTCCAGATGGCTCCCCATCAACACCCCTCATCACCAACAGGCTGGATTACGGGAACACACTCTACATAGGTATCACCACACACCTCCTGAAGAGATTACAGACTATACAAAACTCAGCTGCAAGACTCATCCTTGACTTCCCAGATAAATCCACATCACACCCACCTCATGAAATTACACTGGCTCCTGATCCAGAAGACATGCCAGTTCAAAATGCTTAGAATTACCTTAACCTACACCTCAGGACCACCTCATTGCTCCTACACCTCAGGAAAGGATTGAAGACTTGCCTGTTTGAATGAACAGATCACCACTAAGAAGCTAGCAACTCCAGCACCTTGAAGTTCTCACAGGTGATTTCCCATGCTTTACAAATCCTTGATTGATTGATTGTGTGGAGTGCCGTGTTGTAGAGTGGAGTAGCATAGAGTGTAGTGGTGTCTCGTACAGCAGCGCAGAATAGTTTGTCATAGAGTGGCATATTATGCAGTGTCATAGATTGAAGTGGGTAAAGTAAAGTGGTGGGAGTGGAGTGGAATGTCATACAGTGGAGTGGGATATCGTAGAGTGGAGTCTCATAGAGTGGAGTGACGTGTCATAGAATCAAGTGGCGTGTTGTAGAGTGGAGTGGCTTAGAGTGAAGTGGCATGTCAGAGCACAGTGGAGTGTCATAGGGTGGTGTGTCCGAGAGTGGAAGAGAGTGGAAGAGTATAGAGTAGAGTGGCATACGGCGTGGTGGCATGCTGTAGAGTGAAGTGGCCTATCATAAATTGGACTGACATAGAGGGGGTCATTCTGACTCCCGCCGGCCGCGGTATCCACAGGGCTGGCGGGAGCCGCCAGAATACCGCTGCGCGGTCACAAGACCGCCACGGGTATTCTGGGTTTCCCGCTGGGCTGGCGGGCGACCGCCAGAAGGCCGTCCGCCAGCCCAGCGGGAAACACCCTTCCACAAGGATGCCGGCTCCGAATGGAGCCTGCGGAGTGGAAGGGGTGCGACGGGTGCAGTTGCACCCGTCGCGATTTTCAGTGTCTGCATGGCAGACACTGAAAATCATGGTGGGGCCCTGTTACGGGGGCCCCTGCAGTGCCCATGCCATTGGCATGGGCACTGCAGGGGCCCCCAGGGGCCCCACGACACCCCATACCGCCATCCTGTTCCTGGCGGCCAAAACCGCAAGAGGGCCCCACAAAGTATTTCAGTGTCTGCTATGCAGACACTGAAATACGCGACGGGTGCCACTGCACCCGTCGCACCTTCCCACTACGCCGGCTCAATTCTGAGCCGGCGTCCTCGTGGGAAGGTTGATTTGCCCTGGGCTGGCGGGCGGCCGCCAAAAGGCCGCCCGCCAGCCCAGGGCAAATCCCAAAATACCCTCAGCGGTCTTTCGACCGCGGAGCGGTATTTTGGTGGGGGAACTTTGGCGGGCGGCCTCAACCACCCGCCGAAGTTAGAATCACCCCCATAGTAATGTGTTTTAGATGTCCTGACAGTGAAATATTGCTAAATTTGTTTTTCACTGTTGCAAGGCCTGTGCCTCTCATAGGTTAACATGGGGGCTACCTTTAAATCTGATTAAAGTGTAGATTCCCTTTGGGAGCGGATGGACATGTGGACTTTGGGGTCTCTGAGCTCACAATTTAGTAAAGTTGATTTTAAGATTGTGTGTTTAAAAATGCCACTTTTAGAAAGTGAGCAGTTTCTTGCTTATACCATTTCTGTGACTCTGCCTGTTTGTGGATTCCCTTTCTGTGTCAGTTTGACAGTTGGGCTGGTTGCACCTCACACTAGACAGTGACACAAAGGGAGCTGGGGTGTATCCTGCATATCCTGGTGAGCCATCTGTGCTAGGAGGGAGGGGAGGAGTGGTCACTCACACCTGAAAGGGCTGTGTCTGCCCTCACACTATGCAGTCTCCAACCCCGTGGTGAGTGTCTGGGGCCTGGCCTGGGCAAGTCAGGATTTCGCATTCAAGAGAGACTTTGCTTTGAAGTAGACCTACTTCAAAGGAGAAATTGGGTATAAGAAGGGTACCCAGAACCACAGACTTTAGAACACTTCAGGACACCAAGAGGAACCTCTGCCTGGAGAAGAGCTGAAGAGGTGAGGAAGAAGAGCTGCCCTGCCTGTGACCGTGCTTTGTGGAGCTATTCTGTAGTTGCTGCTTCTGCCAGAGTAAGAGGGCAAAGACTGGACTTTTTGTGCCCTCCATCTTGTGAAGATCTCCAAGGGCTTGATTTAGAGCTTGTCTCCTGCTGTTTGAAGTCTCAGGGACAGCAAAGACTGCTCTCTGCCAGCACCTGGAGTCTCTAGAGAGACTCCTACTCTGCCCTGTGGTGCCCATCCAGTTCCTGGGACCCTGAAAAGAGAAGCTGGCAGCCTAAGAGGAAGAAATCTACGCACAGAACGCCGTGTGGGGAAAAGATCGATGTGACTCCGATCTGCGGCTGGGAAATCGACTCGCCGCGGCTTCGTGGCTGAAAATCGACGCTCGTCTGTAACACGACCGAAGAATCAACGCACAGAGCTGGAGAAATGACGCACAGCATCGCTGGCGGAGGCTGGGAGATCGCAACCCGCGCTACGTGGTTTTCGGATCATCGTGCGGCTGGATTTCCGACGCAAACACCGCTGGGCGTGTAAAAACAATCCAAGGCCTGTCTGGACCTGACAGTGCTGACCGCATCGACGCATCGCTCTCCTGTGGAGAGAAGAAACAATGCGCCCCGACCTGACAAAAGGAGAAACGACGCAAGGTCTCGCTCATGAGTGAAATTGACGTATCACAAGCCCTTTTTGACACACACTCATCCGTGAGGGGTTATTATTGACACACCCAAGGTACATTTTCACGCTAACAGTTTTAGTGTGTGTTTAAAACTACATGAAGACTCTTTTTGCTTTTTAATTGATAACTTGACTTGTGTTTTGCGGATTTTTTTGTTTTGGTCTTGTTTTGTTTAGATAAATATTTGCTATTTTTCAAAACCTGTGTTATGTCATTTTGTAGTGATTTTATTAAGTTACTGTGTGTGTTGGTACAAATACTTTACACCTAGCACTCTGAAGTTAAGCCTACTGCTTGTGCCAAGCTACCAAACCAAGGGGAAAAGCAGGGGGTTAGCTGATGGTGATTCTCTTTTACCCTGACTAGAGAGAGGGTTCTTGCTTGGACTGGGGGTAACCTGACTGCCAACCAAATACCCCATTTCTAAAAAGGAGGAAATTAGGAAGCAGTGGAATGACCTGCGGGTGAGGGTGCACTCACTGTTCTCCAAGCATCAGTTGGAGGCCCAGAGGGCTGGTGGTGGTGCTCCCAGCTCACCAGAAACCCCCTTACAACCCTCTCCCGGGGGGAGAAAGTCTTGTAGATCCTACATCCTGAAGGCATGGTTGAACTCCCTTGTGGAGTGGAGAGTGGTAAGTTGCAATGCCTCAACAAATGAGTTCTGCCCTTAAGATAGCCATTTAGAATGGTTCAACACCCTTATCAAAAATATCTTGTTTAGTAAGATTGTATGTTGTTCCCCATGGCTCATCCCTTGCATGTGCTCAGTCCTTTGCTTTCTATCAATGTATGTTGTTCTTCTCCACAAAACAGGCCCCAAACCCAATCCATTTGAACATATAGGCAGGCTGCTTGCAAGTGGTATTTTCACTTATTTACATCATACCAATATGTGTGTACATGTGGCAAATGTGTGTTCATCCCCACTATAGTTATTGAAATAGATATTTGTAACTCACGTTTTAACAACTGTTGTCTATAGTGTCAACAGATGACTACAACTACCATGATGCCCTGTTTTTGTATCTGCAATATGTGCAATATAATGTGGCTTTACCTTCCTGCCGGGCCTGCAAACCCGGATATGCCCAGTAAAGTAAAAAACTTCTGAGTTGATCATTTGCCTTTGCATGGACCAATGCTTGTTTACACAGACCAATGCTTGCTTGCAGAGACCAATGCTTGCTGGAACTAATGCTTGTTAGAGACCAATGCTTGTTTGGAAACACGTTTTGCAAAAGCCTCCAGCACCCCTATGACTCAGACTGGTTGTGGCTCCCTATGACTCAGACTGGGTGTGGCTGGATGCTGCAGGTATTTAACACCACCCGTCCTGAGGGAAAGATCTCAGGCTGCAGAGAAGGAATCTCTGCTCCTCTACTTTGGATCTTCATGTTCTATTCTGTCCAGCATCTTGGCTGCCACTTCAGGAAGAAGAAGAGACCGAGGGAATTAACCCTTAAAATGGACAGTAATGGGCTTTGTGTGATTTAGGAACATTTATTGCTAAATCTTGATACTTGCTTACTTGAAACTTGACAAGCAAATGTTCCAGAATGTGATGCGTCTAAAAGGGCACATCTTTGGGTTTTAAGGTCATTGGGATGTTCGCCGCTGTCATGCTATAACGCTTATTGTAGTTGCTTGCATTATACCACAGAAAGGAGTTTCTATTGAACAACTATTATGAAAACAATATACTGTGAATAAGTTTATTATCGCTGAGTTTAATGGAGCATTACTATTGTTGTTAATGATACGATGTACTGTGAATATGGTTATTATCCCTGAGTTGAAAGTGGCATTCGCATTATTTCAAATTGTTACTGGTGACGCGGAACATTCTGTTTGGCGCCTAAACGAAGTTGAAGCTTATCTTTGGCATCCTCAAAATTACGCTGTGATGTAACAGTGACAAGCTGGTTGTTCATGAAGTTGAACGCTATTCATTAACCCTGTGTTTTCATAGTTATACACTGTGAACTGTAATCCTTGATATTAACCCTATGTTTTCAGTGTGATTTAAACACTGAATTCAGTTCCTCACACTACTAGCACAGTACAAGGATTAACCCATGAATAGTTGGAGAATCTAATTCCCTGAGAGTTTGTTCTCATTGTTGAATATGTAAATGTCTATGAGTCGAGTGAGTCAGCATCTTGGGAAATCTCATTAAGGTGAAACACGCAAGATATCCACTGAATGTCAACAAACACCTAGGAAGGTTTAATTGAGGTGATGAGGGCCTAATCTGGGATCACAGTGGGAGTAGTTATAGGCAGTATGGGGGGGTCAAGACTCATATTTAATTACAGGTAATCCACATCATTTAAAAAAATTCATAGAGAGAGGGAAAGCCAACAAAAAAAGGAAAGGGGACCCCCAACAGGTACATCTAGCTTGCACATCATAGTTTAACAGTAGAGTATACATGGGTTATGAGACATTAGTTATTTGACTGATGTGTAATTTTTAAGGAAAGACCGACTCTTCAAGAACCATCACTAGGCATCCAGATCCAGCCATGCGACTCCAGTGTCTCTCTCCTTCTCTTATCCATCCCCTTTGCCCTGGGTCGTTGAGGTGCTGATCATGTGTATTTAAGTGGGGGCACACAACGTTTAGGTGGAATTGGGAAGCAGCAGATTTTCAACATTTTGTCTCCGTGGGAAGAACAGGGTAGTGCTTGACACTTGCTTTACTTCCATGTGTGCAACATCTCAAAACAATGTGCATTTGACAGTCACCATGTCATGCTACGTATGAACATGTCAATTATTGTGTCTATAAAGCATGTTGACACCTTCTCATAGCTACATTGAACTGATGTAAATGCTCACATAATTCATAGTCTGTTGAATCCAAGCTTTCCTACCATGTAATGCGGCATGCTGAATAGTACTATACACACACAATTTACTTTGCACTGTCCATTATATAACCAATGCCATTTCTTCTATTAAGTTGAAGTACAGTTTGTCTAATGTTGTTTAGCCTGCTAGCCCTTGGAATGGTCTAATACTCTAATCTACTTTCCACTGTGTTTGGGTGAATGTCTGGTATATTTAATGTAAACTTCAGAAAAAAACATTTTGCATTTTTGGATATCTCTACAACATCATCAATGGAGTTTGCATCTATATAAATCAGCCTGTATGTGTAAAAGAATGAAAATCACCCAATGGCCTAATCATTCTATCAGTCTGATTTTACTTTTTAGGTCCATAAGATGACCAATGCCAGTTTTTCTATTGAGTTGAACTAGTCTGTCTAATGTTTTTTAGCCTGCTAGGCCTTTCAATGGTCTAGTACTCTAATCTACTCACTACTGTGTTAGGTTGAATGTCTGGTACATGTAATGTACACTTCAGAAAAAACAAAAACATTTTGCATTTCAGGACACCTCCACAACATCATCAGTGGAGTTTGCATCTGTGCAAATCAGCCTGCATATGTAAAAGAATGAAAATCACACAAAGGCCTAATCATTTTGTCAGTCTGATTTTACTTTTTAGGATGCCCCATTTGTAGCTAAAGACACATATGAGGTACAAACGTTACAAACCAGATTTTAATATCATGCTGTCTGCTTTCTTCTTAGGTCCAACACCTAGGGCAAGTGGACCACCGTTGCCTCCCAAAGTACATCCACTCCAGACCAGAATCAAGCCTTCAGGGAAGACTCCACTCCTGCAAGTCCAGATGATCAGGAGCAGCCTGGCCCACCTGGTCTGACAGGGCACACAGCTCCAGTGAGTCACACTCGGCCCACACCTACACCTTCACCCCAGCTGCAACCACATCTAATCCTATTGATACCTCCACTTCCTGTGTACAGAGGAACTTCACACCAATCTTGTGCACCCCAGCCCTGACTGCTGTTGAGACAATACCAACACCACCTTCAGTTGTGCCAGGACCCAGTAAAATGAGCACACTGCCTCCAGGACACAGGGTAGTGGGGGGTGGGAGCGGTCGTGAGAGTGAATCTGTGGGCCAGCAAAGTGAGGCAACTGGCACATTGTCAGCCAGACCACCACTGGCACCATTGTCAGCCAGACCCCCATTGACCTAGTCTTGGGAGCAGTACAAGAGTCCCAAGACGTGATGGGTCAGTTTGTAACTGAGCTCAGAGAGATCAAGGAGGTGCAGAGGGAGCTCATGTTGGAAATCTGCAAACATAATGACAAAATGAGCTCCCTGACTGGGGTGCTTTTTCATATCTATCACCACATGTGCAGGGCTTTTCCCATACCATCTGCCCCTGTCTGTGGTCCTTCTACATCTGGACCAAGTACACCAAGTCAGCCACAGAAAGGGAGGCCCTGCCTCATGTGGAGCCTGCTCCTCCCACCCTAGTCACTGCACCTGTGCTTCCTCATCATCCGGACCACCAGGAGACGATGGTAAGACCTCAACCACCACCTCCAAGAGATGACGATCCTATTTTCCTTCAGTGTGTGTCTAGCATTCACTCTGTAGACTATTTCAGGGACATATTTCACTTTTTTTAAGAAAAGTTATATTTTGTACATTGGACTCCAAAATATTTTGCCTCTACTACTATACTTTCATCCACCATGATAGATAATTTTTTCATTGTTTTATTGTTTGAAACACTTTTCAGTTCCTCTGTGTCATGCAAATAAAGGGACACAAACTACAAGACTGCTACTGTATTTCTAATTGCATTTCATTTTTCATATGTCTTCCACCGTCATTTTGTCAAGCCAATTGAACAATTAGTTGCAGATAAAATTTAGCTATGACAAAGAGGTAACATGTTACCCATTTCATTCAAACAAAACAAATCAAAATCCCAAACTCACCACCAGCACAGCTGCAGTCACCACACCCACCATGATGCAAGCACCCACACTCAACAGCAGCACACCGACAGACACCACACCCACCACATCACAGACATGCACAGGTACCACAATCACACCCAGCACCTCCCAAACTTAAGTCCACCCTACCAAAATGCCTTAACACCCCTTCCAAATCCCAACCCACTGCTTCCAAAACCAAACCCACCCCCTCCAGAGTGAAACTCACCCCTCCCAAATCCAAACCCACCCTTCCAAATCCAAACCCTTCCAAACCCAAACCCACCCACTTCCACACAGAAGGACTCACCACCCCTGTAACATCATTGAGGTGCCTGCTCTTTGTCCCATAGCTGCCCCTTCCAAAGGAGGTTAATTCTGGCAGTGCAATTAGGAGGCAGGTTATGGACATGCAACCAATATTATGGACTAATGGCCTAGTGCCTTTGTTTTTATTTTTTGTTCCCATTCACAAACGTTATGAGAGAGTTATCAAATTTATATAAAATATTTTCATTTTGAGGATACCTTTGTCTTGGCTTTATTTTTAGATTGTTACTCATTGTTTGCTGATGATGTGATTTCTGGTAATGTGTGTGCCATGTGCTTAATCTCAATTGTGAAATCACCAGCACAGGTTGTATATTCTAGATATTTTTTCAATGCATACATTAGTGTTGTACATTTGTGATGGTCACGTTAATTTTGATGCATATGTGTTTCTGTTATTGCATGTGTGTTTATGTTTACATAATGTATTAATAATATGCACATATGAATTACACAAGGAAACTGGAACTCAGCAGGTAAATTATATTTAATGTTTGCCGCATAATCCACAAACCAAGAGGACATGTGACCTTCATACATCTCTGATATGTTTGCAGCTTAGAGGTAAGATTAATAGTACATTCTGTGAAAACCCACTTGTAGCATGTTGTAGTGAAATTGCTGCATTATCATGGGATTGAGTAGTTCCTATTGGGTATGCTGTTTATGAACTGGATTGTTTTAAACATTATTGCACACACCTGCATGGCCACATTTCTATTTGGAATTGCTGTGACTTTTTTTGTCAGGAGTCCATTGCTATGAATGCAGTTAATACCAGATTGGTGGGTGCTACTAATATCTTGAGGTGTGTTATGACACAATTTTGTAAATACATAACACACATAAGCATTGCTAATCATTATAGTGTTGCTTGCAACTATTTGTTAACATGCTCGAGTCCAGTGCTACTGCACAGTGACAATTCCGAGGATGAGAGGTAAAACAGAGGGCTTGCGTAAATTCAGTACCTAACTATAACATCCCTGTAACCTTTGATTTTTAAAGTGAATATATACATATCTTTATATATATATATACAAACAAATCTTCACAATGGCCATCAGTTTATTCGCAAATTACTTCGCAAGCACTGGTACTTACCCTATAATAATACGTCAATCAACCAATGTTTTTCTTGTTTCCCACAAATTGGCTTTAAGAGAGCCCCTAATCTCAGAGATAAACTTTGTTCTTCTTTTTACAACAAAACATCGTCACAACTTCATGCGTCCTACCACAGGTTTTTATACCTGTACAAAGTGCTCTATTTGTAAATTGGGCCTAACGAAAACAAAAACAATCATCATTAATGACCAATCATTTACGATATGTGACTTTATTAACTGTGAAAGTACCAACACAGTCTATTTTATCAAATGCCCATGCAACAAAGCCTATAGAGGAAGTACAACTCGGGCACCTAAAATACAAATACAAGAATACTATCATAACATTCAAAAGGATGACGTCAAATTCCTGCTAGTTGAACACTTTGTGAAGTGTCACGCTCACACACGTTCTTTCACATTCAGTGGTCTAATGCAACTCAAACAACATCCTCGAGGAGGTAATCTTGAACTCCGACTACGACAGAATGAAAGTAGACTTATTATCCGTTTTGATACTGTACGACAAGGTCTTAATAAGGATCCTGAATGGCACTATTGGTTATTATAATTATGTCAATCTTATAATTTTCAGAAGTGACTGCTTTTGATGACTTTATCACTTATATTCAGAGGTAATGTCAACACTATAGAACTATTGTTTTTTTACGATATAGGTGTCATTTATGTGTTGTAGATAACTTAATTAGATTTTACCATGAACACAAGGATATCCTTAATATTTTACTTTGTAAAACCATACTAATCTCAAGTTGAAACATGTATAATTAACCGTCTGTTTAAATATTGCCCTTTCTTATGTTTTGTGGCACTTTTTCCATTGGCACGATCCTTTCAAGATCTTGATTCTCATTATTGATCCTCATGTAACAATCACTTCTCCTACCCTTCCTCCTCAATACTCAATATTCAACATTCTATGAACATATTTTATTAATTTTATTAATTTTCATATCATTAGACCTGTAACATAACTTTTATACACCTTTAATGAACATATTTTATTTATTTTATTAATTTTCATATCATTAGACCTGTAACATAACTTTTATACACCTTTAATAAACACTGTCACAACTGATTTATTCTATCATCTTTCAATATTATCCATGGGATTATATCCCATACAATACTCTCGGTTTTCATATATTTATTCACCTGCTTACGCTAATATGTTGTATCCTTAATAATATATACCAAATGATCACCCGCTTTAACGCAATAGCAGTCCTAGTATTGCTTATAAACAACACGTCTTTCATATAGTTTCACTTTTACCATTCAAAACTACCAATATGGCCGCCACCTTTTTTGTATGGAATCCTTCCGTAAAATAGAAGAAGGACTCAGTTTTACATTAGACAGAATAACAAACAAGACTGCAAAGGGAGCGTCCGATACAGAACAATCAAGATTAACGAGGGACCCTCCCCATTCACTGTGTATATTGAAGGTGAAGCTTCTTGCTACGTAATAAACATAAAAATAGAAGTAGTACTGGTGCCCCGTCACCTATACGCTATATTTAAACAGAGTCACATTCAATGGGGTTTTCTTACTAACAACATGGCGCTGATTTAGAACGCCGAAATTTCAAGTTTGGGATTATTCCCAGGATCTTTATATCCCGTAATTAGGTGAGACCCATTTATTTAATATTCTTAAATCCATTCACACCAGATATGAGCTTTTGACTTAACTCACAATGGTTTTCCTGATTATGAATTAACTGTATCACTTACTAGACATACCTATCATATATATGACAAGCTTTTCTCTTATATCTCTGTGCCACGTAACATCATGATAACACTACACATATTTCTCTTGTATTCTCTACCAGGGGAACCATTTGTATCATACTTATGTACATATTTGTTGTGGAATTTTGTTATCCATTTCTCCTGTTAAATAGTAGTTCTCTTTGGTACAGAACTACTTTAGGACATATATTGCCAATCAATTTTACAGCTTAAGTCTTATCACACTAACACTTTAACTGTATAATTTGGTTACTCAATGTACTTTTCAATCTTTATATTCAGATTGCCAACAATTCACAAAGTGAACCTAATTTGATGAGTATTTTAATGGTATGATATCTTTGCATTATAATTTCCCTGATGACCATACCTTACTAACTCACGATGATTATTTTATAAACTGTGCAGTGCCAGCACTCTCCTTACTTCTTTATTGGTTCTGGATTTCTCATTTTCAGTCCAAAACTGATTTCTCTCATTCCTTAATATTTCATCTAGTCAATCATCCAAAAATATACTTTTTAGCAGACGGCTATATCCACACACCTTTAGCTAGATGCGAACTATATATATATGAACAATTACCTTTTTCACTAATCAGCACCATTGCCAGGGTTCTTTTGCTTTCACTTGTTCTTATATATTTAGACCTTGCGCGACGGGGTGCACTTCTGCATGGTCCTCACTGACACTTTCTTCCTTGAATATTTTTTTTCAGATTTATTCTTACCTACTATTTGAAGCCTTGAAAAAGCTTGGTGAATGTACAACATGGGGCGAAACACGTGTCCGCTGTTCTCTTAAGTTATCTTCAATACAAATATGACCTTGGCATCAATAAACAGACATGAACACAATACCAAAATCCTATGGATTATTGCCTATCGTGATTAACATTCTCAGCCAAAAAAATTCTTTACAAAAATGACCTAAGTGGGTTTTCAACCCTTGTATTTCTTGATATATATATATATATATATATATATATATATATTCACTAGAGACCAAAGGTTACAGGGACGTTATAAAATTAAAAAACAAAATTAAAATTTACTTAAAAAAACAGAAGTTCTAGGGACGCTATAGTTAGGCTCCTCAGGACACCTCAGGAGGTAGCAGGAGCTGGCACAGGGGGATGGCGGTCCCTACGGCCCTAAATGGCTACATGAGAGGGGGGCAAGTGCCCCCTCCATCTTTCTATTTGGTCCCGGTGTGATGGTGGTCCCTGGGGGTCCGTGACAGACCCCCTGCTTTAATTTTATTTAAGCCCTCGGGAGGTGGCAGTCACTGGGGGCCTAAGAGGGTCTGCATGACTACCCCCTACTATTTTAATATTATTTTGCCCCAGAGAGGTAGTAGTGCCTGGGCAAGAGGGCGTGTTGACCCCACATGATATGAAAAGTAAGCCCGGGGGAGGTGATGGTACCTGGGGCTAGGGGTCCACACAAGCCTCCCCTACTATTATGAATCAATCTTGCTCTGGGGAGGTGGAGGCCCTCAGCATATTTATGAATCTCAGCCTCGGGTAGGTGGTGGTCCCCAGGTCTATAAAAGCCCTAGGAAAGAGGTCCATGTGCCCCCCACTTTTATTAGCCCGCAATGCCCCCAGGACTTGGCCAACTAGGGGGACAAAATGAATGAAGAGCCCGGGAGACCATGCTTTTTAAAAAACAAAAATGCTTATTAGCCCTAGCAGAGTCCCTGGGGAACCCCTGGACCAAGGATAGGGGCTCAGGGTATCCCCACCCTCTCCCCTTTTCTTTTTTTAGTGTTTTTTTGTGGGAGTCAGCTGGAGCTGAAACTCAAAATGGCTCCCAACATTTCCTTGTTGAAGTGTTGGCAGCTAATCAGATATCAACACAGGGACCACTGGTCCCACAAATCCTCTGCACCCCTAGAGATCTATATTTTTAACCTTTAATATCTCCAAAACTACTAAACGGATTTACACTAAATCACTGAAATCTCAATCTGGTCACCAAGATCTAGCTGCCTAGCAAAATTGGTGTTATAATGTTCAGTAGTTCGGCTGGTAGGCGTATTTAAAGACCCTATGGGAATATGCATTGGGAAAACGTGTTTTGAGACTCCACTTTTTCTCATTCTCCCCTTGGCGGATCACTCCGAAACTTTCAAGTCAGCAGCTGTTGCATTAGTTTTGAAAATATTGTGAAGATTCATCAAGCGGTGCCAAAGTTATTGGCAAAACAAAAACGCTAACTAGAACTACCTACTGGCAATTTCCAGGAGGTAATATCTCTCTCTCTCTCTCTCTCTCCCTACATATTTATATATATATATATATATATATATATATATCACTGGAGCTGCTCTCCACCTAAACTACCCAGAGTTCTCTCTTCTGCTTTGCATAATTTATACATCACTATAACCCTGAAAGGTTTTTTTTTTTTACTTATACTTGGTGGTCCCTTGTGTCTGGACAAAGCTAAACTTCTCTGAAGAGATGTAATGACATCAAAACATGCGTTAGGGGTTGCTTTTGCTTATTCCAGGTTGGCTTGGATAGTATTTTACCACTCCAAAGCTGTAATACTGTGCCTAGGGTGGTGAAAGGCTTTTGTCATTTTACAGCTCGGCAAGGATAGCACAGGGCCAATCCTATGGTTAAAGGTTTTGCTGTATGAATTGCAAAATACTTAGTTGCTTTCTAGCTCAGTGTGGATGGCACTGTGCCAATCCTAAACTTAAAACTTTGCTAGAAAAAAAGACATTCCAGATCAGCAAATCTAGAGTGTTGCTGGTGTTGCAGGATGCTCCTTACTGGAGCTGCTCTCATTTAACTTGGGAACTACCCAGAGTTTCCTCTTGTGTTTTGCATACTTTATGACTCACTCTAACCCTGAAAGGGTTTTGTTTTAACTTATACTGGGTGCTCCCGTGTGTCTGGACAAAGCTAAACCTCTCTTAAGAGACGTAATGACATTGAAACAGTTGTCAGGGGTTGCTTTTGCTCATTCCAGGTTGGCTTGGATGGTATTGTACCAGCCCAAAGCTGTAATACTGTGCCTGGAGTGGTGGAAGTCTTTTGCCATTTTACAGCTCGGCAAGGATGATACTGGGCCAATCCTATGCTTAAAGATTTAAGCAAAATCTAGAGTGTCGCTGATGCTGCAGGGTGCTTCTTTTTGGAGCTGCTCTCCACTTAAACTTGGGAACTACCCAGAGTTCCCTCTTCTGTTTTGCATGCTTATATTATATATGTATATATTTTCTCTGAAAAAAACAAAGGTTACAGTGAAGTTACAGTTAGGTTCTGAATTTACCCATAATTTAGCTGAGAAATTCAGCAGTTATAGTTAGAGTATGTTCAAGTAAATAAAACTCACAACCTGAGGTAACTATAACTCGCGACTTTGCTATGCACAGCTAATTAATCCACATATTATATCATTGATGCCATTTTTAGGGGTGAGCGCAAAGCGCTCCATCCCCTGTTGTAATCTCTCTTTGGGCTTCTAACCATGCCCATGTCACGTCAGTCATTTTCATTGGTTCGTGGGCTTGCCTTTTAAAATCCGCTTGCTTTCATTAGTAAAAGGCATGCATACGTCATACCTTTCCCGGTGTTTAGCCCTCCTTGAGCGCATCAACCAACTACTGAAAACATACGAGGC
Source organism: Pleurodeles waltl (assembly GCF_031143425.1). NCBI lineage: Eukaryota > Metazoa > Chordata > Amphibia > Caudata > Salamandridae > Pleurodeles > Pleurodeles waltl. Next base: position 277,227,479 of record NC_090450.1, read on the forward strand.
TCGATGTTTTCCGTCTGGTTTCTGGATTACTTTTTTTCTTTATTTTGCAGCGCGATCTCGCTGGGCAGCAATCGAGCGCTTTGAATGACATTGATCCTGTTACATAGGAAATTGCACTTTTGCCGGTTCAATAGATAATTGCACTTTTGCTGGTACCATGGATAATTGCTGATAGGTTTCACTGGAAGTGAACTTTTATTTTCGTTTGTGTGTCTACTTTGCATTGATGGTGGCCATCGGCTCGCTTATGTGAAACTTTTACTTCTCAGTTTACATGGCAAGAAAAGTTCAGTTAGTTTAAGTAAAACTGTTTTACTTTTCATTTTCAATTTATGTGGCAAGAAAAGTCCGGTTAGGAGTTTACAATGCTAATAGCTCTAACTCGAGCAAACGCGTGACCCATTGCATTGCAAATGCTTGCTCATGTTCTCACTTCAACATTTGCTATAAATTTATTGATGAGACAACTGTGCATGGCAAGGGCCCGAGTGTTTGCTGTTGCTTGGCTGCAGCTCCCCCACACAAAAGCCCTCATTACAACCCTGGCGGTCGGTGATAAAGTGGTGGTAATACCGCCAACAGGCTGGTGGTAACTACCACAAAATTATGACCATGGCGGTGAGATCTCAGATAGACAGCCACTTAACCACGCTGCCCACCAGGGTGGGTACAACAGCCACCAGAGCGGTAGCCGCCTTCAGCCAGGTGGAAGTCAATGTTCAGCCCACTGTATTATGAGACAGGAAACCGCCACCTTTTCCGGGGCGGTACCAACAACATCAAAAGCCTGGCAGAAACACGGCACAGAAGGGAAAGGACTCACCTTTGGAGACACAGGGAAAAACCACACCATCATGGAGCCTAAACTTCATATATTCCCGATGATATTCTACGTCCTGCTCCACCACGAACACCAACGCCGGTGAAGACAACCACAGTGAGTACAGCCGCCTAGCACAAAAAGGAGGGGGAGGAAAACGAGAGTGACACACACACGCACAACAACCCCCCACACCAACACCATACACACAATCAGCTGCAGTAATAAAACATATTTACCTCATACCCCTAAGGAATAATGCAAGGACTACAGGAATGTGATAAAGTGACTGTAATAATAACAACACAGTAGAAATACGAAAAGTCAGTCTCATGGTATATACAAATGCACAGTTCAAGGGACACTGCCCAGTCCTTATTGTGTGTGGGTCACAGGGCCACAGGCCAAAGTTCAAGGCCCCACTTGTCACCTGCACCAACATGGAGAGAACACTGCAGGGGCATCAGTTTGAAAATAGGCAGGCACCTCAGGGGGGCAGGGAACGGTGGGCACCTCAGCCGGCAGATGGAACAACACCACTGGTTCTGGAGGGGGCAACATGCCCTGTGCTTTGTCCTGGGGAGTGCAATGCCACAGTCTCTCAAGTGGGTGACTTGCCCACATGTTCTGGAGGGGGCAACATTCCCTGTGCTTGGTCCTGGGGAGTGCAAAGCCACAGTCTCTCAAGTGTGTGACTTGCCCACATGCTCAGGAGGGGGCAACATGCCCTGTGCTTGGTCCTGGGGAGTGCAAGGCCACAGTCTCTCAATGGGTGACTTGCCCACATGCTCTGGAGGAGGCAACATGCCCTGTGATTGGTCCTGGGGAGTACAAGGCCACTGACTCTCAGGTGGGTGTCTTACCCACTGGTTCTGGACAGGCATCATGTCCTGTGCTCTTGATCCTGGGGAGGCTGGGGTTGGTGGGTGGGTTACCCACTGGTTTTGGAGGGAGCATTGTGCCTTGTGCTCTTGAGCCTGGGGAGTGCAAGGTCACAGTCTCTCAGCTGGGTATCATACCCACAGGATTTGCAAGGGGCAGGCCGCACAGCAGCCCACAGAGGCAGGACTACATACCATCCGCCAGCAGTGACAGCTGCTCAGTGGTGGTAGTGGTGCTGCAGCAGCCGCTGGTGGGGGGAAGCTCCTGCTCATCCCCTGCAGCCTCAGATGGCTGCTCTGTGGTGGTGGTGGTGGTGCTGCTGCTGGTGGTGTGGTGGGGGGAGGCTCCAGCCTATCCCCTGCAGCCTCAGACTGCTGCCCACTGCTGGTGGTGCTGCTGCTGGTGGTGGTGGAGGGAAGCTCCTGCCCATCCCCTGCAGCCTTGGACTGCTGCTCAGTGGTGGTGGTGCTGCTAGTGGTGGTGGGGGACGGCTCCAGCCCATCCCCTTCAGCCTTGGATGGCTGTCCACTGCTGGTGGTGGTGCTGCTGCTGCTGGTGGTGCTGCTGCTGTTGCTGTTGGTGGTGGTGGGGGAAGGCTCCAGCCCATCCCCTGCAGCCCGAGACTGCTGCCCACTGCTGGTGGTGCTGCTGCTGGTGGTGGTGGAGGGAAGCTCCTGCCCATCCCCTGCAGCCTTGGACTGCTGCTCAGTGGTGGTGGTGCTGCTAGTGGTGGTGGGGGGCGGCTCCAGCCCATCCCCTGCAGCCTTGGATGGCTGCCCACTGCTGGTGGTGGTGCTGCTGGTGGTGGTGGGGGGAGGCTCCAGCCCATCCCCAGCAGCCTCGGATGGCTGCACAACCATGGTTGGAGGTGGGGGCTCCATCTGAGTACCTGCACCAGGCCCCTTGCCCTTCAAGCCTGCTGGTGCAGGCCCCTTGCCCTTCCTGACAGCACTTGGGGCAGGCTCTTTGCCCTTCCAGGCAGCAGCTGGGGCAGGCTCTTTGCCCTTCCGGGCAGCAGCTGGGGCAGGCTCCTTGCCCTTCTGGGCAGCAGCTTGGGCAGGCACACTTTCTTTGAGGCTGGCTGGTGGCCTGGGTCCTTTCCCACCACAAATGGGTGTGGAGACTACTGGGCCCGTGGACTGGGTGGCTGAGGTGCTTGTCTGGGTTTTTGCCACCATGATCAGACGTGAAGGACGGGGGGAGTAGGGAAGAGGTCAACAGTAGAGAGGAAAAGCTTCTTAGGGACATTGGGACGGGAAGAGGTAGAAGGTTTGGTAGTGGAAGAAGAGGGAGTGGTTGTAGGAGGTGTCTGCTGTGTTTCGGTGCAGGTGCATGGGCTGGATGCTGCTGTGAGGTGTATGGCTGTTGGGTGTCTGAGTGCTTGGGTTTGTGTACCTTGGGAGTGGGGGTCAGACACAGTGAGAGAGGACACAGGGGACGTGTGCATGGCTGTTGTAGAGGTGTCTGCAAGTGAGGTGTGTGTTTGCTAGGTGTGATGGTGATGCTGGTAGTGGATGAGGATGTAGTGCATGTAGGTTTGAGTGTAGACACAACTGGGAGGGAAGTGGAGGAGGAGGATACAGTGGAGGCAGTGGATGTTGGAATGTCTGCATCTGGATGATGTTTGTGTGAGTGCCTGTGGAATGATGTGTGGTGCTTGTGTTTGCCTGTGCCACTCTTGTGTGTTGTTCTGTGTGCATGCTCGTCTGCCTGTGTACTTGGGATAGGTTGGGGTTGAGGGGAATGGGTTTGGGAAGAGGAAGTTGGAGGGGGGACGGTAGAAACAGGGACTATGGCTGCCATCAGAGAGGAGGCCAGAGCCTGGATTGCTCTCTGTTGGGCTGCCAAGCCAGTGTGAATGCCCTCCAGAAATGCATTGGACTGTTGTATTTGGGCTGCCAGCCCCTGGATGGCATTCACAATGGTTGCTGCCCAACAGAGATGGATCTCAGGAGATCAATAGCCTTCTAACTCAAGGCAGCAGGGCTCACTAGGGCAGGGCCTGAGGTGCCTGGGGCAAAGGCGATGCCCACCCTCCTGGGTGAGCGGGCACGGGCAACTCGCTGCTGGGCTGCTGGGAGGATGGTGCTGGTACGGGTGTGGCGGATGTACCTGTAGCTGGGGTGGTCACAGAGGTGTCTGCCACAACCAGGGAGCTTCCATCGGAGGAGTTATCTGTGTCCGAACTGTCCCCTCCAGTCTCTTCCGTGGTGCTCCCCTCGCCTTCTGTCCCACTGGTGCCCTCACGTCAGTGGACTCTGCCTCCTGGGTCCTGTGGGATGCAGCTCCCTCCATCACCGATGCCTCTGCTCCTCTGCCAGATGATGCTAATGCACATAAGGACAGGATGACAAAACAAAAAGGGGGGGAAGAGACAAAGGATACACTTGGTCAATGGCTGCACCAACACCACCATTGGCGTACACACCACCGTCGCACACAGGGAACAGCCCTATGCACTATGTAATGCACTACCTGTGATAATGCTAGCCACCAAGGCATGGGGAGGGGCACATACCGCCAAATGCAGCACACCTTTGACCCACACAGCCCTGACCACTTGCGGATGCCTACAATCTGGGTAGCAGGATTTTCACTTCAGGACCCTGGCTACCGTGGGACCTACTTTGCAATGTCAGCCCTCGCCTATGGGCACCCACTGGCACACATCACCCACCTGTGTACCCCCTACCATGCGTAAGTAGTGATGATGGGCACTGTACTCACCCCTTTGTGGCTGCTGTGATGCCATCAGCACCCATCCAGCTCCGGATAGGCCACCACCAGTATGCGGCCCCTCAGGGGGGTCAGGGTTCAACGGACACCCCTTCCTCGTTGGGAGGCCATCCCCAGCTGGGCCTCCACGGTCTTCCGTGCCCTGCATCACAGTTCAAAATAGGGCATACAGGACAAATCCCACTTACCCAATACAAATGAACATCATGCATTGTACTGTTGTGGCTACAATGGTCAGTTTGTGACCGGATCTTCACTCTTTTGCCCCATAGATTGCTACCGCTGCGGATGAATAGGAGATGGAGACATACCCCCGTGTACAGACTCCTGGTGGTTTTGGCAACAATGGAGGACAGGCACATCATCCTCACCCAGAGACTTGACAGGGCCACAATCACGGAGCTGTGTGTCCAACTGGAGCCTGACCTGATATCTGGTATCCGTCACCCCACTGGGATCCCCCCTCTTGTTCAAGTACTTTCTGTGCTCCATTTCTTGGCAACTGGTTCTTTCCAAGTGACAGTGGGCTTGGCAGCAGGAATGTCACAGCCAATGTTCTCAATAGTGCTGACAAGAATGTTGTCTGCCCTGATTAAACACATGTGCAGCTACATTGTTTTCCCACAGGTTAAAGATTTGGCCACAGTGAAAGCTCACTTCTATGCAATGGGACATATCCCCAACATAATTAGGGCAATTGATGGAACACATATTGTATTTGTCCCCCTCTGGCAAAATGAACAGGTGTTCAGAAATCAAAAGAGTTTTTACTCCATGAATGTGCAGATGGTGTGCTTGAGGACCAGTACATCTCCCATGTCAATGCTAAGTATCGAGGGTCTGTGCATGATGCCTTTATCCTGAGGAATAGCAGCATTCCAAATGAGATGGCCTAACTACAGAGGCGCCGGGTGTGGCTAATAGGTGAGCCCTGGTTCCCACCCAGTAGATGTTGGTGTATGGGTATGTTGTGGGCCATATAGGATGGTGTGTGGCAAAATTTTGTTCCTCAATATTTGCAGGTGACTCAGGTTACCTAAACCTATCATGGCTACTGACACCTGTGACAAATGGCAGGACAAGGGCAGAAGAACATTACAATGAGGCACATAGGTGAACAAGAAGGATTATCGAACGTACATTTGGCCTCCTGAAGGCCAGGTTCCGGTGCCTCCATCCTGTGCTACTCACCCAAGAAGGTCTGCCAGATAATCATGGCATGCTGCATGTTGCACAATGTTGCCTTGAGAGGCCATGTGCCTTTTCTGCAGGAGAAGGGGGCTAGAGATGGCAGTGTGGCAGCTGTGGACTCTGAGGACAGTGAGGATGAGGAGGCAGAGGATGAGGATGAGGCCAACAGAACTGCAGTGATTCAACAATATTTCCAATGACACACAGGTAAGACAGTGGTACATCACATTTAATTGTCATTTTTTTAAATTATCTATGGCACTGGCATGCTGTTAATTCCCACTTCTATGCCCACTCACTGTACCCTTTGGCAACTCATTTTGCATATGTTGGTGCCCCACTATCGCTCCTGGTGTGATCACTGCAGCCAAATGCAGGTCTTTCCTATGTGAAAATTACTGTACAGTTGAATTGCAATGTTTGAACCTCGTGAAACAAATACATACTTAAAACATTTGACATACTCCATACTTGTATTTTTTCAAAGCATGTTTATTGAAGTGCTAAGAAGAAGAGGGGGCAGTGCAATGGGATGGGGTGATAATGGAGGAAAGTCCAGGGGATTGTTCAAGTCTATTTGTAGCACAGGTGCACTGTCCAAGGGGACATAGGAAGGGGAGCAATGGCAGTTCAAGTTGGACAGGGTGACAGAGTGGGACACAAGGGTGACCATCAGGAGAGTCTCATTTCCTGGCATGGGTCTTGGCAATAGTCTCTGGCTTTTGCCTGGATCACAGGGAACGTTTGTAGGGTGGTTCTCCTTCTGCAGGGGGAGGGGTGCTGCTGGCCTGTTGGTCATGTGGCGGGTCCTACTGTCTACTAGCAGCAGCAGAGGTGGAATGCAGTTCAGATGTCTAGCAAATGGCAGTGGCCCGCTGTTGTGAGACTACCTCACTCATAATGTTGGCCATGTCTGCCAGCACCCCTGCTATGGAGATCAGGGTGGTGTTGATGGCCTGCAAGTCCTCCCTGATTCCCTGGTACTGTCCCTCCTGCAGCCGCCTGTTTTCCTGCACGTTATCCAGGATCTGGCCCAGCATATCCTGGGAATGTTGGTATGCTCCCAGGATCTCAGAGAGTGCCTCCTTGAGAGAGTTGGTTCCCTGGGCTTGTCCTCCCACTGGTGCACAGCAGTCCTTCCAGTTTCCCTGCTGTCCTGTGCCTCTGTCCCCTGAACCATGTGCCCATTGCCACTGACCCCAGGTCCCTGATTGTCTTGGGTATGAGGTGTGCCCTGGGGTCCCTGTGGCGATGGACACACTACTGATTAACGTGTCCTGGAGACAGAGGTATGGGTACGCTGGGTGGGTGCTGTGGTGGTGTTTCCAGATGGGGGAGGCTCTGTAGTGGTGTGTGACGGGGCCTGGGTAACTGGCTGTCACGAGGTCCCTGATGGGCCAGGTTGGTCATCCAGATCCAGGCGACCAGAGTTGCTGTCATCACTATGGGCCTCTTCTGTGGGGGACTGGATAGTGCTGGCAACTCTTTGCCGCTGACATTGGCTGAGATACCTTTGGGGATGTAAATGCAGTATTATTGTTTCTGTGTGTGACAAATTGTGCATCGGTGGGTTGCCCTCTTTGTTTCTATTTGCCCTGGCATCTTTCACTTGTGTATGTTGGTGTATTGTGGGATGATTAGTTCTCTCTAGTGTGCATGCTTTAGTGATAAGTGTCCATGCAGGTCTGTGAGTGGTGTCCATGCATTGGTGGTGCATGCAGGGCTTGGCATTGGGATGAGTGAGATGTAATGGTGGGGGGGTGTGAGGTGGAGGAGTGATGGGAGTAAGGTTGAGGGTGGGGGTATGTGATGGCATGCAGGTAGGGGGGTGATAGTAGTATAGAGTTGATTTACCAGAGTCCAGTCCTCCTGCTACTCCAGCCAGGCCCTCAGGATGCATGATTGCCAAGACTTGCTCCTCCCATGTTGTCAGTTGTGGGGGAGGAGGTAGGGGTCCACCGCCAGTCCTCTGTACAGCGAGTTGTTGTCTTGCTGCAATGGAACGTGCCTTTCCTCATAGGTCATTCCACCTCTTCCTGATGTCGTCCCTTGTTCTGGGGTGCTGTCCCATGGAGCTGACCTTGTCCATGATCCTCCACCATAGGTCTACCTTCCTAGCAATGGATCTCTGCTGCACCCGTGCTCCAAATAGTTGAGGCTCTTCCCGGATAATTTCCTCCACCAAGACCCTTAGTTCCCCCTCTAAGAATCTGGGGTGTCTTTGTGGTGCCATGGGTGCTGTGTGAGTTGCGTAGGTGAGGGTGTGTAGGGTAATGTGCTGGGGTGTGTGATGTGTGGTGCATGGTTGGTATATAGGTGTAGGTGGTGTGTGGCTCTGATTTTGTCTGTAGTTGTGGTGTCTGTCTTGTGCCAATGTGGGTGAGGGTTTTATAGTGGTGTGGGTGTGTTGGTGTGTGGGTGTGGTGTGTGGTTGTGTGTCAAGTGTGTGTAGTTTGAATTGTCCAATGTGGTATTGTTTTGTTTGAGTGTGTGTATTTTGAGCGCAGTGGTATGTACCGCCAATGGTTTACCGCTATCAAAAGTCCGCTGTGGTGATTCGTGGGTAATAATGTGGTGGGCGTTGTTCTGTTGGCGTAACGTTGTGGGTTTTGGATACCTCCACTTTATAACTGACCTTTGGTATAGAGGATTTGGGTTTGTGGCTGAAAAGTGACAAATTGGTGTGTGTGTATCATAGTATGGTGAATGGATATTCGCCGCGCCGGCAGTATGTTGGCGGCAGTCAGCATGGTAGTAAGTGGGTTTTACCACCAATGTCATAATGAGGGACTAACTTTTTAATGCTCGCTGGACCTCGACCAACCTGGGGCCTAAAAAATAAATAAGTACAAGCACGGGAGCCTGTGCTTGTTTTTTGGTCTTTTTTTTGCAGAGAATTTGCCAATTTAGCAAATTTGTGGCAAAACTATATTTAAAAAAAAGATTTTTTTGTTCTGGGTAGTCCCCCCACCAGTACTCAGGGGTCAGGGTTCCCTACACTGGCCTCTTTTATTTTATTTTTACTTCTTTTCTGGGACTCGGCTCAAACTAAAACTCGTGCACTAAGGTAACTATAACTCGCGCCCTCACAATGCACAGTTGTCTCATCAATAGTATTATTGCAAATGTTGTAGTGAGAACATGAAAGATGGCATAGAATATGCCATCAATTATATAATATGTTGAGTAATTAGCTGTGCATGGCGAAGGCAATTTAAAATTAAAAAATGATTTTTTAAAATAAAAATATAATAAATAATATAAATATAATATTTTTTATTTAAAAAAAAAAAAAAACTTTTGGAAATAAGCCCATCTGGTCTGCGATCTTCACACTGAGCAATGTCGTTTTTTTTTTTCTTAGCCCTTTCTGGGACTGAGAGGAAGCCCTCATGGTCCCTAGAAATATATTTATTTACTTTTCCTTTTTTTTTATTAAAATGCTCCTTTGGGCTATCTGACTTGGCTATATCTTTGGTACTACTTGATGAACCTTCATGAAATTTTCCAAAGAAGTACCTTCTACCATGCTGTTGTGCGTGGACGTTTCGGCATGATACACCAAGTGAGGCCAGAGAAAAAGGGAGGGTAAAAAAAGTGCATTTCCCACGTTTAGGGCCAGATGTAGGAAGCCCAAAAATTGTGAATCGGAAATTGCGAGTCATTGCGACTCGCAATTTCCGACTCGCAAAATGGTATCCAACAAGAAAAAGCGACTTCATTTTGCTACTCGCAAATGAAGTTGCACCGCAGATTGCGAGTACGCTGTTAGCGAGGTCGCTTTTTGCGACCTCGCTATAAACGGACTCGCAAATTGCGAGTGGGTATCACAAATTGCGACTGCCGCAAATTGCATGTAGGTGCAGCATAACAGTTTGAAAAACACTTCCTGGCTCTCGCTGATGACATCAGAGCCAGGAAGACATCAAATACACCTGAGAGGAGGGAGGACCACACCCTTTTCTAACTGCTGAGCAACCACCTGGAGGAACAGCAGCAACAATGGAAGACTCAGGCAGTGCAGGCAGGAAGAGAAAATTGAAGTTCTCTGAAAAGGAACTAGGGGTGCTGACAGAGGAATGCTGCCAGCACCATGACCAGCTGTTTGGAAAGGCTGCCCTGAGTGTTCCAGACATGGAAAAAAGGAGAATCTGGCAAGACATCCAGGAGAGGGTCAACGCCATAGGGGTGAGCCACAGAAGTATAGAGGAAATCAAAAAACTGTGGTATGACCTGCGCTGTAGGACAAAGGAGAGGGTGGCAGAGCACCTCAGGGAGATGAGGGGCATAGGAGGAGGCCCATCCACCGTCCCACCACCCCCAGCCATGGAGGAACTGGTAGAACAGACCCTTGAGCCTGAGGCAGTGTTAGGAATGGGAGTACTGGACCCGTCAGCGCCAGGGACATCAAAAACTGAGTACCATGAAACATGCATGTCCACCCATAAATGGTATACCCCCACCCACCCAGTACACAGCAGCATGCACAACCAAACTAGCCCCATTCCAGACTTGCAACCAGCAGAATGGTGCATTATGGGAAATGTAGTACAGTAGTCAGCTTATAGGCAACTGTTTAATAGGAGGCATACAACAGATGTTAGATACTGACAGTGTGTTCCCTATGTCCCACAGGTCTCCCACAAGACACCCCCACCAGCCACACCATCCAGGGTGAAGAAAGCAGCCAACAGGCAGGGCAGGAGTCTGAAGCAGCCACTACAGGGCCCAGCACCACACCACCACAGTTCCCTCCAGCTGAACAAATTCACATGGTGGAAATAGACACAGCACCTGGTCCCAGCCACAGTGTCAGACAGCAGGACCCTGAAGCACCACCGCGTCGCAGACGCAGACTCCATGTTCAAGCAGTGTCCCAGGAGGATATAGGTGACTCATCCATATCTGCAGCTGAGGCAGCCCTCATATCTGGTCAGCCCCTGAAAACAAGGCAGATGAGAATCATTCCTGGGGCAATGCAACGGATGGAGCATAATTTCACAAATGGGCTGGCACAAGTGAACACACAGTTCACACGTTTGAACGAAAATGTCGGTGACCTTGCTCTATCCATACGACAACTGGTGACAGAACTGGTGTCAGAGAAACAGAGTGCAAGGCGCGATGAGCGGCAACTGGTACACACATTGGACGCCATGGCTGCATCCATCGTCCGTCTCGCAGTGAACACCACAGGGCTGTCACGCCGTACTGTGAGGTTGCAGGTGGACTTGGGCCACTTTGCAGGGGATGTGGCTTGGAGACTGGGTCGCATTAGCCACGCTGTCGACATGCTGGAGGCTAGACAGGTGGCTAGGGGCACGGCAGAGACACCTCAGGACAGTGAGGAGGGGTCCACCATCAGCAGCGCATCTGCCACAGACACACGTGTCTTGCGGAGTGGCAGTGCACGTCAGGGGTCTGCTGACAAACCTAGCACAAGCCATGCTTGGCGTCCCAGGCGGAGGTGTTAGGCCCAAGCACTGCAGGACACATGAGGCACATGGAGTGAATGTGTCCTCATTAAGGGTGGACATTTACAGCCCCTTAACAAAAGTTCAGTTCTTTACTTATTAGGTTCACTTAATAAAAAGTATTGTTTGATTTACTTCACAACTGGGTTCTTTGTGTGTGACATTAGTGTGTGTGGTGACAGTTACCACGTACCTTCCAAAGTATTGGTTTGCAATGTGGTCCCATCTCTGTCTGCCTTGATTTTCAATGCTTCTATCCCCAGGCTGGCAATGTGGTAGCTCTTGCTCGTCATCCTCCGAATCTGGGTCTTCAGGGGTGAGATATAGCCCACGTCTGGAGGCAATGTTGTGCAGTATAGTGCATGCGCCAACTATCTTGAACGCTGTTATTGGGGCATACTGGAGTGCACCTCCACTTCTGTGGAGGCATCTGAATCTTGCCTTTAACAGTCCAAAGGTCCTCTCTATGACATTTATGGTCCTCCTATGTGCACTGTTATATCACCTCTCATTTTCATTGCTGGGTGTTAGGTACGGGGTAAGGATCCATGGTCTTAGCGTATATGCACTGTCACCTGTTTGGCAAAAATGAACAATGTTAGCAGGGCATTGATGGTTTCTACAGTGACCTGTGTGTATGGCTTCAGGGTGTCTGCAGCAATACCTAATAGATATCCGTCTCCAAACTCCCCACATTCTAGCCGTTGGTGTATCCCACTGTGCCTGAAAATGTAAGAGTCATGTGTACTCCCTGGAAATTTGGCTACCATGTCAGTGATGACATAATGGGCGTCACATACCACCTGGATGTTCAGTGAGTGGGTACACTTCCGGTTGCGGAACAGATATTCCAGATTTGCAGGAGGGCATATTTGTATATGTGTCCCGTCCACACACCCTATTACATGTGGGAAGTTGGCAATTCTGTATAATTCCAACTTGGTGCTGTTGATTTCTGCCTCATTCCTGGGTAGGTATATGTATCTGGACATGTGTGTGAGTATGGCATCTAAGAAACATCTGAAGAACCGTGAGAGTGCACTTTGAGATACCCCACCTGCCACATCAATGACCCCCTGATAGCTACCCGAGGCCAAGAGCTGCAGTGAGCATAGCACTTGCACATGTGTGGGGATGGCGCTGGTACGCACAGTCTGTCATTGAAGCTGTGGATTGAGTAGATCTATTAATTCTAATATTGCTGCACTGCTGAGTCTGTATTTATCATAAATCTCCTCCTCAGTTTGTTGGAATAGTGTCTGCCTGGTTCTGTATATCCTCTCCTGTCTCTGGCTCCTCCTCCTCCTCTGCTGTGCGGCGTGGACTATCCTCCTCCTTGCTATCAAATATATTTCAACCATTTTGAGTAACCCAGATGCCTTCTGGGTCTCCTTTTATACTTTGGTTCTGGTTACCACCTGCTCTGAGTTGGTGGTAATTTGGGTGTGCAAAATGTGCTTTTTGCGACTAGTCGCAATTTGCGAGTGGCTTTATCATATGGTTTGCGACTCGCAAATTGCGTCTCCCTATTTGCGAGTCGCATAATGGGCTCGCAAAGTTTGCGAGTCGGTAATGGCTCACGTCGCAATTTGCGATTCGGAAATTGAGTTTTTGCATCCCATTTCCGATTTTGCGGGGTCGCAAATTGCGATTCGGGCCATTTGCGACTCCCAAATTTTTGCTACATCTGGCCCTTAGTCCCTTAGACTCTTTAGGCATGCCTGCAGCTCAAACTGCTTCATGGAATTACATAAAATTTGGAAGAAATGTAGCTTTTGGTATGCAGATCACGCTTTTTCTTATTTGGTGTAAATCCGTTCAGTGGTTTTTGAGATGATGAAGGAAAACCAATTTTGTATATCTAAAGGCACAAAGATTTTGTGACTACTGCAGATCTCGTGCTGAAATCTGATTGCCTGCTAGCACTTCAACTGGGAAGTGCTGCCATCAATTTTCAGACTCGTCTTCAGCTAAAAAAGCATTTTTATTGTTAAATTCACAGCGATATTCATGAATGTCATTGTGAATTTGTTTTTAAAGTGAGCGCAGTCTCCCGCGCTTGCTTTTCTTTTTTTCCCCAGGTGGACCAGGTCATAGGGGCATTACCAAAATAAAAGAGGAGGATGAACAGGACCCCCTCCTAGAGCCTGATAAAGCCCCAGAGACCACCACCTCTCTGTGACTGTATATTATAGTATTGGTGAGGGCCACATGGACCCTGCTACCAGACCCTCAAGACCATTGCCTCCCCAAGGCAACAAATAGAAAATGTAAATGGGGCCCCAATGTAACCCTGTGCCCCAAGGACCACTACCTCCCTGTGGCAAGCTGAAGAACATCAATGGGGGGGCCCTGCAGACACCCCAAGTCCCAGGGGCTACCACGTTCCTAGGGCTACAATAATGTGATATGCGGGGCGGCACAGAACCCCATGGGCCCCAGGGACCCCCACCTCCCTGGGGACTAAAGTAGAGGCCTTGTTGGGGGGCACCTCCCTTGGCCCAAATATAAATGAAAATAGAAGGAAGGGGGTTCATGTGGTTCCCCTCCTGGAGCCATTTATGGCCCTGTGGACCGCCACTCCTAGGCCCAGCTCCTGCTACCTTCTGATGTCCCATTGTGTTCAATGAGACTCTGGGTGCTTTGCGGGATTAGCATCAAAATGTTTGATGCTAATCCTGCAAAGTGCCGGACTAGCTTAAAAAATTATGATGCTAGACCCCGACTACTGCCATGGTTCTCCGTATTTTAAATATGGTGCACACATAGTGGCATTAGGGGGCCGCAGGAAAAGTGGTGCTGCACTAGATGCAGGGCCACTTTTTCTTTAATCTGGGCCGCAGTTTGGGAATATCAGTGAGCTCACTCTTTCTGAGTGGGTCTTTGACTATTTCACAGATTCTCTTTATTTCTCCCCTAATCCCTCCTATTTTGTAGAAACTATTCCCCATTTTCCAGGCACTCCACACACCATTAAAATATATACTTACATGTGTGGATGCTCTGCAGTTGAGGCCAGGATGTGAGCACAGAAAAAGATAGGAGGAGGTGAAGGTGGAACCTCCACATATAAGTTTGTGAGTAGCATTTTATAGTATGTTAGTAGTACTATGCTGGTACTACTAAACATACTACACAATGCAGTTTCAGAGTCAGCCCTACAGTACCAGTTGAAAGGGCACTGGAATTTACACAAGGCCACCGCTGCTGGCACAGGACATATCAATGTTAATGAATGACACATTGGCTAAGTATTGAGATAGAGATAGACAGAGACCATGGACACTTGAACCATGGGCATATGATCAAACAGATATATGGTATTACTAAACATTGTTCTTTAACAGTGCTTACCACCAAAAGAGCAACCTGTTGCCAAATGCTCTTCTACAGCAATACTTCCTAATTTATATCCATGAGTCAATGAGGGAGAGAAGCAGCTTTCACACACAATGACTCTTCAGTCATGCCCAAAATAACCAGAACCCTTCCTCAGCCAATATTTCTGCACTGACAGAACTCCCCATGCCTTCTACTGACAAAGTAAAGAAAGTGGGCTTCAATTAGTCTAGGTGTGTTGCCTTTGAAGAAAAGTGACTCTTATTTCCCTTGTTATATGAGCCTTCTTTGTCACTTAACTTGAACTGCCTAGTCAATTTGGAAGCGCTCCTAAGGCATCCACAGACAGATATCAGTACAGAGTGAGGATCTGGACCCAAAATGTATCACTGCTACCCTCTGTCAGTGGGTTGAGGCCAAGCAGTGCTTAATTGGTAAACATATTAGTGTAGGTGTCAGAGACATTTCTTAGGAGGCCCTCACGGCACTACAGAATGCCAGGTCTGCCAAATACCAAAGCTGTCTAGTTTGTATTGTATCCTGTCCCTCTTTCTTCCACCATCCTAAAATTCCTTTCTATTTCTTAGTCTTGCATGTTCTAGTTTATCCTTAGTATCCCCCTTTATCACTATTTTCATATCTTCCTTTTCCTCATCTTTGGTATCCCTTGTTCTCTTTTGGCCTGGGTCAAGGTCTGATAATGTAAGCTGGGTACCCAAAAATAAATACTTGTGCCCACCACCTCAAACAATTCGCAAATACTAGGCACTTAGGCCAACTGCTCTGGAACTGTGGATGGGTAGTTGTGAGGCTAGTTTTAGCTCCTTTTGCCTAGTGACAGGTGGCACACTAGTACAATCACTTCCTGAGGAGTACTTATGTTCCAAAAACTACCTATGTTCACCTTGTCTTTCTGTCCTATTGACTATTCCATTGCGGTCTCTCCCACAGGAGCCAGATCCAATCAGTGCAGTGCTGACTGCCATTGGAATCATATCATTGTATGCATTATGTTAGGGTACTCATAACTTTGTCAATGTACTTAGAACTGCCTTAAAAGGGAAATGCTAATCATTTATTGTCTCTGGGTCAGATTCACAAAGGTAAACTTACATTTTTCAATCAATCAATCAATCAAGGCATTTATAGTGCGCACTACTCACCCGTGAGGGTCTCAAGGCGCGGGGGGGTGCTGCTGCTCGAAGAGCCAAGTCTTGAGGCTCCTCCTGAAGGCGAGGTGGTCCTGGGTGGTTCTTAGGAGGACGGGCAGGGAGTTCCATGTCTTGGCTGCCAGGTAGGAGAAGGATTTCCCTCCAGCGGTGGATCTGTGGATGCGAGGGATGGTGGCGAGAGCGAGGCTGGTTCAGCGAAGTTGACGGGTGGGTGTGTAGAACGAGAGGCGACTGTTGAGATATTCGGGGCCCTTTTTGTGGAGGGCTTTGTGTGCGTGGGTGAGGAGCCTGAAGGTGATCCTTTTTTTGACAGGGAGCCAGTGCAGGTGTTTCAGGTGGGCGGATATTTGGCTGTGGCGCGGTATGTCGAGGATGAGGCGAGCGGAGGCGTTCTGTATGTGCTGAAGACGATTCTGTAGCTTGGCTGTGGTTCCTGCGTATAGGGTGTTTCCGTAGTCCAGGCGGCTTGTAACGAGGGCGTGGGTAACAGTTTTTCTAGTTTCGGCGGGGATCCAGCTGAAGATTTTTCGGAGCATGCCCACCACCATGTGGAAACAAGAAGACGAGACGGCGTTGACTTGCTTGGTCATGGTGAGGAGGGGATCCAGGATGAATCCGAGGTTGCGTGCGTGGTCTGAGGGGGTTGGGGCGGTGCCCAGGGCCGTGGGCCACCAAGAGTCGTTCCAGGCGGACGGGGAGTGTCCGAGGATGAGGACCTCCGTCTTGTCAGAGTTTAGCTTTAGGCGGCTGAGCTTCATCCATTCTGCGACGTCTTTCATTCCATACTGCAGGTTGGCTTTGGCGGTGGCTGGGTCTTTGGTGAGGGAGAGTATCAGCTGGGTGTCGTCGGCGTAGGAGATGATGTTTATGTTGTGTTTGCGAGCGATGTTGGCGAGGGGGCTCATGTAGATATTGAAGAGGGTGGGGCTGATCGAAGAGCCTTGTGGAACGCCGCAGATGATCTCGGTGGGTTCTGAGCGGAAGGGCGGGAGGTAGACTCTTTGGGTTCGGTCAGAGAGGAATGAGATGATCCAGTTCAGGGCCTGTCCTTGGATTCCAGTGGAGCGGAGGCGGGTTATTAGGGTGCGGTGGCACACGGTGTCGAAGGCAGTCGAGAGGTCCAGGAGGATGAGGGCGGTTGTTTCTCCGTTGTCCATCAGAGTTCTGATGTCGTCGGTGACTGCGATGAGGGCGGTTTCTGTGCTGTGGTTGACCGAAAGCCAGATTGGGAGGGGTCGAGCAGGTTGTTATCTTCAAGGAAGGTGGTCAGTTGCTTGTTGGGGGCCTTCTCGATGACCTTGGCCGGGAAGGGGAGAAGAGAGATGGGGCGGAAATTCTTCAGGTCGTTGGGGTCAGCCGTGAGTTTCTTCAGGAGAGCGTTGACTTCTGCGTGTTTCCAGTTCTCGGGGAAAGTGGCAGATGCGAACGAGCTGTTGATGATGCTCTGGAGATAGGGGGCGATGATGGTGTCGGCTTTGTTGAAGATGTGGTGGGGGCAAGGGTCCGAGGGGGAGCCGGAGTGGATGGTGTTCATGGTGGTTCTGGTCTCTTCGGAGCTGATGGGGGTCCAAGCATTGAGGATAGCTGCTGGGGCTGTAGGTTCAATGTTGGGCGGCGGGGTTTGGGGTCCAAAGCTGTCGTGTAGGTCGGTGATCTTTCTATGGAAGAAAGTAGCAAGGGAGTTGCAGAGTTCTTGTGAGGGTGTGATGGTGTTGGAGCTGGCGTTGGGGTTGGAGAGCTCTTTGACGATGTTGAAGAGTTCTTTGCTGTTGTGGGTGTTATTGTCAAGTCTCTCTTTGAAAGATGCCCTTTTGGTGGAGCGGATCAGCTGGTGACGTTTACGAGTGGCGATCTTGAGGGCTGACATGTTTTCTGCGATGTGTTCTTTGCCCCAGGTTTTTTCGAGGGTACGGCAGGATTTCTTGGATTCTTTGAGGACGTCTGTGAACCACAGGGGTTTCTTGATGTTGGTCTCTCTTTTTGTGTATGTTTACTATTTTTGGGGTATTCACAATCTACAAGTTTAATTTGACTACTAATAATTCTTTGACTGTGGAGCTCCATGCCCAAAAAGTTAGCCATGTCCCATTTTTTTTTTTATAAACAAATGTTATTGGATTTTGACCACAGGAATACAAATTAAACAAAAGAACAGAAATAAAGCTCCTCATTCTTAGTCACAATCCCTCCTTCCCTACCCGCCGCAAATAAAACCATATTAAAATGCAAAGTATCCATCGTAGAGGACAACCCATGTCCCACCATTTCCCACAAATTTTAAAGAATTTCTGCGGACATCCCCAGGTGATATAGATCAGTTTCTCTTGTTTGTAGCACCAGTTCATGCCATCACACTACTGTGCCAACTTTGACGAGTCTGGTTGTTTCCAGAATTGTGCTACATCTCTTTTGTCCACCATGGCTGCCAACCACACCAGAGATCTGTCTCCCTGTGCCCCCTGAAATCATCTATTACTCCAAACAGTGCCACCTTCAGAGTCAAACTGATTGATTTATTGAGGATTGCAGAGAGAGCAGTGCTAAGCTGAGCCCAGTATCGAGTAATCTGTGGACATTTCCAAACTATGTGAAAGAAGTCTGCTGTTGGGGACTGGCAGCAGGCACATCTGGGGTCTAAAAGGTTACCTGTGTAATGCAGTTGCTGTGGAGTCATGGAGGTTTGATGGAGATGGACCAACTATAGATGGACAGAAAGATCTAGCTCCCTAGGAGCCATACATGCCTCACATCATTCAACTTCCTCCTATTCTCCAATCCATCCCTCCGACTTCTGTCGGAGCAAGTCCAGTGTCTCTGGGGCATTACCTATAAGGGCACAAAATAGCTGGGATATATCCCTAAAGCCCATTCTCCCCATCAATGTTCCTGCCTCTAAGGGGCTTAAGTCTGGAAGTTTCCTTAGGGGAGTGTCATAACACCAGAGAGTGTGATGTACCTGTAAATATTTGTGAAACTGGATGCAGGAGCGAGCAAAGTTTGTCTGAGGATCGGCAAATGAATACAGGGTGGAGCCTCACCACACCTCTTCCAACCCAGTATTACCTTTAAGTTCTAGGGGTGGAAACCCTCTAAATCCACCCTTTGCTTCAGTCAACGTCCTCTCCAGAGGGGTGTCTGTCCAGCCAAGCTCTCATCCCAGCTTGTAAAGAGCAACGCCCCTCTCTATATCAAGAAGATCATTCTAGTAGCCTCAGGGAGAGTGAGGGGTAGTGGCTGTCCTTCATATAATGCATCACTCCTTCAAGATCAAGGCCATGAAGTTCCAACTGATATGTTGGATCATCTCAGCCATCTGTCAGCCAGTTATTTATGAGCAACAGGTGGGATGCCCAGGAATAGAACCGAACATCCACAGCCAAAATACCCCCATGGTAAACTGATCAGCAACACTTAGGCTAGGCGATATGGGAAGGATGGCCCTTCCAGCGAACGGATCAAAACATCGCTGCCACCTCACTAAACCATATATTAGGAATATGGAGTGGGAAAGTTTACAGGACATATAAAAACAGGGGTAGTATTATCATCTTTATTAGTGCAACTCTACCCAAAAGATTAAAAGGGAGGAGTTGCCACTCTGCCAGGCTAGTTCAGGACCCCTTCAAGAGGGGTGGAAGATTGAGAGCACAGGTGAGGTCAGGCAGAGTTGACATATGCACACCAAGATATTTACAGCTGAGACTGCTAATGGGGATGCCTACCTGCCAGCTACTTGATGCAGTATCCCCCTGCAAAAGGATAAAAAGTGATTTTTTCTCCTTTAGCTGAAGCCCAGCTTTCTCCTTAAAAAGACAGAGAAGCCTAAGGACTCTTGGGACTGAGTTGGCGAGGAAAAGAAGGAAATGGTCCGCATATAGGGCGATCCTGTCTTCTGAGGCCCTCTCCCACTGCCATCCTCTCATCTGCGCATCACAGTCGATCAAGCCTGTCAGGGCCCCATTGGCTAGAGCAAAGAGGCACTGGGAGAGGGGACAACCGTGTTGGGTACCCGTCCGGTTTGGAAACACACAGAACAATACACCATTGACTATGACTTGGGCAATTGAATAGAAATATAGAAAGGACATCATTGCCTGAAATAAGACACCAAATCCCATCTGGCAGTGCACCCCTCTGAGATATTCCCAAACAACAGTGTTGAATGCTTTTTCAAAATTGACAAGTAACACGGCTGTAGCCTCTTGATTTCGCCAACACAAGCGAGGGCAACATGCAAGCGCTGAATACAATGTCTAGTACTGCGGCCTGGCATAAAGCCACTTTGGTGTGGGTGGACTAGGAAGCAGAGAGCTGTCTGGATTCTGGTCGCCAAGATCTTAGCAAAAATGTTGACATCCGCACTGATTAGGGAGATGGGACGATAGGATCCGCAATCCATCGATGGCTGGTCTATTTTGGGAATGATGACAATAGTTGCCAGGTCAAGTTCCTGAGGGAAGGATTTGTTCAGAATGGCCTCTGAATGGAGTTGGAGTATATTAGGGCTTAAAACGTTCCGGAGTTTATAGTAATACTCGAATGGGAATCCCCCTAGGCCCAAGGTTTTCCCAGTTTTCAAGTCCTGGATGGCGGCTTGGATCTCATCTTTGGTGATTGGCTTATCTAGTGTCACACACTCACCTGGTTCCAATCATGGAGATGATGCTGGACCCCCTACCCCACCTGAGACAGGGCAGAACAAAGGCAAATGCAAAACTTATTCACCCACTGCCTCCAAGAGGAAGCTGGGAAGGGATAAACAAGAAAACGTGAACTTGCATCACTGAAGGGAACTGCTATGCTGTCTTTTGCACTGCCTAATAGAATCAGGACTCCCTGGCCTCGCTATCCTGATGCAAGTGTGGAATACTAAAAATGACAAGAGGCAAAGTTGTCTATATCTTCTCAACTCCAAGTGGTCTATCAATTATTTACACTATTTATACACTTACAGACATCATCATAAATATTGCATGAGAAAACCATTTCAAGAATAAACTGGAGATTTTCTGGCACTGCCAAACATACAGGGTTCAGATTCCAACTTGAATATATCTTCAAGCTCTAGAAGTTTCTCCTAAAATATTAGATTCAACTTGTCAAGAAACACGGTGGCAAACATTCAGTTTCAGTGCAATAGAGTTCAGAACGCTGCAATGAAAATGTCCATAGCCCTCAGCTTAAAGGGGGTAATATTTAAACCATGTCCAATGTCCAAAAACGTACTCACGCCATTACAGGAATCAGCCTTTGAATTATACACTTTTGCTAACCTATGGATTAGTGTGCACTAACCTGAGGAGAAAGTACTTAACCATGTCTGGTTCATGAAATGGAATCTGAAGATGACAGGAAACTTGGTGCAAGAAGCTCAATTGGAGGCAGATTCAAAGCTCATCAAGGAAGACATTGGATGTGTTACAGATGCGAGGATCACAGGCTCATCAGAATGGCTTGATAGAAAAGACAGCTGGAACTTCCGAGTGCTCAGGAAGTGAGTGAAGGGATGATGCTTGCGCAGGACTGGAAAGAGGCCAAGCACCGATGCATGTTCAGAGGGGGTATTTATGCTGGAAGAAAAGCCTGTTCCAGAAGGCATGTGTCCCACGTGGAAGCATGGAATATTCCAATTAACCTGGGGAAGATCACGTGTTACATACAACAGATATGAGGCTTATCAGGTGGCAGGTGCAAATGGTAAAAACAACAAGTGATGGACGGAATGCTGAACATTGTCAAACATTCACCCTCAGTCACAGATCTGGGTTTAATCCATCGTTTTTTTGCTGCCCATGCCATTCCAGTTTGGACCCAGCCATATGCAAATCAGTCTTGACCCTGTTCCCCATGGGAACAGTACAGCCCGAACTGCTAGGCCAGGTCTTCCCTGGACTGGAAACAAGCATCCTGGGACCGGTTTCGGGGTTTCACCCCTCATCAGCCAGGCTAGCTTGAATCCAGTGGCATGGGAAGCACGGGACCCACGTCTGGGCATACCCTTCCCACTTAGGGCGACAAATGCAAAAACAACCAGTGATGGACGGAATGCTGAACATTGTCAAACATTCACCCCCAGTCACAGATCTGGGTTTAATCCATCGTTTTTTTGCTGCCCATGCCATTCCAGTTTGGACCCAGCCATATACAAATCAGTCTTGACCCTGTTCCCCATGGGAACAGTCCAGCCCGAACTGCTAGGCCAGGTCTTCCCTGGACTGGAAACAAGCATCCTGGGACCGGTTTCGGGGTTTCACCCCTCATCAGCCAGGCTAGCTTGAATCCAGTGGCATGGGAAGCACGGGACCCACGTCTGGGCATACCCTTCCCACTTAGGGCGACAAATGCAAAAACAACAAGTGATGGACGGAATGCTGAACATTGTCAAACATTCACCCCCAGTCACAGATCTGGGTTTAATCCATCGTTTTTTTGCTGCCCATGCCATTCCAGTTTGGACCCAGCCATATGCAAATCAGTCTTGACCCTGTTCCCCATGGGAACAGTCCAGCCCGAACTGCTAGGCAGGGTCTTCCCTGGACTGGAAACAAGCATCCTGGGACCGGTTTAGGGGTTTCACCCCTCATCAGCCAGGCTAGCTTGAATCCAGTGGCATGGGAAGCAGGGGACCCACGTCTGGGCATACCCTTCCCACTTAGGGCAACAAATGCAAAAACAACAAGTGATGGACGGAATGCTGAACATTGTCAAACATTCACCCCCAGTCACAGATCTGGGTTTAATCCATCGTTTTTTTGCTGCCCATGCCATTCCAGTTTGGACCCAACCATATGCAAATCAGTCTTGACCCTGTTCCCCATGGGAATAGTCCAGCCCGAACTGCTAGGCCAGGTCTTCCCTGGACTGGAAACAAGCATCCTGGGACCGGTTTTGGGGTTTCACCCCTCATCAGCCAGGCTAGCTTGAATCCAGTGGCATGGGAAGTACGGGACCCACGTCTGGGCATACCCTTCCCACTTAGGGCGACAAATGCAAAAACAACAAGTGATGGACTGAATGCTGAGCATTGTCAAACATTCACCCCCAGTCACAGATCTGGGTTTAATCCATCGTTTTTTTGCTGCCCATGCCATTCCAGTTTGGACCCAGCCATATGCAAATCAGTCTTGACCCTGTTCCCCATGGGAACAGTCCAGCCCGAACTGCTAGGCCAGGTCTTCCCTGGACTGGAAACAAGCATCCTGGGACCGGTTTCGGGGTTTCACCCCTCATCAGCCAGGCTAGCTTGAATCCAGTGGCATGGGAAGCACGGGACCCACGTCTGGGCATACCCTTCCCACTTAGGGCGACAAATGCAAAAACAACAAGTGATGGACGGAATGCTGAACATTGTCAAACATTCACCCCCAGTCACAGATCTGGGTTTAATCCATTGTTTTTTTGCTGCCCATGCCATTCCAGTTTGGACCCAGCCATATGCAAATCAGTCTTGACCCTGTTCCCCATGGGAACAGTCCAGCCCGAACTGCTAGGCCAGGTCTTCCCTGGACTGGAAACAAGCATCCTGGGACCGGTTTCGGGGTTTCACCCCTCATCAGCCAGGCTAGCTTGAATCCAGTGGCATGGGAAGCACGGGACCCACGTCTGGGCATACCCTTCCCACTTAGGGCGACAAATGCAAAAACAACAAGTGATGGACTGAATGCTGAGCATTGTCAAACATTCACCCCCAGTCACAGATCTGGGTTTAATCCATTGTTTTTTTGCTGCCCATGCCATTCCAATTTGGACCCAGCCATATGCAAATCAGTCTTGACCCTGTTCCCCATGGGAACAGTCCAGCCCGAACTGCTAGGCCAGGTCTTCCCTGGACTGGAAACAAGCATCCTGGGACCGGTTTCAGGGTTTCACCCCTCATCAGCCAGGCTAGCTTGAATCCAGTGGCATGGGAAGCACGGGACCCATGTCTGGGCATACCCTTCCCACTTAGGGCGACAAATGCAAAAACAACAAGTGATGGACGGAATGCTGAACATTGTCAAACATTCACCCCCAGTCACAGATCTGGGTTTAATTCATCGATTTTTTGCTGCCCATGCCATTCCAGTTTCGACCCAGCCATATGCAAATCAGTCTTGACCCTGTTCCCCATGGGAACAGTCCAGCCCGAACTGCTAGGCCAGGTCTTCCCTGGACTGGAAACAAGCATCCTGGGACCGGTTTCGGGGTTTCACCCCTCATCAGCCAGGCTAGCTTGAATCCAGTGGCATGGTGTTGGAAAATGGGTTATTGGTAGGGCAGGTAGGTACCTACACCTAGCAACAAGCCACTAACCTCCACCTAGGTACAGTTAGGTCTCAGTAAATTAATCCCAGCTCAACCCTTGGTAGCTTGGCAACGAGCGTCAAGGCTTAACTTAGGAGACAAAGTGTAAAGCATTCAAATATCACAAAACAGTAATTAAATAAAACACAGGAAACAGTTTAAAAATCCAAAACCAATTTATAAAAATAGTTTATATTTTTATCTTTAAAATGACACCAAAACGAATAAAATCGGATAAAGGGAACCGGAGATATGAATTTTTAAAGAATTATTACTTTTCTAGCACTTAGAAACAAAATGCGCCAATCGGGTCATCTGGTTGCACCTCGACCGGGGCAAAGTCAAACTTTCAGGCCGACCACGATGGAGCCCTGCTCGGCTACAAGTCGTGGGAGGCCTCGGTTAAAAAGTTACCTTCTGACTTAGTCTTTATTTTGAAGTTTTTCTTCACCGGGACGAACCTGCCAGTTGAATCCGACCTCCTGGATCCCTTGTCCGGATACGCGATGTGGGTTTCCTCGGTGGTGATTTTTACCTTCCGACTTAGTCGTTTTTTCGAGATGAAAATCCTTCGACCGGGGTAAACCTGGATCTTGATCCGACGTCCGTGGAGCCCTTCTCGGATACGATGGCTGGGAGGTCCCGGTCAACTTTTTACCTTCGGACTTAGTCTCTTTTTCGGATGTTTTTCTTTACCGGGACGAACCACGAAGTCAGGCCGGGTCGCGGTTGAGGCAAGCCGGCTAGAATTTCCGCGGCGGGTCGGTCCCTCTCTGGAGCTTTTTTACAAAATTTGTCAAATCTTCTCCAAACTTCTGGGGCTTCACCCAGATGTTCTTTTAAGGTTCTTTTGGGGTCCACAGCTCACCCCAAGGGTCCAGAAGTTCTGTGATGGTCCTTGGGGGGTGCGGACTTCAACTTCCAGAATGCACCTGGCGCAAACTCCTTTTTGGCCACTGGACAGTGGTCAGCTGGTCGCTTTCTTCAGGAGTTGGTGCAGGGGACTCTGGTTAGCAATTTTTCACCTGTAGCAAACAGGGAGTCCCTCCTTGAACCAGTTGAAGCCAGGCAAAGTCCTTCTTGTGGTGAAGCCCAAGTGTGCAGCTGGTGCAGTCCTTCTGAGTGCAGGTTCCAGGTGCAGGCCAGGGGTCCAGCAGGGCAGTCCTTCTTCTCCTTAAATTCTTTCTTCTTGAAATTTGGTGGGGATCTGAGGTGTGGGGGCAGGTCTGCCAGTTTTATCCTTGCTCCTGGGTGAAAAGCAGGGGGGCCCTGGTTCTCCAATCAGGGACAGGGTCGTCCCCCTGTGATGACCACTTCCTGGGAAGTGTGGCAAAAATCCATCCCAGAAGGCAACAGTCTCTAAAAATCCAACATGGATGAATCTGATTTTTGGAGGTTACATCTGGCTGAGCCCACCCACTGGTGTGGCTAAAAATCATAAACACACCCCTCTCCTGCCCTCTCCTAATCTAATCAAGGGGGCACCTAATTGTCTGGGGTTGCAGGATGTGGGGGTGTTGCTGGGTGCTCCAGATGTCCTTCTCTGCCTTTGAAGACCAGTTTGGCAGCCCTCCCCCTTCCTGCCTCACCATCTGCTGAGGGGAGATTCTCTCCCCCAAGCACATTCCTTTGTGTGAAGCCAGGCCACTTCACACCTCATCAAGGCAGCCTGGCAGAAGCTGCTGCAGGCTGGCCAATCAGAGCACAGCAGCAAAAACTATGCAGAGCTGAAATTGGCAACTTTTTAGGTAAAGTCTAAACTTTTTACCTGAACAAGTTATATTAAATCCAACAACTGGAAGTTGTGGGATTTATTACAACAATTAATCTGATACCAAATTCTTGGTATGTAATATTTAAGGAGACTTTAAAATTTAAAATAAAGTCTGCCCATTCTAGCCTATGAAGGCCATTTACTTCAATGAGGGAAAAACAAATTTGGCTGTTTTTACCTCACCAGGGCTTATAAATCTATTTTTATAAAGTCCCTGCTTATAGTTACATGGCACCCAGGCCTAGGGGCACATAGGGCACACCTTAGGGGTGACTTATATGTAAAAATAAGGTAGTTTAAGACTTTGGAAGTACCTTTAATTCCAAAGTCGAATTTGCATATAACTTTAATTTAAAAGCAGCCAGCAAGACAGGCTTGCTTTTAAAATGACACTGGGCACCTCAGCAGTGCACCTAGGTGTGCACCACCTATGCTGTGGTCCCTAAACCTACATGCCCTACCATATACTAGGGACTTATAGGTAGGTTAACTTAGCCAATTATAATTAGCCTAATTTGCATATCCATTTTACACAGAGCACAGGCCCTGGGACTGGTTAGCAGTACCCAGGGCACCATCAAAGTCAGGAAAACACCAGCAAAAAGAGGAAAATGGGGGCAAAAAGTTATGGGGCCTCTGCAATCAGCCCTGTTTTCTCACACAACCCCCCCCAGCCCACACGCCCAGGAGACTCAGCCCAACCCTGGGAGAGGCTTCCTGGCTTGTTAGGCGAGGAAGACAGTGAAGAAAACTGGCTGTCGCTTTGCAGGGCTTACTCTGCCTTATATCCTCCTGTCAGGGTCACTCCCTATGGGTAGTGAAGCCATCCCAACAGTAAAAGGACCCAACTCAAACTGAAACTTTCCTCTAGGGGGGTCTTCCTCCTTTCTCTCTGCCAACTTGGGTAGTGAGGTGCCCACCTCCCCTACTCCAAACTTTGCTAGGGCAACACCTAGCTTACCCAAAGAGGTCACCCAACACTTGAGCAACCCCACCATGACCAATAGGGTCAGGGGGCCTACTTTGCTATTGGCCCTGGGGTCTGCCTCCCAGGCCAAGTACATTGCTGCCAGGAAGGCTAGCGCCCAGCAGAGGCTACTGACAGCTGTCAGTACCCAGAACCACACCCTAAGCTCTCCACTGACAGGTGGCTGAGCTGCTTTAGGGGCAACTTTGGGGTCCTGGCACCCCTCTTGCTGTCTAGAGTGGGGGGCTACCACCTCCTGTGACAGACACCCTCCTTCCACTCTCCCTTCTGTCAGGGCAGGGGCAACACCTTGCATCTGGACAGCTGCCTGACTACTCAGGACTTCCTTGGGGTCAGGTGAGGCCTCACCAGTGCCAACTCTGGGCTCCCCCCTTACTGGGGCAGAAGGCCCTTGGCTCCCTGGAACTCTCTTTAAGAGTGGCCTACCCTTCCTTTTCTTCTTTCCTTTTCTTGGGGACCCCTGTCTCCTAACTGTAGGGACTGACTCCCCAGGACTTTGGGTTGGGGGGGCGCCCTGGGCGTCCACCCCATCTGTGACCAGACTCACCTCTGGGAGGTCATTGCCCAGGATACAATCTAGGGGAAGGTCAGCACTGACTACCACCCTAATCCAGTCAAGGATACCCTCCCTCTCTAGGGACACTATGGCTACAGGTTTGGAGGTGACCTCCCCTGTGGCTATCCTGACTTTCTTTGTCTTTCCTGGGACATACATGTCTGGGGTCACTAACCGGTCACTCACTATAGTGTGACTGGCATAGGTGTCTCTCAGGCCAGTGGTAGGGATCCCATTCACTTGAATGTGGTGGAAGTGCCTACTCCCACCCTCAGGGATCACCAGCTTACCATCTGGTCCTGTCTCCCCGCTCAATGCTAGGAGGACTTCATCATCTGAGGAATCCTCCTCTATGGCTACACTGGACAGCCCAGTGCTAACCACCTTCTTTGGACAGGCTGCGTCTCCTCTGAAGTGACCTGTCTGCTGACAGTCAAAGCTAGCCCTGCTGTCCAAGAGCTTTTTTAACCCTGGGTCTAACTGTCTCTGCTGGTCAGAGTGGGAGTGGGACTTACTCTCCTCCTTCTTAGGGTTCTGGGGTACAGAGGGAGTCTCTGTGGTGGGCTTACCACCTCCCTCCTTAGGTTTTTGGGGACCTGTCCCCCCCTTCTTGGAGTCTCCCCCCTGGGACTTGACAACCACCCTGGTTCTCAACCACTCATCAGCTGCCTCCCCTAGTTCTCTAGGGTTGGTCTGCTTAGAGTCCACTAGATGCTGGCGTAACCTTTCTTGGGTACAATTGGTCAAGATGTGCTCTCTCATGATCAGATTGTATAACCCCTCATAAGTATCTACTTTGTTACCAATAATCCAGCCCTCTAGTGCCTTTAGTGAAATGTCCACAAAGTCAACCCAAGACTGGGTACTGACCTTCTGGGTGTCCCTGAACTTCATTCTATATTGCTCTGGGGTCAGACCAAACTTCTTGGCTAAGCACCTCTTCATACTAGGGTATGAATCTGCCTCCTCCCCCCTTAAGGTCAGAAGCCTATCCCTCCCTGAGTTGGGGACCAACTCCCACAAAAGGGAACCCCAGTATTGAGGTCTAACCCTTCTCATTTGGAGTGCCCTCTCAAAGGCCCCCAGCCACTTATCTATGTCATCCCCCTCTACATAGGCAGGAACCACCCCTTTGGGTAATCTGGGGCAAACTCCCCCACCCATGGACACCTCAGCTTCTTTATCGCTGCCTCCATCTCTTTTCTCTTTGTATGCCCACTTTTTCTTTTCTAGGGCCAGCTTGTCTGCTTCCAAAGCTATGTATGCTAGCTGGGCCTCCAGCTCTCTTTCTCTGATGGATGGGTTCTCTCCTCCTGAAAGGACCCCCTTCCCACCACTAGCTTTGGGTCTGCCCCTAGTGACTGTATTTACTGAGGACCGTTCTTCCTCATCCTCACTTAGGCTCAGATGCCTTCCCTCCCCTGAGTGGTTAGAGTTAGCATCCTCCCCTTTTTCTCCCTCCTCTGGAGCTTCTTCTGACTCTACCTCTGGGGCCTCAGCCCATACTGTCAGGGATGTGATCAGGATTTGCTTCCTGAGATCAGTGGTTGCAGGCAACCCTCTTTCAATACACAACCCCCTAAGCTGGACTACTGTCAGTGTGGGTAGGCTAGCCAGATCAAGCTCCATGGTTCCCTAGTTTTGTGTCAACAAAAACTTTTTGCAAAAATTGGAAACAAGAATTTAGAAAAATTACAAAAATTCAATAATTGAAATTAATCCAAATTAAAAATTAAAAACAATTTTTGCACTAGGACAATTTAAAGGATTTTTAATTTGTTTTACTTAAAACTGTAACGTGATATTGAACACAAGTACAGGATCCCGTCGCTGCTTCCAAAAATGTTGGAAAATGGGTTATTGGTAGGGCAGGTAGGTACCTACACCTAGCAACAAGCCACTAACCTCCACCTAGGTACAGTTAGGTCTCAGTAAATTAATCCCAGCTCAACCCTTGGTAGCTTGGCAACGAGCGTCAAGGCTTAACTTAGGAGACAAAGTGTAAAGCATTCAAATATCACAAAACAGTAATTAAATAAAACACAGGAAACAGTTTAAAAATCCAAAACCAATTTATAAAAATAGTTTATATTTTTATCTTTAAAATGACACCAAAACGAATAAAATCGGATAAAGGGAACCGGAGATATGAATTTTTAAAGAATTATTACTTTTCTAGCGCTTAGAAACAAAAAGCGCCAATCGGGTCATCTGGTTGCACCTCGACCGGGGCAAAGTCAAACTTTCAGGCCGACCACGATGGAGCCCTGCTCGGCTACAAGTCGCGGGAGGCCTCGGTTAAAAAGTTACCTTCTGACCAAGTCTTTATTTTGAAGTTTTTCTTCACCGGGACAAACCTGCCAGTTGAATCCGACCTCCTGGAGCCCTTGTCCGGATACGCGATGTGGGTTTCCTCGGTGGTGATTTTTACCTTCCGACTTAGTCGTTTTTTCGAGATGAAAATCCTTCGACCGGAGTAAACCTGGATCTTGATCCGACGTCCGTGGAGCCCTTCTCGGATACGATGGCTAGGAGGTCCCGGTCAACTTTTTACCTTCGGACTTAGTATCTTTATCGGATGTTTTTCTTTACCGGGACGAACCACGAAGTCAGGCCGGGTCGCGGTTGAGGCAAGCCGGCTAGAATTTGCGCGGCGGGTCGGTCGCTCTCTGGAGCTTTTTTACAAAATTTGTCAAATCTTCTCCAAACTTCTGGGGCTTCACCCAGATGTTCTTTTAAGGTTCTTTTGGGGTCCACAGCTCACCCCAAGGGTCCAGAAGTTCTGTGATGGTCCTTGGGGGGTGCGGACTTCAACTCCCAGAATGCACCTGGCGCAAACTCCTTTTTGGCCACTGGACAGTGGTCAGCTGGTCGCTTTCTTCAGGAGTTGGTGCAGGGGACTCTGGTTAGCAATTTTTCACCTGTAGCAAACAGGGAGTCCCTCCTTGAACCAGTTAAAGCCAGGCAAAGTCCTTCTTGTGGTGAAGCCCAAGTGTGCAGCTGGTGCAGTCCTTCTGAGTGCAGGTTCCAGGTGCAGGCCAGGGGTCCAGCAGGGCAGTCCTTCTTCTCCTAAAGTTCTTTCTTCTTGAAATTTGGTGGGGATCTGAGGTGTGGGGGCAGGTCTGCCAGTTTTATCCTTGCTCCTGGGTGAAAAGCAGGGGGGCCCTGGTTCTCCAATCATGGACAGGGTCGTCCGCCTGTGATGACCACTTCCTGGGAAGTGTGGCAAAAATCCATCCCAGAAGGCAACAGTCTCTAAAAATCCAACATGGATGAATCTGATTTTTGGAGGTTACATCTGGCTGAGCCCACCCACTGTTGTGGCTAAAATTCATAAACACACCCCTCTCCTGCCATCTCCTAATCAAATCAAGGGGGCACCTAATTGTCTGGGGTTGCAGTATGTGGGGGTGTTGCTGGGTGCTCCAGATGTCCTTCTCTGCCTTTGAAGACCAGTTTGGCAGCCCTCCCCCTTCCTGCCTCACCATCTGCTGAGGGGAGATTCTCTCCCCCAAGCACATTCCTTTGTGTGAAGCCAGGCCACTTCACACCTCATCAAGGCAGCCTGGCAGAAGCTGCTGCAGGCTGGCCAATCAGAGCACAGCAGCAAAAACTATGCAGAGCTGAAATTGGCAACTTTTTAGGTAAAGTCTAAACTTTTTACCTGAACAAGTTATATTAAATCCAACAACTGGAAGTTGTGGGATTTATTACAACAATTAATTTGATACCAAATTCTTGGTATGTAATATTTAAGGAGACTTTAAAATTTAAAATAAAGTCTGCCCATTCTAGCCTATGAAGGCCATTTACTTCAATGAGGGAAAAACGAATTTGGCTGTTTTTACCTCACCAGGGCTTATAAATCTATTTTTATAAAGTCCCTGCTTATAGTTACATGGCACCCAGGCCTAGGGGCACATAGGGCACACCTTAGGGGTGACTTATATGTAAAAATAAGGTAGTTTAAGACTTTGGAAGTACCTTTAATTCCAAAGTCGAATTTGCATATAACTTTAATTTAAAAGCAGCAAGGCAGGCTTGCTTTTAAAATGACACTGGGCACCTCAGCAGTGCACCTAGGTGTACACCACCTATGCTGTGGTCCCTAAACCTACCATATACTAGGGACTTATAGGTAGGTTAACTTAGCCAATTATAATTAGCCTAATTTGCATATCCATTTTACACAGAGCACAGGCCCTGGGACTGGTTAGCAGTACCCAGGGCACCATCAAAGTCAGGAAAACACCAGCAAAAAGAGGAAAATGGGGGCAAAAAGTTATGGGGCCGCTGCAATCAGCCCTGTTTTCTCACACATGGGAAGCACGGGACCCACGTCTGGGCATACCCTTCCCACTTAGGGCGACAAATGCAAAAACAACAAGTGATGGACGGAATGCTGAACATTGTCAAACATTCACCCCCAGTCACAGATCTGGGTTTAATCCATTGTTTTTTTGCTGCCCATGCCATTCCAGTTTGGACCCAGCCATATGCAAATCAGTCTTGACCCTGTTCCCCATCGGAACAGTCCAGCCCGAACTGCTAGGCCAGGTCTTCCCTGGACTGGAAACAAGCATCCTGGGACCGGTTTCGGGGTTTCACCCCTCATCAGCCAGGCTAGCTTGAATCCAGTGGCATGGGAAGCACGGGACCCATGTCTGGGCATACCCTTCCCACTTAGGGCGACAAATGCAAAAACAACAAGTGATGGACGGAATGCTGAACATTGTCAAACATTCACCCCCAGTCACAGATCTGGGTTTAATCCATCGTTTTTTTGCTGCCCATGCCATTCCAGTTTGGACCCAGCCATATGCAAATCAGTCTTGACCCTGTTCCCCATGGGAACAGTCCAGCCCGAACTGCTAAGCCAGGTCTTCCCTGGACTGGAAACAAGCATCCTGGGACCGGTTTCAGGGTTTCACCCCTCATCAGCCAGGCTAGCTTGAATCCAGTGGCATGGGAAGCACGGGACCCACGTCTGGGCATACCATTCCCACTTAGGGCGACAAATGCAAAAACAACAAGTGATGGACGGAATGCTGAACATTGTCAAACATTCACCCCCAGTCACAGATCTGGGTTTAATCCATCGTTTTTTTGCTGCCCATGCCTTTCCAGTTTGGACCCAGCCATATGCAAATCAGTCTTGACCCTGTTCCCCATGGGAACAGTCCAGCCCGAACTGCTAGGCCAGGTCTTCCCTGGACTGGAAACAAGCATCCTGGGACCGGTTTCGGGGTTTCACCCCTCATCAGCCAGGCTAGCTTGAATCCAGTGGCATGGGAAGCACGGGACCCACGTCTGGGCATACCCTTCCCACTTAGGGCGACAAAGCAAAAACAACAAGTGATGGACGGAATGCTTTAACTCACCGCCAGGCTGCCTGACAGTGGGACCTGGGGGTGGGTGAGGGCTGCCGATGGCAGTCCTCACCATGTTCAGAATATGGCGGTTTGGCCCGCCATGTTCGGACTGAGGGCCTTAGCCACCAATGCCGGCATGGCGGGCCAAACCGCCATGTTCGTACTGAGGGCCTTAGATATTTATGAAGACGAGGTGCACGGATAGCTATGTTACAAGAGACACATCTACTTACTGGAGAAATAGACCACTTATGCCTCAGGTGGTGGACCACATTTATGCTACCTCATATTCAGCCTATTCCTGTGGAGTATTGATCTGGGTAAGGGCCGACAGCCCCTTTGAACAGATACATATGTTGACTGACAAAGAAGGTCGGTACGTACTGGTTAAAGGTAGGCTGATGGGTAAAGAGATAAACCTGGGAAGTGGATATTCCCAAAATCAATATCAGATGACATTCCTCTAAGAGTTGTCCATCAGCTGGACACTGTGGGAACCAATAACCTACTCCTCAGGGGGAATTTTAACTGTGTGATAAACAATGATTTGGACATGTCAACCCCACAATTGCTAGGAGCCCCAGCCCATAGTCTCACTGAGGGTTTGAGGTTGTGGCTCCTCCATTGGGATTTGATTAGAGATCTGTAGAATATAGCATGGTCTGACGCGTGAATACTCGTATTACTCACCAATATATACATTGCACACCAGACTAGACATGTTCATATGCTTCGCCCCTATGGGAGGCCAAATGCTACACAGGGAATACCTGGGACGTACTTTATCAGACCCCAGTCCTCTGTTATTAAAATACTGCCCTGTGCCAGAACAACCAGTTATACTCTATGGAGAGGTTTTGTCTTTAAGAGAGCTCCCTTGAGCCACGGCTGACGAGCCTTGGGAGGCAACGGTGCACCATGAGTGGTACATAAACCGGAGAAGATATTTGGTGGCATTTCAAGCATGCCCCTATACCATGCTGCTCCTTGCTGATGACCGGCTAAACCCAGAAACACGTGTAGAGGGATATACAGCACTTGCTACACCCATGGAGGTGAAAGACTTTATTACTTTTTGAACGGACTACGAATTTGACTGCATTTGCCATGATGCATTGGGGTTGAAATTTGTTGCTGGAGTGTAGGCAGTGCGCTTCCTTTTTTTGTAATTATACCCCTGTGGAAACATAACCCCCAGCTACTGGAGGATGCCCCCTTTCACAATTCCCAGCAAACAACTATCGCAGATTTTTTTCAACAAAATCACGAAACAGCTTCCATCACACTACTTGAATGGGATGCATTGAAGGTGGTGGTTAAGGGTCATCGTATAGGACAGAGGGTGGGGGCCAAGAAGGTACTAGAAGCCGAACTCCAGACGCTGCAGTACCAGTTACATAGCCTAGATAAGTTGGGATATGGGACTGAGGTAGACATCTCACATAGAAACCAGAGAAGAATACCACAAAGTGCTGGATCGCCTGTGCTGCCTGGAATATAGAGAGCATGTAACCAAAGCTCACGACGAGGAAGGCAGGACAGGGAAACTATTGGCATGGTTGGTTAAATCCCCACTAGGGAAAGGCCCATTACACAAATATTGACAGAACTTGGAACCATCTCCTTTTCTCCAAAAGATATCAATATCACATTCTGATTGTATTACTAAAACTCTACAGCAGTCCTGGGAACCACGCTGAAACAGCTTTGAATGACTATCTGTCCCTCATACCTTTAAATAAAGTAGACCACATGAAACAGGAGACATTCGGTGGCCCACTAACATTCCACAAAATTCGGGCAACCATCAAGTAGATGGCTACTGGTTAAACGCCAGGCCCTGATGGTCTGCTGGCGGAATTTTATGCTGTCTTTTCTTCGGTACTGGCCCCCAAATTAGAGACGCTATATGCAGACTTGTTGAAACTGAAAATGTTGCCAGAGTCAACTAGAGAGACACCGGTGATCCCGCTCCTCAAGACTATGGAGGTGGGCACACCGGCTTCGGTGTTCCTACCCATCTTCATGTTAAACATGGATTTTAGGTTCATAAGTGAAAGAACTGGCTGTGCGACTAGCACCACTTATGCAAACCTTAATACACTTAGACCTGAACGAGTTTATCATAACAAAGAATACCGCCCTTAACCTTCGAATATTATTTCATGTTATCTATCATCAAGAGCTTGAGCCTCTATCCTAACGCTATATTGATGTCAATCGATCTCGAAAAGTCATTCAATTTCATACAATAGGACTTCCTGTTTGCTGTCATGTTGCAAATGGAACTTGGTGAAGCCTGGGCAAATTGAGTCTGATTGTTATATCTCACTGTCAGAGTGAAAACAGGCACTGCACTGTCCTCCCAATATGAGATCCATAAGGGCACCAGAAAAGGGTGCTCACTATCACCCCTTTTATTTCCTCTGGCCATTGCACCATTTGCAGCACTTTTCCAACTACAGGACCCTAACCCTGCACTGATTATAGGAGACAGAGAACATATAATATCCTTGTATGCAAATGACCTGCTTCTTTATTTGAGGAATGGATCCCGGGCCTGACAACCGTGATATCCCTACTGACAACATTTGCGTCTCATTCTGGCTTGAAAGTCAATATAGCCAAAACATATCTGACTCTGGGAGCTGAACATCCATCCACACTTCCACGTGACCTGGTCTGGTTACCTACATCCTTGAAATACTTAGGCATTAGAATATTTCACTCTCCAATTGACCTACAAAACATTAACCTGAGCACCATTCTCAGGTCATTTCACTCCTGTTTGAAATTCTGGAAATCCCTGAAACAGACGATTATGGCACGGATCTCCTTATCTAAAATAATTATGGTGCCCAGACTACTATACTTTTTTGTTAATCTACCAATTAAGATCCCACCCTCATGGTCAGACAAATGGACTCACTTTTGCAAGACTTGATCTGGGACAGCGGTCGCAGCATGGTTTCCTTGAGAGTTCTCCGGGGGGAGGTCTGGGTACTCTGGAAGTTGAATTATATTACCTGGCAACACAGTTACAATGGGTCACTAAGGGGTTGAATGGTACACACTATGATGAACTGGGGCAATTAGAAATGGGAGCTAGATAATCTATACTACTAGCAAAACTACTTAATGGAGCCATGACATTCCTCTAATGGTGACCTATTGTACCCTGGGCGGAGGTAGGGCTAAAGACAGTGGGAGACTGCTTTCAACAGGGAAGGCTCATACCCCTGGCAGACTTGACAGAACAATATGATTTACACCCAGACCAATTCCTAACTTATCAAGCTTCAATGCATACTTGAGGAAACTGTGGCCAGAAACCACCCAGAGACACAACAGGTACTGCACTGTCCCCTAACATTGGGAAGGCCAGACACTTGATAAAGTAGATTTATCATGCATTGCTCCATACGGTCAAGAAACACTATTGACGGTCAGGTAGAGATGGGAGATGATATTAGAGAAACATATCAGACTCAGACTGGCAAGAAGTGTTTGCCTACTCGCATGGAGTATCTAGGAATACCAGGCTGAAATATACTCAGTTTAATTACATACATATGACATACTTAACACCCCACAGACTACAGTTTATATATGGAGGCATCCCCAGACCATGGCCATGATGCTCGTACAGAGATGCAGACTTCGCACATATGATGTGGGGTTGCTCTGTAATACATCGTTTTTGGGAGGGAATTAATAATAGCCTGAACGATGTCCTTGGTTGTGCCCTTCAGTGCACAGCGGAGACATACCTATTGGGCCTATTTCCGAGAACACGACCCAAGAAGGTGGGTTCTATGTTTCTGGACCTGGCCCTGGTGATGGCCAACACTGCATAGCGAAGCAGTGGAAGTCAGCGATAGGCCCAGGATTGTTACAATGGAAGCGGGAGGTAACGTTGTGGACCAGGTCGGAGGAGATAGTATTGATTAGAGATGATGCACAGGGTATATGGAGAAGGCCACTGATGGGACTTTGGTCTGAGATATTTGAGCTTTCGGGACAACAGGGGGGTGATTTGGAGACCAACGCCCAAGCTGTGACCCTACTCCCTTGGGACTCCGAGAAGGCTTCACAATGAGTGTAATTCTGGGAACACAACCACTGGGTCCTTGTTAGATGCTTTACACTGGTTGTTGGTAATAGATGGACCCGGATGCATGCAGACTTCATGCCCCTCCACCTCTTTTCTCTCCACAACCCTTTCACATACTACCCCCTTATAGACATATTACACAAAAACACATCTATATTGAATATGAACACCTTTTAACTTTTGAAGATGCATACTGAAAACGGACCATAGTTTGATTGTCTTTGTTATATGTTCATAGAAAAAATGTATATCTAATCCAGTGTCACCACTTCAATACAAAGGTTTTTAACCCTATCCAGGGAACTCACAAAAAAATGAAATGAGGGCAACCATGAGGTAGTTTTAGCATATGTTCTGAGTACGATCACTAGGTTAATGTTTTTGTACTGTCTATACCCCTCCCTTGTTTGCTCCATCCCTCACATTTGCTATCAAGGAGGTGGGGAAGCAATAGCCTGATGATGAAGCATGCCACAATAAGTGGGTAAGGGCATTTTTAAGAAACAAAAATGTTTTCCCACTAGGGTGGAACGGATGAATTTTGTGAGATATCTACCCTCATCCTTGTCCTATTTTGAGTGTATTCATCTCGTGCAACAGAGCCGTTCTGGACTGCTGGCCGCAAAGGAATTTAAGGACTATGGTACATTTGATAAATCCAAAATACAGCTTATGTTCCAGGAGATACGACTGAGCTCCATTACAAGATTGATTTAGGGTCCAAGGATGTATGTGGTGACAGCATCACATGTAGAGCAGAAAGAAAGATAAGACATCGACAGGAGCATGCAAACCAAAGAAAATCAAAAACATAAAGAACAAACTTAGAACCCATGGCAACTTACCCCAACGTTTCTCCACCCCACACTTCTACCCCTGAAGTATCTTTTACCCAACAACACCCTGCAACAACAAAAGAAAACATATCTGGGCATTCGAGGTGGACCTCCTCCTTTGGAGTGTCTGGAGTGAAGTATAAGTGCTGTGATAGGCACCCTGTGTCAAAGACAAGTACTTAGCGCCATGTGGAGCCGTCTGAAGTTATATCTGCTCCCCAAAGGATCAACAGCATTGGAGGTAACATCCTCATCAGTCTCTGACACGTCAGCCGGTGGCGTGGGAACAGGAGAGCTTTTGGTCTCCCGACTGGGATTTGATATGATCAGTCTCCAAAGCCACAGGGGATCCGCTGCCTACCCCTAGATTTAGAGCAATTAGAGGGCTAGGAAGAAGCGGTGGCAGGTCGAGAGGGGCAAGGGGCCGCTTGCGCACCCTTGTCTGGAGGTTCACATCTTTGAAGAGTTCTGTGCTCAGTTGCCCACTCCCAGGCCACCTCAGGGGTGTTGTTGAGAATCAGCAACAACTTGCAACTTTGGGGGAACAGAAACATGTAGGGAATGGACATTGTCCTGACTTTCTGCCTCACTGCAACAAAGGATTTACATTTTAGTTGTGTTGATCTTCTGTAATACAGGAAGAAAATGATATTGGAGAACTGGAAGTGAAGATCACCATGGGGCGGGCCTCATGAAGGATAGGGTCTTGGTCTCAGAAGTTCAGGATTTTGATGATCAACAACTGGGGTGAGGCCCCAGGAGGGGGTGTTGTATCAAGTATTGATGCACCTACTCCACCACAAACATGACGACCCTACTGGCATCCAGGAGCAAAACCATATCCACAAAAATTGCTAGATGGGGGGCCTGAACCCCTTCGCGGAAGCCCACTAGATGGAAATTGCTACTACAGAAGTGATTTCCGGCATCTTCAGTTCTAGACTCCAAGGTGCAAATGGTCATAATAAGAGTATTCACTTTAGTCTTAAGGTCAGAAGAATCATCCTGTGGTCTAGATTGTGGAGGTCTTGTCGCAACAGAGCCATGTCAATAACTACTTCTCCAGTCTTTGATTCAAGAGCCTCACTGGACTCCTGGATGGCCTGGAAAATCTGGTATGTATCAGAGGACTTAGAAGGCACCAAGGGGAAATCCTCATCTGCGAGTCTCTTGCCAGCCTCTGTGACATTTGTGGTGCATTTGTCAAATTTTGATTAAGACCTAGGCACTGGAAGTTTATCCTTCCCCATCATCACAGCTCAGAAGGGTGACTAGTCAAGCCATCTCACAAGCAGTATTTGATGTGGAGCTGTGGGTCATACCAATGAGGAACAAAGTGAAGAAAGAGAGGAGGCATCTCCCCTAGTATGACTCAACTCAGGCACCCAAATGTTCAGGGTGAGAATCAAACTCCCCTCTGACCCACTTACCCCAGATGTGTGGTTCCTGCAACCCCCAGAAAACATACCCTCAACTTCACCTCCTTCTCAGATCTTAGGAAGAAGTACAGCTGCAGTAGAGATCCCACCCCGGAAACTTCAATGGACTTTCTGTCATACCCAGGAGACCACCCAGCTCTCTGCAGTGCTGAGGCAGATGCTCAGAGGTTCACAACTGGAGAGAAGGAAGGCACCCCCCCACCACACAGCAAGAGTTCAGACTAGAGGCTGAGTCCAAGGAAGATCATTCAAGTCCTGGTGGTCCCCAGGCCAATTGTATATCACAAAAATGTCAGGGCGGCTTAAGCCGCACCCACCATAAACCAAACCTAGGGATGGAAATGAGAGCAGCAGCTCCACTGCCACAAAGTCAGCCCACAGCATTCACCTGTAGTAATCTTCTTCCCACTTGGAAGGTCCTCAAAGCAGGAGCAAGAGGCCACCCACTTAGAGACAACAGACACCCCAGTAGTGCAGAAGGTTGGGGCCGCCACCGGGGACCACCTAGGCTGCAGGTATGTTATCAGAGATGGACATGCTCCTTCTTTTCTTAGCAGCACTTAGAGTCCTGGTGCAGTCAAAAGGAAGAAATGCAGGATTGCGGAAATATAGCTCCCACTTGCCGCTTCAGTAGTACTGCAGAGGGTGGCTTTCCAGCAGCCTATGGCTTCAGTTCGCAAGGTCAGATCGTAAGTAGACCCACATCTACAAGGCCAGCGGTTCTGGTCAGCCGCCTCTCCCACACCGAACCCCCTCTGACTCCAGGGCACAACCCTCTGCCACAGGCTGCAGGCTAAAACAAGCTCGATTGTAGACCACTGGGTTGAAGGCCACTGCCATTTTAGGTGTCAGGGAAGCGGCACAGCCTGCAACAGGGAGCACTTCGTCAGCAGCCCCACTGGCAGCTGGCAGTCAGGATAAGGCTCTCCCAAGCAACGGGGAAGTCAATCGGGTGACAAATGTTAATTATGGGGCCCAGGATACCAGATGGAGGAGGATTATAGAGGAGGTCTCAGGAGCACCCTTAGGGTGCATCCTTCATCTTGGCTGTACCCTGTCCTAACTTTTTATGTGCTGAGTTACCACCCCTGCTGTGGAGTCTCCACAGTGGTAAAATTACCATTAGTAAAATTAAAGTTGTGGTTTGTGAATACCAAAAATAGTAAAGTTACACAAATTTACCTTTCACAAACCAGACCTAATGTTTGTTAATAAAATGTGATTGAAAATGCAGTATTGGCAGCACATTTTCACAAGGTGCCTTCATGAAGAATACAAAATCAGCTGCATAAATGCATTTACATTACATTGAATTTTCATAAATTTTATTGTCCTGAACTGGTTTCAAAACATAATTTGATATACATTTCTTAAAAATTTCCAATGTTCCTTCCTCAGTGTGCTATAAATGACACCAATATCAGAAATGGTTGTCACAATAGACCACTTTTACAAAATACCATCAAATGTGTTGCATTTTTTATACAGTGATTTTGTAAAAGATATTATGGTGGAAGCCACATTCCTGTCCACCAGAGACTACTTTTGTGTTAAAGTTATCCTTTGAGGGCCCGCTCACCCAAAACATCTAGTCATAGCCACAGGCTTGACGGTAACTTGCACCATAGACAGTGCAATCTCTTTGAAACAGTTGCTCAGCTCTGCGCTGATCAAGCACAACCTTTTTAACAACAGCCCTTGTTTATTTTCCTTGGACATCTTTCAGAATTGGTGAAAAATTGCTCACTCCTGAAATTTCCATGGCAACCACCTTGAGGAAATTGTGAACTAACTGTGGGAGTAATATCAAGCGCACAGATATTAGAAAACATTTCCAAGTTTTATTTCTCATTAATCATTACCAACGTCATAGACTAAAAGCAAACAATACCATACACAAAAATATTTGCCCAGGGAGGTTTCGCAACAAAACTCGGAAGATTGACATGATTTTTACTCTTAAGTGTTTGCTTTTTTGCTATTAGCAGGGTCAACACTAGATAAATCGGCTCAAGTAAAGCTTTCAAGACTCATTAACAGCTTATTATAAAATATTCTAGTGTAAGTTACATCTGGACTGTTCCCTGGATTTCTGTGCATGACTTTGACACCAGCACAAACAAGCAAGCAGGAGTCTGAATGAGCGAAGGTGTCTGGAAGGTCTGTGAAAGCAGAAGTGATTGTTGAGGCATACATGCCCAATGTGCAAACGGCTTTGCCCCGGTTTTAGTACTATTTTGTATGCGTTATGTCCACATTTTCCTAGTTTTATTCTCAAACTTACAAGCAGCTGAAAGATGATTTAGAGACACCTTCCCTGTGAGTCAGTGGCATAACAAAGGACCCTGCAGCCCCCATGGTGTGTGGGGGGGAAGGATGTGCTCCAGGAGGGCCCCTTAGCCAGGGCACAAGTCCTAAAAAAAGAAGTGGGGGGACTAACCAAGTTAGGCAATATATAAGTGACATCATGGTGCATGACATCACAGAGTGACAACACGGCATCACAGCAAGTGTCATCACAACCCAAGACCTTACGGGAACGGACATCACGAGACGTGACATCACATATTAACACTTCACACACATTTTGCAGGTCTATCATGGGTAGACTTGAGTGAATTATCATATCTAACAAATGAGACTTTGCACCTGGGTTGGGCCAAAAAAGTGGCGCAACACCAACACAAAATATGGGCCTCAATTTGTATATATATATATACTTTTAAAGTCTGCCACAAAGAAGTTGCCAACAAGGAGAAACATAGCACTAAATCTATTTTACATAATTGGTTGCAAAGTCTACATCTTATAACTCATGGGGTTAAGGCACCAGCTGCACAGATCTTTGTGTGCCCAGTAAATCCCAGGTAACAATAATAATAGTAAGATAACTTTGGATCGTAACGCATTTGCTGGAGAGATCTGTGCTTTCTCTCATCACAGTTTTGGATCAAAGTAGCATAGCTGGTCAATGTGTCTCATTGAAAGCATGTCATGCAGAGGACAGATTTTTATTTTATTTAGCTAGGCAAGTGAGTTTCTGCTTCTAACACAGAGATCCTTTTGCTACTCACAGCTCATAAATTGTAATCCTTCTAATATAGAACAGTGATCTATGAAGGACGTGACTCCTACACCATGTAACCCTCACTGTGTTATGTAACATATTTTGTACATTGATTTACACATTTATAGGATTTAGTGTCAATGTATTTTATGTACATGTGATGTAATGCTCTTTGACACCCTGCCTCTGGATGAGTAGCGTTGTAAAAAATAAAACAAAATAGTGGTATTCAAATTGTTAATTTTGTAAAGCCTGGAACAGACCAACACATCTGCATTCTTACAGTGCACACATTTCTCATATAGAGGGATTGAAGAACCTAAAAAGCATGGCTCTGAAATATTTGTGAAGTGACAACAACAAGCTGTGTGCCTTTGTTTCCCTTCCCTTGCATCTAGGTGCGAGGCTCAGATACCTCCCAGTCAGGATAGTGAAAACCAAGGAGGCCTGATGGCCCCTTAAATCCGGCCTTTATTGGCTCAGCTGGAGTCTTGAATTGGAAAGATCCCATTGCCACCTGCACGTTGCTGCTAAAACAAAAAGCAGACAACATGCAGGCGGTGCTGAATGTGTCCCGGTATCTGAAAATTAGTACACCGGAACAGGTTCAGCATATTTCAGTGGGGCCCACTTCTTGCAGGGTGGATAGCGTCTCCTCTGTGAAAACAGTGGGTGGACGCCGTGTGCCAGCGTGTACCCCTGACTTGAGCTCTGCCCTCAGCATAGTACACTGTGCACAGGCAGCAGGCCCCTGTCTGGGTCCAGTGGGAGCATGCCCCCTCCAGATACTTTGCAGGGGGACCCCCCTCAAGTTTCATTACACCACTGCGGTGAGTTGAGCTTGCTATGGTTATGTTATCTCTGTGGTGAACTGACAAGGATTTTACTGAAATAGTAGGTGAATGAAATCAGTTTTTGTATAAAGACAGTCAGGGTGCTCTAACTTGTTCCTATGCCAATGCACTCCAGGCTAGACACTAAGGGCCAGATGTAGGAAGGGAAAAATTTGCGAGTCGGAAATTGCGAAGTCATTGCAACTCGCAATTTACGACTCGCAAAATGGGATCCAACAAAAAAAGTGACATCAATTTGCGACTCACAAATGATGTCGCACCGCAGCATTGCGAGTCCACTGTTAGCGAGGTCGCTTTTTGCGACCTCGCTAAAAGCGAACTCGCAATTTGCAAGTCGGGTGTCGCAAATTGCGACTGGGCCGCAAATTGCATGCAGGTGCAGCAAAACAGTTGGAAAAACACTTCCTGGCTCTTGCTGATGACATCAGAGCCAGGAAGACATCAAATACACCTGGGAGGAGGGAGGACCACACCCTTTTCAAACTGCTGAGCAACTACCTGGAGGAACAGCTGCTACCATGGAAGACACAGGCAGTGCAGGAAGGAAGAGGATATAAAAATTCTCAGAGAAAGAACTTGAGGTGCTGACAGAAGAATGCTGCCAGCACCATGACCAGCTTTTTGGAAAGGCAGCCCTGAGTGTCCCAGACACTGAGAACAGGAGGATCTGGCAGGAAATCCAGGAGAGGATCAATGCCATTGGGGTGAGCCACAGAAGCATTGAAGAAATAAAAAAACGGTGGTACGACCTGTGCTCCAGGACAAAGGAGAGGTTGGCATAGTGCCTCAGGGAGATGAGGAGCACAGGAGGGGGCCCATCCACCATCCCACCACCCACAGCCATGGAGGAATTGGTGGAGCAGACACTGGAGCCTGAGGCTGTGTCAGGAATGGGAGCATTGGACACGTCAGTGCAAGGGACATCCAAAAGTGAGTACCATGAAACATGCATGTACACCTATAAATGCTACACCCACTACACAGCAGCATGCACAACCAGACTAGCTCCATTCCAGACTAGCAACCACCAGAATGGTGCATTATGGGCAATGTAGTACAGTAGGCAGCAAATAGGAAATGTTTATCATGAGGCATACAACAGATGTTATAGACTGACAGGGCCTGATTACGATTCCGGCGGGCGGCGGAGGCCGCCCGCCAGAATTCCGCCCTACATAATACCGCTCCGCGGTCAGAAGACCGCGGAGGGTATTATGAGTTTTTCCCTGGGCTGGCGGGCGGTCTCCAAAAGACTGCCCGCCAGCCCAGGGAAAAACTCCCTTCCCACGAGGATGCCGGCTCGTAACAGAGCCGGCGGAGTGGGAAGGTGCGACGGGTGCTGTTGCACCCGTCGCGTATTTCACTGTCTGCAAGGCAGACAGTGAAATACATTTTGGGGCCCTCTTACGGGGGCCCCTGCAGTGCCCATGCCGTTGGCATGGGCACTGCAGGGGCCCCCAGGGGCCCCGCGACTCCCCCTCCCGCCATCCGGTTCCCGGCGGGAGAACCGCCAGGAACTGGATGGCGGGAGGGGGAGTCGGAATCCCCAAGCCGGCGGAGCAAGCTGCGCCGGCTTGGAGGATTCCTTGGGGGCAGCGGGAAACCGGCGGGAGACCGCCGGTTTCCCTTCTCTGACCGCGGCTAAGCCGCCGCGGTCAGAATGCCCCGCGGGGCACCGCCGGCCTGTCGGCGGTGCCACCGCGTCCCGCGGCCCTGGCGGAAGTAATCCGCCAGGGTCGTAATGACCACCACAGTGTGTTCCCTCTGTCCCACAGGTCTCCCACAAGACACCCCCACCAGTCACACCATCCAGGGTGAAGACAGCAGGCCACA
Source organism: Pleurodeles waltl (assembly GCF_031143425.1). Classification (NCBI taxonomy): domain Eukaryota; kingdom Metazoa; phylum Chordata; class Amphibia; order Caudata; family Salamandridae; genus Pleurodeles; species Pleurodeles waltl. The sequence goes on from NC_090450.1 coordinate 277,272,209, forward strand.
GGCAGGGCAGGAGGCTGCAGCAGCCAATACAGGGCCCAGCACGACACCACCACAGTCCCCTCCAGATGAAGTTCTGGACATGGAGGAAGGAGACAGGACACCTGGCCCCAGCCACACTGTGAGACAGCAAGAGCCAGAAGCACCACCGCGTCGCAGACGCAGAGTCCAGGTCCAGGCGGTGGCCCAGGTGGATATAGGGGAGGCATCCATGTCTGCTGTTGAGGCATCCCTCCTTTCTGGTCAGCGCCTGCAAACAAGGCAATTGAGGATTATCTCGGGTGCAATACAGAGGATAGAACACAATTTCACACATGGCCTGGCTGAAGTGAACACACAGTTCACACGACTGAATGACCATGTCAGTGACCTCACACAATCAATCCGCCTACTGGTGATGGAACTGGTGGCTGAGAGGCAAAGCGCAAGGCACCGTGAGCGCCAACTAGTTCAGAGAATTGATCGCATGGCAGCGTCCATTGTCCGTCTTGCCATGAACACCACAGGCCTGTCACGACGGACCGTGAGTCTGCAGGTGGAACTGGGCCACTTTGCAGGGGATGTGGCGCAGGGACTGGGCCGCATTAGCCACGCTGTGGACATGTTGGAGGGCAGGCTGGTGGCAAGGGGCATGGGTGAGACCCTCAGGACAGTGAGGAGGGATCCACTATTAGCAGTGTATCTGCCACAGACACACATGTACTGCGGAGTGGCAGTGCACATCAGGGGTCTGCTGACCCACCTGACACGAGCCATGCTGGGCGAACCAGGAGGAGGAGTTAGGCACAAACACTGCAGGACTCATGAGGCACATGCAGTTAATGTGTCCTCATTAAGGGTGGACATGTGCAGCCCCTTACGGACAGTTATGTTCTTTATTTATTAGGTTCAATAATGAAAATGTTTTGTTTGATCCACTACACAACTGGGCTCTTTGTGTGTGACTTTGGTGAGTGTGGTGTCTGTTGCCACGTACCTTCCAAAGTATTGGTTTGCAATGTGGTCCCGTCTCTGTCTTCCTTGATTTGCAATGCTTCTATCTCCAGGCTGCCTATGTGGTAGCTCTTGCTCATCATCCTCCGAATCTGGGTCTGCAGGGGTGAAATGTAGCCCACGTCTAGTGGCAATGTTGTGCAGTATTGCGCATGCGCCAACTATCTTGAATGCTGTTATTTGGGCATACTGGAGCGCACCTCCATTTCTGTAGAGGCACCGGAATCTTGCCTTTAACAGTCCAAAGGTCCTCTCTATGACATTTCTGGGCCGCCTATGGGCACTGTCATATCGTCTCACATTCTCATTGCTGGGTGTCAGGTATGGGGTTAGTATCCATGGTCGTAGCGCATATGCACTGTCACCTGTTAGGCAAAAATTAACAATGTTAGCAGGGCATGGATGGTTTCTACAGTGACCTGTGTGCATGGCTTCAGGGTGTCTTCAGCAATACCTAATAGGTATCCATCTCCAAATTCCCCACATTCTAGGAGTTGGTGTATCCCACTGTGCCTGAAAATGTAAGAGTCATGTGTACTCCCTGGAAATTTGGCTACCATGTCAGTGATGAAATAATGGGCGTCACATACCACCTTGATGTTCAGTGAGTGGGTACATTTCCTATTGCGGAACAGATATTCCAGATTTGCAGGAGGGCATATTTGTATATGTGTCCCGTCCACACACCCAATTACACGGGGGAAGTTGGCAATTCTGTAGAATTCCAACTTGGTGCTGTTAATTTCTGCCTCATTCCTGGGTAGGTATATGTATCTGGACATGTGTGTGAGTGTGGCATCTAGGAAACATCTGAAGAACCATGAGAGTGCACTTTGGGATACCCCACCTGCCACAGCAATCACCCCCTGATAGCTACCCGAGGCCAAGAGGTCCAGTGAGCATAGCATTTGCACATGTGTGGGGATTGCGCTGCCGCGCACAGTCTGGCGTTGAAGCTGCGGATTGAGTAGATCAATTAATTCTGATATTGCTGCTCTGCTGAGTCTGTATTTGTCATAAATCTCCTCTTCAGTTTGTTGGAAAAGTGTCTGCCTGGTTCTGTATATCCTCTCCTGTCTCTGGCTCCTCCTCCTCCTCTGCTGTGCGGCATGGACTCTCCTCCTCCTTGCTATCACATATATTTCAGCCATTTTAAGTAACCCAGATGCCTTCTGGGTCTCCTTTTATACTTTGGTTCTGGTTACCACCTGCTCTGACTTAGTGGTAATTTGGATGTGCAAAATGGGCTTTTTGCGACTAGTCGCAATTTGCGAGTGGCTTTTGCATATGGTTAGCGACTCGCAAATTGCAACTTCCTATTTGCGGGTTGCAAAAACAGGTCGCTATTTTTGCGAGTTGGTAATGGCTCGCATCGCAATTTGCACTACGGAAATGGGATTATTGCATCCCATTTCCGATTTTGCGGGGTCGCAAATTGCGGTTCGGGCCATTTGCAACTCGCAAATTTTTGCTACATCTGGCCCTAATTTCTCTATTGTTTAGCATACTCTGCCTTCGTTTTGGCTACCTAGCAGCACTCCAAAGCCATTTACTTTCTTGCATCTGAACCTCATGAACTTCAATTAGATGTAGCCAAGTGTAGCAACTCCTACTAGTGGCTGCCCCTTGGATACTTATATAACCAAACAACAGCGACTCTCTTTAGTATCATTCAGTCGCTGCTGGCAACTGGGCATAGTGGCAGGGTGGAGGCAGGTGGAATAAAAGAAAACTAAAAATAAAAACTTACCTTAAGCGCATGTCCGCGCCGCCGCTCTCCGTCCCAGTGCAGGCACAGGCTCCCAGCCTGCCCTGTGACCAATCATAACACTGCTCAGAGCAGCGTTATGATTGGCTGGAGCACCCTGGCTGGGTGCTTCAATGCAGACTGGGATCCTGGGCCTGCTCTCTCCAACCTTGCAACACAGTGCCCGGTTGGAGAGAGCCCTTGTGTGTTTGGCCGCCCAAACATACATGCGCACTGAGGGAAGTGCTCGTCACCCCCATGGCTTGTCCCTTTAAAAATAAAGCAATAATAAACATTATTTTTAAGGCTCGCCCACCCCCCCGCTGCTGGCAGGGGGGCGACGCTCCTCCACCATAGCAGAGGGGCCACCCCTGGTATCATTTACCAAAATATATATTTGGGGAGTAGAATGACCCAGTGCTGCGATTTGAATTTTTCTTCAATCATCCACAATTAGGACCATCACACTCCTCAGTTTTGTAAATAAAAAATATATTATTGTATTTAAACAGACTCAACAAAGTGAAAACAAATAGTTAAGAATATAGACAGTCCATTAAGAAAGTGCGAGTCCGTGAATGGTGTCCAAGAGTGAAGAAAACATGACCAAACAGAGAACTTAATAATTGATGTGAAATCCAAAGAACTAGTGTGTTTCAGAAGAAAGAACCATAAAGAAAAAGTTAGAATAGTCAATTTGCTATAGTTGGTTTTCCCATAAATTGCTTGTTTGTTATTAGTGTTGATGAAGGTTTGACCCTTATCTATGGTACATGGGTCTCATAAGGACATAAATATTGGGAGACATCTGTAATAATCAATAAAAATGAGAATTAGGAAGGTGGGTTGTTTGGGCACACAAAATTTGAGCGCAAGAAGTAATAATATTACCTGATACTGATGGAGCGTGATTAAAATCTAATAATTAACATGAGAAGCTTGCAATATAATGCATAGTGAAATCACATAGAAAATGTTAACGCATGGGTATGAAATGTGCCCACGGGGAGTGGCCACCATTGTATTCGATGAGAAATTAAACTGACTAATAAGGAAATATGAAAGTACTAATGTATGATTTGTATTGGTATCAAGGGTTATATGTTAAGGTTTTGCTAATTAATCACTAGGCCTTACTTAGCAAGCGTCTGGGCCTAGCTGCCTGGTCTCACATTAACTGCGTTTTCTAACGTGCAATGTAATGTTTCTTGAAGGACGTGAAGTCGTACTTTTCCAGAAGCTAGAAGATGTGTGTAACCGTAGTAAATTTTCTCATGAGACCCCGACTTGCTCAAGGAGACATTCTTGTGGAGCGCAACAGTGTAATTCGCAACAGGTACAAGGTCATTTAGACTAGGGAAGACAATGGGACTACTGACTTGAGTAACAAACGTCACTTATTCCTCACCTGACATTCTACCCGTTGGAGGTGTCAAACCCAGGAACCAATGAGCTGCGTGAGAACTGTCAAAAGTGGAAAGCTATATGTGACCGTTGGACTATTGGATGGAGATAATGATGCACCAAATATAGACCAATTGGAAATTAGAGACTTGTTCAACATTTTTGATATAATCGTAGGACACAAGGAGAAATCAACCAATATATGCCATTCCTTTGCCATAGTCATTACGTGCCTTTGCTATTGCCTAGACACTTTGCCACTCTGTCTTAAAGACTTTGCGGTTAAATTCTTCGAACTATCCTTACTTTGCCTTGCCCGATTCATACTTGTCCTCTTCATGAGGGAAGTTTCCCATATTGCCCGTCTTGCTGAACTTTGCTGTGTTTCTTGGCTAATGGTGAATCAACTGATGTCCTGAGGACGAAGACTGACTCTGTATGCTGACCCACTATGGAGGGTAACTATATGATGATGAAATTGTAATTGTCTGTTTGCCTTTTCTTTCTAGGTACCAACTGCTTCTTTTGATAGAGACCATAGTTAGATGTTTTTGAAATTTGTGTTGCTAAATTGTTTTGCATGAAGCCCAACACGCTAATACTGATTCGAGGTTAGTTAAGGAGTTCACTAGACGGACGCAAATAGACAAATGACTGAATCTATGCTTTGTTGAATAATGCGCTATTGAAACTCTGCTAAGATTAATCCATGTTGACGTTGTGCTTTGTTCTAGTGTTTATGATTTTTGCTTTGATGAAATCTTATTCGAGTTGCCATGTTATTACCGTGTTGGTGTGTTTTTCTGGTTTTGAGATTAATAAACTTGCAAGTAGAGTGTAATCAATAGGGAATAAATATCATAAATCTTACAAAATATTGTGTGGGTTTTCATGACTGACAGGTCTTGGTGTGATTTGATTCTTACTTATGCCATTATCCAAATTGAATCTATTTGCTATAGTGAATATTGATAACATTATTGATCTATTGATTGCTATGTTGATAAATTGTCTCGTCCTAAGGTGTCTTCAATCAGGGTCAAAAGATTCATTGGCCTAAAACGAGTCCCAGACTAATTAATTATTTAAGACGGGACGTGTGATCAGTTCTGGTGGCAGAGGACAGTTTAAGCCCTTTGGGGCCCTAGGACGAGGGACCATTGTTTTAGAAGTATTTTCGAAATAATGCAAATGGGAGGTATGATGTGCCCCTAAATCCCAAATGACTTTCCCGGAATCTCAGAGCTTGCCGAAGTGAGTTGGGTATGTTCTCGGCGTTCTAGTGATAGTATGAGTGAAGTAGAATTTGCGCTTGCCCAGCTTATGCCTATTGCAGGTGGATTGTGAGGGTTGTGAGAATCTAGGCCAGGTAATATTTTAGTAGGAGTGGTCGTACTCCCCAGTATGAAAGTAGGGAAGTCGGCGAACTTCATGTGAGTGTGGCGCTTTGTGCTAAAAAATTGTCCACGTGGTTGTTGGTGATGTACGAACCCGGCGTGGTCTAAGACTCCGGAGTATATTGATAAGTGTATGAGACACTTGGTTTATGTTGTAATTTGCGCGGTTTAATAGGTCAATCGGGCGTGGTTGATGAGTCGAGTTTGAGTCAAATTGTGTGAGTGAAACCTTCGATAGAGACTTGGCAAGTTCTAAAGTGCACTAGAACAAACCATTGACAAGTCGAGAGTAGAATTTGCGGGTCAAATTTTGCTTGCGGGTGTGGGATCTGAGAAGGAGAGAGTAGCGTCCGAGGCTTCAAGTGAAATCTCTGTAAAGATCTGAAGCGATTGTGTTACCCTTCCTGTAGTAAACCAGCAAATTTGGGTTTTGTTGTTAAAGTGCTCGCAATATATTGATTTTAGTTTTTGTGTGAATAGAGAGTGAGGAAGACAAGCTGCAAGACTTTGTCAGTCGCAGTGTGTGTGAGTGTGATGTCATTGGAGCCGCGCTAGGATAGGTTAATTGCTGAGAGGGGTCGCGCACGGATTGGCAGCCGTCCGTGAGAGGCAATTGGTTGAGAAGGTAGGCGAAGAGTGTTCTGGGAACTAAAGTCACTTCCTGATTATATTCTAAACAAAATAAAAGATGCAAAAATGAAGTTTTTCAAGGCTTTAAAGAGTGCTTTGAGGGGAGATGCTTACATTACAGCGAGTGTGGGGGAGCCTACACCGCCAGAGGATACTCCGTCTTATGCCGTAATGGAGGAAAAGGGAGTCCCGCCATGCCTTTGGCTAAAGCATTGGTGCAAATTGACAGAGAAAGATGGGTGTTTGGCATTTCCAGAGAATGGAACCTTTAACATAGGGGTCCTAGAAAATTTGTGAAAAGCGCTAAATGAGCAGAAGCCGCCTCTGAGACCAGCTCAGTTTGAGGCATTAGCAATTTGGGAATTAATGGCCACACGACAGAGGCAACAGAAATTCGAGCGGAGAATGAGGAAAGCAGAAAAGACCTTAGCAGAAGCTAGATGGGATAGTGAGACTAGGATGTGGAGAAGGGAAATAATAGACGGAGTTAGGATGTTTCCGGCAATAACTCAAGAGGGGGAAACACAGGGAAGAAAGGCCACTTGTAAAACAGACAAAGGCTCTAGCAAGCAGAAGGAGACTCGGAAGTCTTGGGTAGATGCAGACGATTCTGATGATGATGAGTTTCGAAATCAGTTGTTACATGATCGACCGCCACCATCTGCCATGAAAGACAATAGACCGAGTAATAGTGCAGGTCCTGAAAATTTGTCACAGAATCAGGGGATCGCGAATACAGTACAGACAAATAATGCTACCACATCAGCCCCGATACAGAATGGTGCTAGTGTATCCACTGCACCCGAGACGCAGATACGGTTGCAACCACCACCAGTTCAGAGGCTCTATCCTGATGTCCCAGTATTAGAGACAACTACGAGTTTGATGGTGCCGCCTGATCCAGTGTACACGAGATCAAAGTTAGTGCAGATTGAGCCAACTCCACAATTGCTGCCCCAGCCGCAGAAACAGATGGTCCCGAATTACACTTCGATCGCAGGACCGCAGTCAGTTACAGCACCTATGATGAATCAAGCCATGGGAGTTAACGCTCCACCGGGATTGGGAAACGGACAGGCACCAGCCGCTATATCATTGCCGATTACTGTTGGTCCGCCTGTACCGTTATATGCACAGGCCAAATCTGTTGTATGCGATCAAGGAGTAATGACTCAAGAGGTGATAAGAGGAGGGTTCCCGGGAAGTTCCCAAGGGACGACACCGGGAGACCAGACAGTCGAGAGATCTAGATCTTTGCTGGACTTCAGTCTGATTGGGGTTCCTTTAGAGACCATGAGACAAGCAGGTTTGGGTCTATTGACTCCACAGGTAATGAGTGCAAACACGTTGCAAACCCCAATGGTGCAGGCTGGAAATATCTCGTTGCAGGGCTTGACAGAACAACAGTTGACTGAGTGGTTAGACAAGCTTAACACTCCGCAGACTAATCCTGCAACAGCAGAGCGGTCAGAAAGAGAGGAATCCCTGAATTTTGTGAGGTTGGGTGTGGAAGCAGCAGAGCTAGGTAAAGGGACTATGGTAGTGAACAGATTAGAATCATACACTGAGGCAGAACTGAGGTACCTGTGCCCAAAAATAACCAAAGAAGTGAGTAAGGTGCACCAGAGGTTAGCTAACGTAGCAGATAAATACGGCATAGACTTAGACAATACTAAGCATCTGAAAAGAAGTTATAGATTAGACTTCAAACCTAAAGATTTTGATCACATGAGATCCACTGGAATGAAGGCACACCTCAAAGAGATACTACAGAGTGCCCAAGTTTGGGGAGCATTAGAGAAGTGGGAAGGCAGATGGGCAAAGAAGAGAGATAAGAGGAAAAGTGACTGCCTGGAACCACAGCAGGCGAAAGCTACACCAGACACTGGAACAATAAAGATGTTACCAATCAGGGAGACAGCTGGAGGGGTTCTAGTCCATGTTCCCTGGTCTAGAGGTGACATTTTGTCATTCAAAAATAATTATCTCAGGTTGAGGGAAAAGCCAATAGAGTGGTATCAGCAGACAGATAGGTTTGTGAAGCTTGCAAAGTGTCTCTGGGAAGACTTGAATACCCTATTTGAGATTATAGTTCCAGCTGACTTATGGCTTGAGTTTAAGAGGAGTGTGGATTGGCCGATGACGGAACCGGCAAGGGACAGGGCCACAGGAGCACCGTCTCCTGAGGTGATGAAATACTACTATAAGGTGATTGAGTTTTTGAAGCAGAAGGTGTCACCACAGAATATTGATTGGCGGAAAATCGATCGAACGGCACAAGAAGGCAAAGTGTCAAGAGGTTATTAAAGGCATTCAAACACTACAGTGGCACAGACGTCATAGAACCGAAAGACATGAATCACCTTGCGTTCAGGTTTGTTGAAGAACTGAGGCCAGAGATTAGCCAGATGATTAAGAATCATTTGATCTGTTGGCAAGCGAAACCGATTGATGAAGTGTTGCAGTATGCGAAATACTGTAGCGATGAGATTGAATTGAAACAGAGAAAGCTGAAAGAGAAGGTGATGGTGATACAAATTAAGGCAGCTCAGGCAGGGATGCAAGGAAACAGAGTACAGCAGATGGTACAGCAGCAGCCTCAAGGGAACAGAATGTTCCAACCGCAAACAAGAGGCAGAGGTCGGGGAGGTTTTGTGAACCGTGGTCCAGACTTGAATACTGTTGTGGTTCAAGATGACGTGCAAGGGATGAAAAAGATGTCACCATGCCATGCGTGCGGGGGCGTGGGACACTGGAAGTGGGAGTGCCCAATGATGGTGCAGGATGGTGTTGTTCAACAAAGCAATGATGTCGGTACATTTCAAAATGTGAGGGGTCCAAGAATGAGGGATCCAAATCTGAACTCCCAGAATAATATGGTTCAGATGCAGGGTCTCCAGCCTATGCAACAAATGCAAATGCCACGCGTTCAACCAGCACAGCAAATACAACAGCAGATTCCCATAGTACCTAGACAGCAAATGCAGTTGCCTTTAGCTCCGATGGGACAGCAACAGGTGATGCTTCCTCAACAGGTCACAGGTCAAACAATGAGTCAAAATAATACAGTACAACAGTTCCCATTGCGTGGTGAGAATGGAATAAACGGTGAATGGTTGGATGATTGTTCAGATAGTGAGGAGTGCAGGCTTGCAGCATCCCTAGAAGTAGATCAGAGGGGACCTTATGTGCAGGGGAAGGTGATGGGTCACAAGGTTTCGTTCCTGGTTGACACAGGAGCTACACGCTCTACAGTCAGAAGTGCAGAGGTTCTGAAATTGCCACTTTCAGGGCGTACTATAAAGGTGCTAGGAGTAGCAAATCAGCTCCTGACGAATCCGATTACAGATCCGGTTCAGGTTGAGATTGGTACCTTTCAGGGATTGCACAGGTTTGTAGTCTGTGATTCAAGTCCCGTATCCCTACTGGGAAGAGACTTGCTGTGTAAGACGAGGTGTTCGATCACCTGTTCCAATGAAGGGATTAAGGTGCAGACAAACAGTGATGATGAAGGGGACGATGGTCAGATCTCAGAACCAGAGACGGAGACCACAGATGAGGAATACCCTTTGATAAGCTTCTTCCCAATGTTCACAGTGACAGATTTGCCAACAGAATTACAGGGAACAGTGACAGAGAAGGTATGGGACTTGACAGGAAAGGAAGTGGGACTTATCAAAGGAGTAGAACCAGTCAAAGTAGATATGAAGCCGAATGCTGTGTTTCCCCAGGTACCACAGTACCACATGGCACAAGATGTTCTCATACAAGTGACACAGATAATTGCAGACTTTGTGAAGCAAGGGGTCTTAAAAGAAGTGATGAGCAGCCCATGTAATTCGGCAATAATGGGACTGAGAAAGCCTTGTGGGAAAGTTCGAATTGTCCAAGACCTGAGAAAAATTAATGAGATAGTGGTAAAATGTTGCCCCATAGTGCCAAATCCAGCCGTGATCATGTTTCAGGTCCCATGTGATGCAGAGTGGTTCATGGTTGTGGACTTGTCTCAAGCATTCTTTTCTGTGGACAGCCTCTTCATGAGGACAGACAATTTCTCTTCAGTTTAAAATTCTTGGACAAGGTTTACAGTTGGTGTCGAATACCTCAAGGGTTTTCAGAATCACCATCCATCTTCAATCAGATATTGAAAAAGGATTTGGAATCATTGGAACTACCTTTTAACTCGACTCTAGGACAGTACATTGATGATTTGTTGATTGCATCCAAAAAAAAAGATGACTGCAGATATGATACTATTGCCTTACTGAATCATTTGGGAAAGAACGAACATAAAGTATCCCCAAAGAAGCTACAGTACTGTCAGAAAGAGGTGAAGTACTTAGGCCACCTGATTGAAAAAGGGTCAAGGAGAATATCCAAAGAAAGAGTGACAGCCATATTACAGATGAGTCCCCCGACATCCAAAAGAGACGTGAGGATGTTTTTGGGAATAGTGGGTTACTGTCGCCAGTGGATCCTGAACTTCTCAGTCATCTCCAAGCCACTAATACGACTGACAGTTAAGGAGGTTAAGGGGATTAAGGATGACCCAGATGCCCTAGTCATGTCAGAAAAAGAAATGAGAGCATTCATTGAGCTGAGGGAGTGTATGTGTAGGGCACGATTACACGAAGTCTTTTGTCCTGTTTTGTCATGAACGTGATGCTTGTTCTCTGTCTGTCCTGACACAGGTCCATGGCGGTGCAAACTGACCAATAGCATATTTTTCAGCTACTTTGGACCCAGTCGCAGCAGCCTTACCGGGTTGTTTGCGAGCAGTTGCAGCAGTTGGTCAAAGCCTTACTCAATGTGAAGGTATAGTGATGGGACATCCCTTAACAGTAATGGTCCCACACTCAGTCGAAATACTACTCATCGGAACCAAGACACGGTGTTAGACCTGACAGCCTTAGGGTGGTCACCCTTAACTTTTTGCCTGCCTCCCTCCACTTTCTGGACTTTTTGCTGGCTTTTAGACTCTGGGCACTTTACCACTGCTAACCAGTGCTAAAGTGCATATGCTCTCTCCCTTTAAACATGGTAACCTTGGATCATACCCAATTGGACTGTTTAATTTACTTATAAGTCCCTAGTAATGTGCACTGTATGTGCCTAGGGCCTTTAGATTAAATGCTACTAGTCGGCCTGTGCACTGGTTGTGCCACCCACTCAAGTAGCCCCTTTTACCTTGTCTCAGGCCTGCCATTGCAAGGCCTGTGTGTGCAGTTTCACTGTCACTTGGCATTTAAAAGTACTTGCCAAGTCTAATCCTCCCCTTTCTCTACATATAAGTCACCCCTAATGTGTGCCCTTGGTAACCCCTAGAGCAGGGTGCTGTGTGGGTAAAAGGCAGGACATGTACCTGTGTAGTTTACATGTCCTGGTAGTGTAAAACCCCTAAATTCGTTTTTACACTACTGTGAGGCCTGCCCCCTTCATAGGCTAACATTGGGGCTGCCCTCATGCATTGTTGAAGTGGTAGCTGCTGATCTGAAGGGAGTGGGAAGGTCATATTTAGTATGGCCAGAATGGTAATACAAAATCCTGCTGACTGGTGAAGTTGGATTTAATATTACTATTTTAGAAATGCCACTTTTAGAAAGTGAGCATTTCTCTGCACTTAAATCTTTCTGTGTCTTACAATCCACGTCTGGCTAGGTTTAGTTGACAGCTCCTTGTGCATTCACTCAGACACACCCCAACACAGGGTACTCAGCCTCACATGCATACATCTGCATTTTGAATGGGTCTTCCTGGGCTGGGAGGGTGGAGGGCCTGCTCTGACACAAAGGACTGCCACACCCCCTACTGGGACCCTGGCAGACAGGATTGAACTGAAAGGGGACCTGGTGCACTTCTAAGCCACTCTTTGAAGTCTCCCCCACTTCAAAGGCACATTTGGGTATAAAACAGGGCCTCTGCCCTACCACCTCAGACACTTGCTGGAGAAGAAACCTGAACCAGAACCTGCATCCTGCCAAGAAGAACTGCCTGGCTGCTCAAAGGACTCACCTGACTGCTTTCTACAAAGGACTGCTGCCTTGCTGTTGGCCTGCTGCCTTGCTGAACTCTTGCCTTGCTGCAGAAGTGCTCTCCAAGGGCTTAGATAGAGCTTGCTTCCTGTTCCCTGAAGTCTCAGGACCAAAAAGACTTCTATCTTTCAACTGGACTCCTTGTGCGCTGAAAAATTCAACGCACAGCTTGCTCCACGGTGAAAAATTCACTGGACGCTGATCCGGAAAGACGCCGCTCGACCCCGCAAGGAAAAGATCGACGCAACGCCTGCAGTGCGACCAGAACTTTCACGCACGGCCCGCCTGGACAACACCGCCCGACTTCCAGAGAGGAAATCGACGCAACGCCTGCTGTGAGGGAGAAAATTCCACGCACAGCCCACCGGAACAACGTGCCGCCGGACAACAAGCCCAGAAATCCACGCACAGATCCCGGGGGATCTGGGAATCCCGGGACCCACAGAGGAGGCTGGCCGCGTGCCGGAAATCGACGCAACATCTTCCCCGCATGAAAAATAACGACGCAAGTCCGTGTGTGAAGGGGCGAAACCGGCGCACACACCATTTTTCCACGCAAATCCTCCTCTGCGGCCCTTTGCAGAGATTTTCCAATCCAAACCAGGTACTTTGTGCTTGAAAGAGACTTGGTTTGCTTTTTAAAGACTTAAGACACTGTATATCACTTTTCAGTGATATCTCTACAATTTCATATTGCATCTTTTATCGTTTTGACCTGCAAATATCCAGATAAATATTATATATTTTTCTAAACACTTTGTGGTGTATTTTTGTGGTGCTATATTGTGTTATTGTATGATTTATTGCACAAATACTTAACACATTGCCTTCTCAGTTAAGCCTGACTGCTCAGTGCCAAGCTACCAGAGGGTGGGCACAGGATAATTTGGATTGTGTGTGACTTACCTTGACTAGAGTGAGGGTCCTTGCTTGGACAGGGGGTAACCTGACTGCCAACCAAAGACCCCATTTCTAACACGCAGCATATGACAAATGCGAGACTCACCAAATATGAAACCATTATACTGGGGTCACTGAATGTGACTTTGAAAAGATGCACTGTGTTGAACCTGGAAACTTTACTTCCAAATGTGGACACAGAGATTGAGGATACTGATGATGTTGAACACGATTGTCTTGAGGTAACAGAACTGTGCACCAAACCGAGACCTGATATTAAAGATACCCAATTGGAGGAAAATGATTACATTATCTTTGTTGACCGCTCGTGTCTAAGAGACTCAGTAGGAGTACTGAGAGCCGGATATGCTGTGTGTACAATTACTGGCATCCTGGAAGCCTCTTGGCTTGAAAGAGTATATTCTGCTCAAGTGGCTGAATTGGTTACTCTTACTAGAGCTTGCCATGCTGCTGATAAATTGAAGGTTACTATCTATACCGACAGCAGGTACGGTTTTGGAATTGTCCTTGATTTTGGCCAATTATGATCCCAGAGGGGTTTCTTGACCTCTTCTGGTTTTCTGGTGAAAAATGGCGAAAGAATTAAGGAGTTGTTGCACGCGATTCAGTTACCCCTTGAAATTGCCTTGGTGAAATGCAGCGCTCATGTGAAATCACAAGATTTTGTGTCAATGGGAAACGGGTATGCAGATCAAGTTGCAAGGTTTTGCGCATTGAACTGTATTTCCTTCAAGGATCAGTGGGAATTATTACCTGAAACAGAGAATGAAATATGTACAGGCTATGCCTTAAGAATGGTTGACACATTGGAAGAGCTGAAATTGCAGGGACGTGCCAGAAGAGAAGAGAAACGTTCTTGGCTTAAAATGCAATGTGTACAAAGACCTGATGATTTGTGGGTTTGAGATGAAGGGAAGATGGTTTTTCCAAACAGCCTTTTGTCACAGTTCGCAAGGTTTTACCATGGACAAGCACATATTGGGAGAGACGCCATGATTAAGTTGTTCAAAATTGACTGGTTTAACCCGAAGTTCAGACAAGCCGCAGAAGTGATTTGTCACAGGTGTATCATCTGTCAGCAGATGAATGCGGGGAAAAGGACAGTGGTGAATTTGAGCCACATTGGGAGAGCTGGAGGTCCTTTTAGCAGGATGCAATTGGATTTTATCGAGATGCCTGTGTGTGGAGGGTTGAGATACGTGTTGGTGATTGTGTGTATCTTTAGTCACTGGATCGAAGCTTACCCTACACGCAGCAAAGTTGCTGCTGAGGGAATTGATTCCACGTTTCGGGTTTCCGATCTCTTTAGAATTAGATAGGGGAAGTCACTTCAACAATGAGGTGGTTAAGCTCTTGTGCGCAGCTTTGAACATTGAACAGAAGTTGCATTGTAATTACCGCCCAGAAGCTTCAGGATTGGTGGAGCAAATTAATGGTACCTTGAAGTCGAGAATGGCAAAGATGTGTGCAGCTACAAACTTGAAATGGCCTGATGTGTTGCCCTTAGTGCTGATGTCAATGAGAAATACACCTAACAGGAAAACAGGACTGTCTCCTCATGAAATTCTCATGGGCCGAGCTATGAGATTACCAGCAGTGCCTGCAAATGCTCTTGTGAATATCATGGATGATATGGTGTTGGACTACTGCAAGGGTCTGGCTGACGTGGTCCGCTCTTTCTCTCACCAGGTGGAAGCCACTACATTGCCACCAATAAATGATCCAGGTCACAATCTGAAAGCTGGTGACTGGGTTGTTGTCAAGAAACACGTGAGGAAGTCGTGTTTGGAGCCACGTTGGAAGAGGCTGTATCAAGTGATACTGACAACTACTACGGCTGTGAAATGTGCGGGAATTCCAAATTGGATCCATGCCAGTCACACAAAGAAGGTGACGTACCCAACTGATGAGGAAATTGAACTGTCAAAAATTACAACTACAGAAAAGGAAGTCTCAGGGCCGGAGAGTAATCAAAGAGGAACTGAGACAGAAGGAGAGCCCGTTGAGGACGGCTTGGTCACTCCAGCAAGAGCTGAGACCCGGAGGGGTGACAGTGAGCCTATCTCAACTGAGGCGCCAGAAGAACCGACGCAAAGAGAGGTTCTCCCAGAAGCAGACGGATACGGGTTTGAAGTAGAGCCCGTGACAGACCCAGAAGGCGAAGGGGAAGAGTCAGGAGAGAAGCAAAGCTGCCAGACTCCTCCTGAGCAAATTGCAGGTCCATCAAGAGAAGACACCATAGAATCAGAGGAGGGCTGAGAACAGCCACAAGAAAGACAAAAAGTCGAAAAGGTACTGAAAGGAGACAAGTGGCCAGAATCACGAGTAACCAAAGGAAAGGTGGTTGTTAACAAAAGTATAGAAGAGGAAGTCGATACGACCAGGAAAGAAGATCTTAGTGATGGAGAATTGCAGGGCGAGTGAAAGCTGAAAAGAAAGAGGATAGCCAACAGAAGTCACGCAGGTCCTGAGTGGGCGTATGCAACATCAGCTGAGTGGCAACAAGAATTCTTGGCATTCTGTTTTGATCAAGAGGTTCCAGGTCAATACTACGGCACCTGAACTTGACCACAGAGAAGAGCGATTGTGTTAAATTTGAAGTAAAGCTGAAAAGCTGAGAGAAAAAGAGACTGATAAATTACCGGATGTGACACTGTTAACCTGAATTGACTTGAAAAAACGATTTTGACAAGCTGCTAACCTAATTTGACAAGGATCCTGGGAGTGAGTGAAACGCTGTAAATACTTGCTAAAGAAAGACTTTGCTTGAGAGGGAAAAAAAGAGCTTTAGACCTTCCTCAGTTGATTGTTTGCCTTTATATTGTTCTGCTTTCTGATTCTTTACAGATCATGATTAACACTAGAGATAATAATAAGGGGAGTAGGATTTGTAGATGGTTGGGTATTATTTTGGGTGTTGTGTGTGCGATAGTAATCATAGCTGTGATTGTAGGAATGCCATTGGTGGATAAGAGTGAGACTAACAATGCTACAATTCCTGAGACTGCTACACTAACACCATGGGAGAGATTTGAGCAGGATAAGAAATATTTGCATGAGGGAACTAACACAAAAGAGGAACTATCTACTAATGTTTTCTATTGCTTGTTGAATGAGTATGTTGAAACAATGGATGCGAAGAATTGTTATGTGTGCACAAAAATTCCTTTGTCAGTACAAGAAGGGGTTACCTATCATAGTTTGCCGTTAACATACGGGATAAGTTGTAGTTTGTTATTAACTAGGTTTTATGATCAAGAATATATTCAATACTTCTATTCTAATCTAGATGTAGTGTTTCCTTTTGTGCCTATAAATGAATATTTGAGTAAGGTAGCTAGAGATCATAGTATAAAAATAGTTAGGGGTTTCTTTGAGCCCACACTGACATTTGGTACAGCTTATGCGCATCGTAATAATCTAACCTGCTAACTAACGCCTGTAGAAGAGAGCTTTTTAGATCACACTGATGATAGAAGAAAAGCGTTAAAAGAAAAGCTAGAAAAGGGATTAGAGAAACAAACGTTTGCAAATGATTATGCTTATAGTGCAATAAGGACACAAGGCAAATTAGCTTTAGATGCATTACATGTAGGAAAGCTTTGTATAGATAGGCCAAAATCTTACCATGACACTTTATTTGTGGGAACGAGTGAGTGCAGACATGTGTTTTTGTTTCAGAGTAAGTGGACGTTCATGTTAAATGGACAGGATCCAGCGATCCCAGGGATCTATTACGTATGTGGACTTAATGCTTATTACCATCTTCCAAAGGAATGGGATGGGACATGTTATTTGGGAATAGTTTTTCTAAAGATTTACCAATTTGATGACTTAAGGAAATTTCCTAAAGTGTCTGAATTACATCATACTAGACAGAAAAGAGAGACAGCTGCTGCTGTCGTGGGTGATATATTTGGAGCAATAATTCCTTCAGTGGGAGTTATCTTAAACTCCATAAAGATTCGAAAGTTGTCTACTATTGTGGATAACATGCTGACAAACTTCACAGGAGCTATACTCTTGGTGGATACTGAACTTGCTGCGGAGAGGGCTATGACTCTTCAAAATAGGCTTGCTTTAGACATTCTTTTAGCGAAAACTGGCAGAGTCTGTAAGATGCTTAATGAGAGGCATTGTTGTGCCTATATACCCGACAATAGTAATACGATTAGAAGTATGCTTACTAACCTAACAAGAGATAGTACAGATTTGAAGGAGCTGAAAGAACCTGGGAAAAGGTTGGAAAGGGACTTGCTAAAGTGGGAAGTTGGTTTAGTAATATTTGGCATGGGATATTTGCAAAAATAATAGAGGGAATATTGATTGTTTTAGCTTGTTTATTCGGACTATGGTTATCATGTAAAATTAGTAAAAGAATTGGAGAAAAATTGGCAAAACACAATACGAGGAGAGAAGAAAAGAAGAGGGAGAAAAGTTTCAAAGCAAAATACGAAAAGTAAAAAATGGGGGAACAAATTGAAATGAAGGAACTAAGAAAGTGAAATGTTGTGAAGGGAAAGGATTTGTGTGATGACAAGAGTCATCAGAGGAGGGATTGATGGAGCATGATTAAAATCTAATAATTAACATGAGAAGCTTGCAATATAATGCATAGTGAAATCGCATAGAAAATGTTAACGTTAACGCATGTGTATGAAATGTGCCCACGGGGAGTGGCCACCATTGTATTCGATGATAAATGAAACTGACTAATAATGAAATATTAATGTACTAATGTATGATTTGTATTGGTATCAAGGGTTATATGTTAAGGTTTTGCTAATTAATCACTAGGCCTTAGTTAGCAAGGGTCTAGGCCTAGCTGCCTGGTCTCATACTAACTGCGTTTTCTAACGTGCAATGTAATGTTTCTTGAAGGATGTGAAGTCGTACTTTTCCAGAAGCTAGAAGATGTGTGTAACCGTAGTAAATGTTCTCGTGAGTACCTGACTTGCTCAAGGAGACATTCTTGTGGAGCGCAACAGTGTAATTCGCAACAGGTACAAGGTCATTTAGACTAGGGAAGACAATGGGACTACTGACTTGAGTAACAAATGTCACTTATTCCTCACCTGACATTCTACCCGTTGGAGGCGTCAAACCCAGGAACCAATGAGCTGCGTGAGAACTGTCAAAAGTGGAAAGATCTAATGGGGTGACTGTTGGACTATTGGATGGAGCTAATTATGCACCAAATATTGACCAATTGGAAATTAGAGACTTGTTCGACAATTTTTATATAATCGTAGGACACAAGGAGAAATCAGTCAATATATGCCATTCCCTTGCCATAGCCATTACGTGCCTTTGCTATTGCCTAGACACTTTGCCACTCTGTCTTAAAGACTTTGCGGTTAAATTCTTCGAACCATCCTTACTTTGCCTTGCCCGATTCATACTTGTCCTCTTCATGAGGGAAGTTTCCCTTATTGCCCGTCTTGCTGAACTTTGCTGTGTTTCTTGGCTGATGGCAAATCAACTGATGTCCTGAGGACGAAGACTGACTCTGTATGCTGACCCACTACGGAGGGTAACTATATGATGATGAAATTGTAATTGTCTGTTTGCCTTTTCTTTCTTGGTACCAACTGCTTCTTTTGATAGAGACCATAGTTAGATGTTTTCGAGATTTGTGTTGCTAAATTGTTTTGCATGAAGCCCAACATGCTAATGCTGATTCGAGGTTAGTGAAGGAGTTCACTAGACGGACACAAATAGACAAATGACTGAATCTATGCTTTGTTGAATAATGCGCTATTGAAACTCTGCTAAGATTAATCCATGCTGACGTTGTGCTTTGTTCTAATGTTTATGATTTTTGCATCGGAATCCCATTAAAAGATTCCAGGAAAAAAATGACGCATTCCCAGGTCCTCCCTGCTGACACCCTCACATGGTGATATCATAGAGAAAGACCTGCAAGTGCCAACCCCAATCTCCTGCAAAAAGTCCTACCCACCCTTACAATCTGGCATGCAAAATTCAAGTGCCCCAAAAGGACTTGTACTTCCTGCACTGTGACCTTCTGTCACCTACATCCCCAATTTTCTGTCTTCCGGCAGGTGAACCACCATCGCCTCTGAATCCAATTCAATTCCCAAAAAGGAAATGCATGTCATGGGACCCACCTTTTTTTCCGGTGCCAAAGGGACCCCTACTTCCCCCGTGAGCTCCTGAAAACTTACAAGCAAAACCTGGCAGTCCGCAGAGCCGGAGCAGTCAAAAAGATAAATCATCCAAGTAGCATGTTATCGCTTTGTGTCTCATGTCCTGTGTGAAAAGCCTTTATGGGAAAGTACTGAAATGCTGTAATAGAGCACACGAGATAGAGCAGACCATTGGTAGTGCTTTGTGAACATACCAGTGTCCCTCAAAATGAGTCCCTAGCAACTGAAATTCATTGGGTCCCACTCTGCAACTCTGGGCAATAGCTTGCTTAATCTCCATAACGGCCCCAACAGCGCTTGGATGCCTGGCTTCACCCTGGGGGTGCTCAGGAGTGGGCACCTCACAGGGAAAAGCCAGGAGGGGTTCCATAGCGGTATGAGTACAGCGCCTTGAGACCCTAACGGGTGAGTAGTGCGCTATACAAGTGCTAATTTACATTTTTTTTTTTTACATTTACATTGGGTTGCACTTTCAATAGTCTGAATGTGGAATTGATGTCACATTTTACAATGTATAAGCCTGTCCCCACTTGTCCAATAATGGCTAGAGGCACATCAACAGAAGAATAAGACACTGAGGCCACCTTCTCCCAAACAAAGCCATCGATCGACTGACCCTCCAGCCAAGGCAAGTGTTGAATCAGTCTGAGCTGTCCCTTTTCCTTTTTGGGCACCACCACAGTTGGTGACATGATCAAGTAATTTATTGGCCATTCCACAAAAGGACCAGCCATTCTCCCTTCACCTACCTCTTTACACAACTTGCCACTTACCACCTGTAGTTGGGCTTCCTCTGCCCAATGTCTCACCTGAGGACCTTCATACACCAACTTGAATCCCCATGTAAAACCCTCTTGTAGCTTCCAGGCGTATTCCCCACTAGAGTAAGCGCCCAATCAGAATGTGAGCCTGTCTACTTTAACCGGCATGTGAGCCTTTGCTGTTAAATCCATGTGTCCACCTCCCCCCTTGTAGGTACCCATGCTGTGTTCCCTGCCCCTACGTTCTGTTGTCATTCGGCACAGTTCACCCCTGACTGACCCCCCCGATGTCCCACATGTGCCTCCATAACATTGGACAAACACATGTTTTCCCACATATGTTGAGCACTCTCTTGCGCACAAGCCTTTTGTAAAATATCAGAAGGCCCCTGGTGTGCCACTCTGGCTCTTAATTGTTGCTCCCACCCATCCCCAGGTGGGATGGGCTTCAAAGGGCCAGTACACTATGGGTTAACCACTGTCTGTAAAAATGGTCTTCCCAAATATTGCAGAGCCCCTGGCCTATTTCCATAGATCTGTATTGCCTCTCCCTATTTTCCTTCACGATCCCTGCCACCCGTGCTCTGAATTCATTGTCATACTGTGCCCAGACATTCCCCACATATGATATCTGGGCCTTTCAAATAATGTCCATTTACTTAAACAACACCACACTTCTTTCCGCATACTGTACACAGTAAATGGTGGCGTAAGTAAAAAATGCTGCTGTCCAGTTTTCAACGGTCATTGACTACTTTGGGTGCTTTGCTAGTTCATGATCCTCCTCCTTCGAGCCCTCTTTGGCTTGAAGTTCCATGAGGAGGGTCTTAAACATTTCAATGTACTCACCCTTCCAAATTTTCTCCTTAGTCTACAGCATTAAATGGGCCCCCAGTGGCTTAATAACCCGCATATGTGGGGGTTTACATATCTTGATCTCTTTACTCTTCTTGCCTGCTCATTTTTCCTCTTTCCTCTTTCTCCCCACTTTGTCCTTGGGCCCCCTGGAAATTCCCCTGTTCTGACTAGAACCTATAAAATCTTTCTGTTGCTACCATCCAGGGACTTCCACTGTGTACACCTACCAGCAGAATGGTGGGTGGTAGTCCTGAAGTGGTAGTTATGTATCTATTGGGCTTCATCCTTTAACAGATATAGACCAAGGTGCACAGATTATCTAGTCTGCACCTAATTCCCTAATGCCAGAAGGGACAGACTATGCTCCGGTCAGCTGTCCCCCAAAGCCCGATTGGAGCGTGACGTGCGAAACAGCCACCATCAGTGTCATGAATGAAACAAATCTAATGGGTGAAGGCAATGGAAATGGGCAAGCATGGAAGTGTGTGTAATATATCATACACAGTCAACAACGTTTACTGTGCCAAAAAGATACAAAATATATATACAGCAATCAAAGTTATCAACATGATAATGAAAAATAAAAATAATGTACATCCAGGCCTCATAGGTCTCAGGGCAGCTCTTGTCGCATAATAACAGAATAACAGTTTCTTGAATACTTACTTCACTATCCTTTCCTGATCTTAGGAAACATGAAGGCAATGGCAGGAACAACCCTGTGTACTTTCTGTAGTTTCCTGCCATGCACCCTACAACCTTCAGTAGCAAACAGTGTGCTCTTGAGGACCTAAGGGTGGGAGAATAGGCCAAACGTGCGATGTCATTGAATATCAAGAGTGGTCTGACATCACTGTGCTAGCTGTTTATATTTTAGTGAATAGATTTCCATGCAGGTCCTCCTTAGTTATTGCCACAAAGACTATTGTGGTGCAGTCAAACAATAGTTCCCATGTTCGTTGCTAACTCCTGGAGTTCACATCCTCACAATGTGAGCAGCCAACATGTAGAGTTAAGCTTATTAAAGAGAGGACAATTTAGAAAGCTTAATAAGGTTAATTAAAAAGAGGATTACATTGAAATACCAATTTGTTATTCCCAGAATCCACTTCTGTATTTAGAACATGTTTTTCTCCTCTTTCAGAAGATTCTGTTCCAAAAAGCTTATTCGATTTTAAACAAAATGCATTTTTTCTCTTCATAGATGAAATCCACAATGGACAAAAAGTAAGAAACGATCAAGGTTAGCTGGGCTCTTCATGCACTGAACAACTATGAGTAAATCCAGTGATATCATACCATATTATTTGTTCAGTGGTTACAGTGACCCTGTAGCTGTTGTAATTCTATGCCCTTCATCTATCCAGCTCATTTCGTTATAATGTCATGGGCTAAAATACAATGCATGAAATGTTACCACTATCCGGTTCTGATTATTCCAATTATTAGCTACCCATCTGAGAACATCTGCACACACACAAAACCTCCCCGAGAGCTCACAGAAATGTTTCTAATGATACAGAGACAGGGATAAATGAAAATTGGAAAATAAGGGGCATAGTTATCATTGAGTTGTGTTGCCCTTGCTCTACGCATGGGGATGCAAAGGCTACGCAACCACATAGTCAGATTTATCAAGCCACTCAAGGCCACCTTGTGTGGTCCTACATGGCTTGATAAATCTAGAGTAATGCAACACAGTACATATCTGTGCGTCGTGTTACTCTCCCCCACAAAGATGTTCCATGGGTGGAGTGTGGGTGTTCCCACGCATCCACCCATGAATTTGGGCACATTCCCAGACTTATCAACACTGGTTTCCCTGGGAATGCTTCAAAATCCTATTCCATGTCGGGGAGGTGCAACAAGGAGAAATATCTTTATTCCTCCTTGTCATTTCCTCTAGGTGTACTGCATTCTGCAGCACACTGATGTAGGAAAGTACGCTCTTTTTGCCATGGTTACCCCCATTTTCTGCCTGATGTCAGTGTGCTTGACTGTGTTCACTGAGATCCAGCTAACGGGACCCCAGTGATTATGCTCTCTCTCCTCTAAATTTGGTTGTTGCGTACTGGTAACCCAGTATTTCACCCACAATTGGCATACTGGTGCCACCTTATAAGTCCCTAGTATATGGTACTTAGGTACCAAGGGCATTGGAATTCCAGGGGATTCCTAGGGGCTGCAGCATATCTTTTGCCACCCATAGGGAGCCCATGCAAAGGCTTTTACAGGGCTGCCATTGCAGCCTGCATGAAAAGGTGCATACACCCTTTCACTGCCATTTACACTGCACCAGATCACTTATTAGTCACCCCTAGGGCAGGCCCTCCAGCCCTGAGGGCAGGGTGCAAAGTACCTGTGTGTGAGGGCACATCTGCACTAGCAGAGGTACCCCCGACCTCCAGCACCATTTTCCCAGACTTCGTGAGTGTGGGGATGCCATTTTACATTAGTAGTGGACATAGGTCACTACCTATGTCCAGCTAAATAGTGGTAACTACGAACATAGGCATGTTTGGTATCACACATGTTGGAATCATACACCAAGGCTTTTGGAAGCATTGGTTGTATAATTTTGTGCACTCTGTGTGCTCCTTAGAGGGCCCCTCAGTATTGCTATTATGCCCCTCTGAGGTTTTACAGGCAGCCCCAGCTGCTGCCACCTCACAGACAGGTTTTTGCCCTCCTGTTGCTTGAAGTCTGTTGCTCAAGCCCAGGAAGGCAGAACAAAGGAATTCCTTTGGGAGAGGGGTGTTACACCCTCTCTCTTTGGAAATAGGTGTGAAAAGTTTGGGAGGGGTAGGCTCCCCAAGCCACTGGAAATGCTTTGAAGGGTGCATTTGGTGCCCTCCTCGCATAATCCAATCTACACCAGTTCGGGGACCCCCAGTCCCTGCTCTGGCACGAAACTGGACAAAGGAAAGGGGAGTGACCACTCCCCTCTCCATCACCAACCCAGGGGTGGTGCTCAGAGCTCCTCCAGAGGGTCCCTGGGATTTGCCATCTTTGATTCCAAGTTGGCAGGGAACTCTGGGAGCATCTGAGTGCCCAGTGCCAACAGGTGACATCTGAGCCCTCCCCTGATAGGTGCTACCCTGTTTAGGTGACAAATCCCCCTTTCAAGGCTATTTAGGGTCTCTCCTTTGGGTGGTTCTTCAGATTCAGATTGCAAGACTCATGCAGGAATCATTTGCATCCTCCACTTCAACTTCTCACTGAAGAAAGTGCATCTGGACACTCCAGGAACTCTACAAACTGCAACAAAGAAGCAAAGACGACTTCAGCAACATTGTATCTTCAGCTCCTGCCAGCAACTGCAACTGCTTCCCAGTTGTGCATCCTCAGAGGACACCCTGTCTTCAGCCTGCACCAGAAGAGCAAAGGAATCTCCCTTGGGGTGAAGGAGTTACTCCCCTGCTTCAGCAGGCACTTGCTGCAACAGCAACTAGCTGCGTGGACCACCCCTTCTGATGAGCTGCATGGATCTTGCATCTTGGGTGGTGGACTGAAGTGGTCCCGACAATCCTGACGTCCCACTGTCCAACTTTGGTGGAGGTAAGAGCTTTCCTACCCATGCAAGACAGTACCCCTGTGCACTGTGTGTTTTACAGTTGCCAAGGCTTTTTGGCATCCTTCCACAAAGTTCTTTGTACATCTTGGAGCTTTGGCCCCCAGCACTCTATCCTGTGACACACATCTTCCTGAGTGGTTCTCTGGCAGCGTGAGAGCCTTTGTCATAGTGCTGCATGGGCCTCTTCTTGCACCACCTGTGTCCCAGCGCTGTGGGACTCCTGTGCGCGCTGCCTGTTCTTCCGTGGGCTCTCTGAATTGCTGAGAGCCCCCTCTGACTCCTCCTCCTGGTAGAGTCCACCAGGTCCCTCTTGGTCCCGGGCAGCACCATTTTCGGCTAACCACGAGCTTTGCATGTGCCAAGGCTTTTTGGCAGACTCCAGTGATGCAAACCAGACTGCAATCCTCCATCCGGCGTGGGACATCATCTGCACCAACCAGGAACCCGACTCCTTCTTCTTCGGTTCAGTAATGACTGTTGTTCTTCACCTGTGGTTCTTCTTTTGCACCTTCATCCGGGTTAGCAGGGGCTCCTGTTCTCCCTGGACTCTTCTGTGCTTCTTGGACTTGGTCCCCTTCTTCCACAGGTCTTTAGGTCCAGGAATCCACTGTTGGTGTCTTACAGTCTCTTCTGGTTCTTGCATAATCTTCTTTTTTGTGTTTTTTGGTGAAGTTACTGTGTTTTACTCCTGCTTTTCTGGGCACTGGGGTGGTTTCTAGTACTTACCGTTGGTGTTTTCTATTACTCCCAGTGACCCTCTACACACTGCACGTGCCTAGGTGGGAAACTGACATTTGCATTCCACTTTCTTAGTATATGGTTTGTGTTCCCACAGGCCCTTTTCTAACTAATGTGATTTTCACTAATTGCACTGTTTTCTAACTGTTTTATACACATTTCTGCATACTAGTGTATATATTTTGTGTATTACTTACCTCCCAAGGGAGTATAGTCTCTATGATACTTTTGGCATTTATGTCACCAAGATGAATTACCTCTATTTTCTGTAACACTGTTTTCTTTCATGTGTCTGAGTACTGTGTGACTACAGTGGTATTGCATGAGCTTTGCACGTCTCCTAGATAAGCCTTGGCTGCTCAGCTACAGCTACCTCTAGAGAGCCTGACTTCTAAACACTGCCTACATATCACTAATAAGGGATACATGTACCTGGTACAAGTTGTAAGTACCATGGGTACTCACTACAAACCAGGCCAGCTTCCTACAACTGATAAAAAGTACTGTCTCTGAGGATTGTTTTTGTGCAGGAAAATACGCCTTTCTGCATATAAACAATCCTGCCTACAATGCAGACACCCTTGCACCATGGCATAAGGGTGTCTGAGTTGGTGGTAGGCAGCAAAAAGGGCACCAATGCAAGGAAATTACAAGTATGTTCAGTATATTGTTGTTAATTATGGTGCATTCCTGCGCTTTCCCTTTCACGCAGCAGAGGGCAGTAAGGTGGCTTGCTGCACTGCATGAAAGTTTATTAAATTTGCCCCTAAGTGTGCTACAAAAACTTAAAAGAAATAAGTTCAGTTTTGTCTACCTAAAGCTTACAAAAATAGTAGGCAGCATGATCCATTTCAGGCACCACCAACAACTGCATAAAGAGAGAATAATCCACAAACAGCTGGGTAAAGATCGTATTAGAATCATGAACACTCAAGCATTTGTCAATGGAGTCTGAAATGAAATGCCACAAATAGTAAGAACGTGGGAAAACATTACAAAATTAAGGCCTGTGGGACCCAGCACTGTTCCTGAACGGAGGGAGCTGCCTTAAATAGCAGCTCCCTGGGTGAGGGAGCAAGGTTTTCATCTCTTTCTGTGCCCGAATGAAAGCGGGCATGGGGGCAAGGAAAGCTGGTGAGAGCCTGCAGGTTAAAAGCAACTCTATTGAGCAACAGGAAGAAACCCGAGCATTGGAACGTTTATCTAAAAGGTTTGCAGCAAGGGATTAGCCTAAGACCTGCATTGAGGAATTCCAGAGAAGAGTAAGAGCTCAATCAAGTGAACAGATATTGTTTGGCAGAAAGAAGGGTAGGAGTGACAAAATGGATCCATCTTTCAGATACATAACCACTTATAACAGACAAGAAGGCAGTGTGAGATCTATATTGCAGAGACATTGGCACCTCATTCAAAGTGACCCAGTGACAGGTAAGGTAGTGACCTGGAGACCTGCTGTATTCTTCAGGAGGGCCAAATCAATGAGGAATAGTCTTGTAAAGCAGTCCAGAGATCTGTACTAAGGCCAACAAAACTTGGTTGAACCAAAACCCAGGCTTCAGAAAATGTGATAAGTGCAAAGCCTGTGGTCATGGTGTTAACACTAAAGTGTATAGACCGCCTCTGACTCAGAAGAACAAAAGAATTACTGGCAACTATCATTGCAAAAACAAATCATGCGATTTATGTCTTGAAATGTCCCTGTAATTGGCTTTATGCAGGCAGTACAACACCCCCTGTCCATAAGAGGGTTTTACAGCACCTAAGGGCCATTCAAAATTAGGACAAAGCATATTCTGTAGCCAGGCATTTTGAGGAGTTTCACCAGAGTGATGTTAATGGCCTTGTATATTTTGTAATAGATGCAATCCCACTGTTTATGAGGAGGTGACAGGGAGAAAGCTTTAAGAAAGCTGGAGTCAAAGCTGAATTTAATATGATATGAAAAGACCTAATGGTTTTAATATGGAAGAGGACATATATGCACATCTGTAAGGAATGAGTGTCCCATTCTGGATTTATGATGCTGTTGACAATCATGATTAAGGGCCTGATTCTAACTTTGGAGGACGGTGTTAAACCGTCCCAAAAGTGGCGGATATACCACCTACCGTATTACGAGTCCATTATATCCTATGGAACTCGTAATACGGTAGGTGGTATATCCGCCACTTTTGGGACGGTTTAACACCGTCCTCCAAAGTTAGAATCAGGCCCTAAATATCATATTTTAAAGTAACCGTTGGTTTTAATGAGTATTGAGGGGTAACTGGCCCTGAAGGAATGTTATTGCAATAGGCACTATGGGGGTCATTACGACCCTGGCGGTATAAGGCGCTTACCGCCGTGCAGAAGACCGCCAATACACCGCCGCGGCCGCGGTAGACCGCCACAGCTATTATGACACACATCACGGAATCCGCCGAAATTCAGACACCCACACAATACCGCCACACCAAAGGTCAGCGATAAACATGCGGAAACAAATCCTCCACCTCCACGCCAACAGAAACACGCCCATGCTATTACGACCCATGAATCCACGCGGCGGTCTTTCAACCGCGGTATTCCATTGGCGGTACACACCGCCGCACTCAAAATACACACACATCTCCAAAACACAGCCACATTGGACAATTACATATACACACACCTGATACACATACACACACCACTCAAACACCCAACACAATATAAAACACACACCCACATCACCCACAAACCCCTACGACCACAATTCACGAACGAAGGCCAGAGAGATAGCACAGAACAGACAACCCCATCACACAGAGGCACACAACACCATCACCCACGCAACATCCAAGCACAAAACACCACATAACACTACACTCACCACACTCATCAACACATACACCACCCCACACATCACACACACCACCCCATGTCACGCCAAAGACCCCCCGCTTCTCCGAGGAGGAGCTCAGGGTCATGGTGGAGGAAATCATCTGGGTAGAGCCACAGCTATTTGGCTAACAGGTACAGCACACATCAATAGCCAGGAAGATGGAGCTATGGCAAAGAATAGTCGACAGGGTCAACGCTGTGGGACAGCACCCAAGAAATAGGGAGGACATCAGGAAGAGGTGGAACGACCTACGGGGGAAGGTGTGTTCAACGGTATCCAGGCACCACATCGCGGTACAGCGGACTGGCGGCGGACCACCACCTCCTCCCCCTCAACTAACAACATGGGAGGAGCAAGTCTTGTCCATCTTGCATCCTGAGGGCCTCGGAGGAGTCGTTGGAGGAACGGACACTGGTAAGTCAAATCTTAACTATCATAACCCCCACCCTACCTGCATGATATCACACACCCCCACCATCACACCCTCCCCTGTCACCCCAAATCCTCACCTATCTACCCATGACACCAACCACCCATCCCAACCCCAAGCCCTGCATGACATAACTAAGCATGGACACCCATCACCAAAGCATGCCCACTGCACAGACCCAGAACACCCCCAACCATCAGCACACAAGCCCCCCCACAGGAATGCCTGCACTGGGGTTCACGCACACCCAACCATTGCACACCATGAAACACACACATGCAATAATCATGTACTTATACCCCCGCAGGAACCCGAAGGAACGTCACCACACCAGAGGGTCCAGACAACACCACTCCACCCCCAGAAGAGGCCCACAGTGACGACAGCAGCTCTGCCCCACTGGATCTTGATGACCAGCCCGGACCATCGTGGGCCTCGGGACAGTCAGTTCCCCTTGCCCAGCCACAGCCCAACACCGAGCTTCCACCCTCTGGTAACACCAGCACAGCACCCACCCAGCGGGCCCAAACCTCCCAACCCAGGACAGGTCAATCAGCGGTGTGTCCACCACTACAGGGCACCCAGGCTAACCCACCAACCAAACAACAACAGGGACCTGGGGGCAGT
Organism: Pleurodeles waltl; assembly: GCF_031143425.1. NCBI lineage: Eukaryota > Metazoa > Chordata > Amphibia > Caudata > Salamandridae > Pleurodeles > Pleurodeles waltl. The sequence continues at coordinate 277,301,351 of NC_090450.1, forward strand.
GGTAGTGGGCACACTGTCCAGGGGACGGAGGCCCAGGAACATAGGGGAACTGGGAGGGCTGCTGTGCGACAGAGGGAGGACTGGCCAAGGGAACCCACTCTCAACGAGGCCCTCTCCTCCATCATGGGAGCATACCACCACTCCCAGGAGACGATGGCCACGGTCCTGGACAAGTTGCAGGAGACCCTGCGTCTCCAGGAGGAACAATATTTGGGGTTCAGGGAGGAGCTCAGGACCATTGGCTCTGCCCTGGGCACCATCGTAGGGGTGCTGACGGACATTCAAAAGACCTTGAGGGACACCGTGGCACTCCAAGGGGCCCCTGACACTAGCCAGGACGACAAACTGCCCACCACGTCCGCCGGCGCTAGTGGACAGGACCACCACACCAGCACCCCACCCCCTGCAGACGGACAACCACCACGCAAGCGGGCCCTGAGATCCAGGAACAGGACAGAGCAAGATGGCAAGACCCCCGCCAGGATATAAGTCCACCCTGATTGTCCTCCCACTGTCCCACTTTGTTACCCTGCCCAAATCGGAACTGCCCCAGCTCCACTTCCACTGCCCAGATGTGCAATGTACCTGTGAGACTAATAGACTGGTCTCTGCCATGGACATTCCTCCACCATCACCCATCACCATTTTACAACCCCCCTTCATTTTTTTGCACTTAAATAAACACCCTTGAAACACCAAAAAAAAATGGAGTCAGTCTATGATTTGTAAATCTGTATTATCAATTACAGTTTCATAATGGGTTACCCATTGGAAGGCTAACATACCTATGTCACACATCACAAGCCCTTCAAGGATGCAAACAGGTGACACGTAGGTTACCACATTTGTGAAACTGAAATGGAAGGGGACAACTCAGTTAACAAATAGTGAGTGAAATGGAGGTACAGGATAGAGGTAGATGTGTGAAAGTCAATGTAATGGTAAAAAAGAAAAAGTTCTCACCTGTGTGTCACTGGAAATATTGCTGTATGACTGACTCCCTGTTGTTGTTTTCGTCTTCCTTAACTTCATCCTCATCACTGTCCACAGGCTCCACAGGCTCCACAGCTGCTACAACACCGTCAATTGGATCATCCTCCTGCAGAAAAGGCACCTGGCGTCGCAATGCCAAGTTATGGAGCATGGAGCAGGCGATGATGATGTCGCACACCTTCTTCGGTGAGTAGAATAGGGATCCACCTGTCATATGGAGGCACCTGAACCTGGCCTTAAGAAGGCCGACGGTGCGCTTGATAACCCTCCTAGTCCGCCCATGGGCCTCATTGTAGCGTTCCTCTGCCCTGGTCCTGGGATTCCTCACTGGGGTCAATAGCCAAGAAAGGTTGGGGTAACCAGAGTCCCCCAATAGCCATTCACGGTGCCTCTGGAATTGACCCATCATATCAGGGATACTGCTATTGCGCAGGATGTAGGCGTCATGCACTGAGCCAGGGAACATAGCATTTACCTGTGAGATGTACTGGTCTGCCAAACAGACCATCTGGACATTCATCGAATGATAACTCTTCCTGTTCCTGTACACCTGTTCACTCCTGCGGGGGGGACTAGAGCTACATGGGTCCCATCAATGGCACCTATGACATTGGGGATATGTCCAACGGCATAGAAGTCACCTTTCACTGTAGGCAAATCCTCCACCTCAGGGAAAATGATGTATCTCCTTACGTGTTTCAGCAGGGCAGACAACACTCTGGACAACATGTTGGAAAACATAGGCTGGAACATCCCTGATGCCATGGCCACTGTTGTCTGAAATGACCCACTTGCAAGGAAATGGAGCACTGACAGCACCTGCACGTCAGGGATGATTCCAGTCGGATGGCGGATTGGTGACATCAACTCTGGCTCCAACTGGGTACACAGTTCCTGGATTGTGGCACGGTCAAACCTGTAGGTCACGATTAAATGTCGCTCCTCCATTGTCAACAGGTCCACCAGCGGTCGGTACACCGGCGGATTCCGCCATCTTCTCATATGTCCCAGCTGACGGTGCCTACGAAGGACAACAGCGAAGAAACAGTCACTATTCTGCCAGGTATGTACCCACAGTCACACACAAGACTACACCAGACAATAAACCCTTCCTGTATGTGTGTTGAGTGTAGGCCTCAGTATGTGTGACGCAGTTGAAAATGAATCCATGTGGGCACCTGAAATGGCGGCTGTCTGACCTCTAAAGTGGGACAATGGGATTGTGGGGTAACAGTGCTGGCGTTGCACACCGTCGCGGTAGGCGGTCGTACAGCGCGGCGCAATGCTGCATTGGTTAACATTGGTCCCTATGGGTCCCAGGAGCCAATGAACAGGAGCGCCGGCGGTGATGATGCGCCCCGCCGCGGACGTGAGCGCCGGCGGTGATGATGCGCCCCGCCGCGGACGTCACCGCCGCAGACGTCACCACCATTTTCTATCTCTTCAATCACTAGATACCTGACCTTCGACAGGAGAGGACATACACTGCTAGTGCTGCTGTGACCTCGGTCTGGAAGAGACAATGGCTGCTGCGTCTGGGGAAAGGGCCCCTGCCTTCACTGCACAGGAGTTGGAGAAACTTGTGGATGGTGTCCTCCCCCAGTACACGATACTCTACGGTCCTCCAGACCAACAGGTTAGTACAGAGGGAGCATGTTGTAGGGGCTAGGCCTGGGTGGACAGGGCTGGGTGGAAGAGGGAAGGGGGCAGAAGTCATACTACAGTAAAGCATGGGAATAAATGGGCCACATGGTCAGAGTATGGAGGGGGCCACACATATTGATGGTGCAATTGGTAAGGACTGTTCCTCTTCCCTTGTGCATGTCATGTAGGTCAGCGCCCACCAGAGGAGGGACATTTGGCATGCCATCGCCAAGGAGGTCCGGACCCTGGGGGCCCACCAGAGACGGGGCACCCACTGCCGGAAGAGATGGGAGGACATTCGCCGCTGCAGCAAGAAGATGGCGGAGGCTCAGCTAGGGATGGACTCTCAACGTGGGAGGGGTGCCCGTCGTACCATGACCCCCCTGATGTTCCGGATCCTGGAGGTGGCCTACCCGGAGTTGGATGGGTGCTTAAGGACATCACAGCAGACACAAGGGGGTGAGTACAACCTCATTCTGCTGACTTTGCGTGCAGTGGAGGTGTCTGGGTGGGGGAGGTGGGCTGTGGGTGTCCCTAGGCCAGGGCGAGTTAGTTATGCAAGGCCCCTCCGTAATGTAGGCCATGTGGCACTCTACCCCACCTCAGAAAATTAGCAAGTTGAGGTATAGTTGCCCCTGTGGCACCCATGTGCGCAGATTTCCAACATTGCCATGTAGGCCATATCCATGAAATTGCATGTGCAGAGGGCAGGAGCGTGGCGTTGTGCATGGGGCTGCTGTGGCTGTCTTGTCCGCCAACGGTAGCGGAATGCCATGCACTAAAACTCTCTTTCTTCTGTCTCCCCCCCTTTTCCTGCTCTCCCTGTCCTTTTGTACATCGGCATCAACAGGCGGAGGTACAGTGGCACCGGAGCACGAGGGAGCTGCATCCCACATGGCCATGGAGGGCCACACCACAGACTCTGAATACTCCAGTGGGACGGAGGGCGAAGGGAGCTTCACGTCGGCCAACGGATCACCAACCAGCGACACAGACTCGTCCGCCGATGTGAGATCCCTTGTGGTGGCGGCACCATCTGTGCGCCCCACTTCTACAGGTACAGCCGCCACCCCCCCTACCAGCACCGCCCTCCCAGCAGCCCCTCAGTGTTCGCCCTGTGCCCGCTCACCCAGGAGGGCGGGCATCACCTTCGCCCCAGGCACCTCAGGCCCTGCCCCAGTCACCCCGGCTGCCCTCAGTGAGGAGGCCATTGACCTCCTCAGGTCACTCACTGTTGGGCAGTCTACCATTGTGAATGCCATCCAGGGTGTAGAAAGGGCGTTGCAACACGGTAATGCATTCCTGGAGGGCATTCATTCTGGTCAGGCTGCCCTTCAGCGAACCCTGCAATCTCTTGGCCTCAGCACTGATGGCAGCAATTGTCCCTGTGTCCAGCCTCCCCCCTCCAACTTCCTCCACCCAGACCCAATCCCCTGTATCCCAGCCCATCCCAAGCACACCTACAGACCAGCATGCAGACAAGTCAACACACACAAGTAGCTCAAGCAAACATAGGCACCACACACACCACAGGCACTTACACAAGCATCACACCCATACAAACACAGCAACATCCACTGTCTCCACTGTGTCCCCCTCCTCCTCTTCTCCCTCCTCCCTCCCAGTCTTGTCTACACACACACCTGCATGCACCACATCTACAGGCACTAGGACTCGCACCAGGACACCCAGCACCACACGCCCCTCACCTGCACTCACCACCTCCACTGCCATTTACACATCCCCTGTGTCCTCTCCCAGTGTGTCTGTGACGCCCCCTCCCAAAGTACCCAAACGCTCACTCACCCAACATCCATCCACCTCACGACAGCCTCCAGTACCTGCACCTGCACCCAAAACAGCTAAAGTGACACCTCCTACAACCACCTCCTCTTCCTCCACTCCCAGACCCCCTCCAGCTACCCATCCCAGTGTTCGTCAGAAACTGTCCCTCTGTCAAATTGACCTTTTTGCCCCCACCCCCCCCACCAATTCATCAGTCCCGTCGTAGCGCCTCAGCCAAAAAGCCTCCAGTACCAGTGGTGCCTGTTCAAGGTTTTTGGAGTGCACCGGCCACCAGGGCAGGCAGTAGGACCCGGAGCCAAGGCACTGGCAGCCCACCCCCTGTAAAGGCTCCGAAATTGGAGAGTGGACGACGGAACCGTGTCAAGACTCCTGGTGGGACAACAAGTGAAATGGGATCGAAGGCGTTTGGTGAGTCAGCTGTAACTCCAAAAAAGTGGGGAAGGTCCAGAGGAAGTCTGCCCAGCCTGTTGTGAGTGTCACGGCGGAGAAGTGCGCCATCATTTCCGGCGGTCCAGACACAACCGCCAGCACCGTCGTCACTGGTCCAGAGAGTACCGCCAGAGTCACAGCCCAGGAGGGCTCCAGGAGGACACAAGTATCGTCACTGGTCCAGAGAGCACCGCCAGAGTCACAGCCCAGAGGGCACAAGTATCGTCACTGGTCCAGAGACCACCGCCAGAGTCACAGCCCAGGAGGGCACAAGTATCGTCCCTGGTCCAGAGAGCACCGCCAGAGTCACAGCCCAGGAGGGCACAAGTAATGTCACTGGTCCAGAGACCACCGCCAGAGTCACAGCCCAGGAGGGCTCAAGTATCGTCACTGGTCCAGAGACCACCGCCAGAGTCACAGCCCAGGAGGGCTCAAGTATCGTCACTGGTCCAGAGAGCACCGCCAGAGTCACAGCCCAGGAGGGCACAAGTATCGTCACTGGTCCAGAGACCACCGCCGGAGTCACAGCCCAGGAGGGCTCAAGTATCGTCACTGGTCCAGAGAGCACCGCCGGAGTCACAGCCCAGGCGAGGCCAGGATGCCACAGCCCCGCTGGGCAATGATGGAACGTCATGCCACACACCAATGTCCAGTGTGGAAATCGTCATGCCACACACCAATGTCCAGTGTGGAAATCGTCATGCCACACACCAATGTCCAGTGTGGAAATCGTCATGCCACACACCAATGTCCAGTATAGAGATCGTCATGCCACACACCAATTTCCAATGTGGAAATTGTCATGCCACACACCAATGTCCGTACCAGAACCGCCATATCATAGCACTGCTGAACAGGGCAAAGACCGCCATGTCAAAGCACCGCTGAAGAGGGCAAAGACCGCCATGTCATAGCACCGCTGAACAGGGCAAAGACCGCCATGTCATAGCACCGCTGAACAGGGCTAAGACCGCCATGTCATAGCACCGCTGAACAGGGCAAAGACCGCCATGTCATAGCACCGCTGAACAGGGCTAAGACCGCCATGTCATAGCACCGCTGAAGAGGGCAAAGACCGCCATGTCATAGCACCGCTGAAGAGGGCAAAGACCGCCATGTCATAGCACCGCTGAACAGGGCAAAGACCGCCATGTCATAGCACCGCTGAACAGGGCAAAGACCGCCATGTCATAGCACCGCTGAACAGGGCCAAGACCGCCATGTCATAGCACCGCTGAACAGGGCCAAGACCGCCATGTCATAGCACCGCTGAACAGGGCAAAGACCGCCATGTCATAGCACCGCTGAACAGGGCAAAGACCGCGATGTCATAGCACCGCTGAACAGGGCAAAGACCGCCATGTCATAGCACCGCTGAACAGGGCAATGCACCGGGTAGGAATGAATGGGCCACCACATCAGGCATCCTTATACCATGTGCAGCTGGGACAGTGACAGGACACTACCTTTCACGGGGAGACTCATCCAGTCTGGGCACCAGTCACCCCCCAGTACCAGTATGGACCTGCATCAACTTGAGAGACTGTGGCTTTGCACTCCCCAGGATGTGACAGTGGGAAACCCACCCACTGTAGAGACTTGAGAGACTGTGGCTTTGCACTCCCCAGGATTGAACAGTGGCCAACCCACCCACTGTAGAGACTTGAGAGACAGTGGCTTTGCACTCCCCAGGATACATTAATGGGCATGGAGCCCCGTCGTGGATCTGGCTTTGCATTCATGTGGCTGAGGTGCCCCCCCTTCCCTTCCCCCTGAGGTGCCTGTAGTGTTTCTATCTGATGCCCTGGCAGTGTTCTCTCCGATTTTGGTCAGGTATCTATTGTGGGCCTCGCCCATGCATTTTTGGACTGTTTGTGCACGGACATTGTTGTGTACATATCTGCACTACTTCTCGGATTGTATATATGTAAATAAGAGTGATTTTATAATACATATATTTGTATATTTTTGTATGACATGTATATTTGCACATTACAAAGTTTGACCGAAATTCGCATTGTCTTTGCATTCTTCCGGGGGAATTGTGGGTTGTTACTGTGATTTTTGTGACTGCATTGGTGTGTATGTTGTAATATGCGAGGGTGGGGGTGGGGGTGTTTGGTGGGTGTCCCCCTAACTTTTGCCCCCCCCTCCCCCATGTCGTAGGTGCTGTACTCACCTGTATCTTCTGCGCCTACGTCGCTGTTGGTCGTGAAGGAGCAGAAAGACAAGGGCAGGTAGTATTTGGAGTTCCGGGTCCATGGAGTCGTCGTTCCTCGTGGGATGTGTAGAAGGTGAGCGTTTTCCCATAGCAATAGCTGTTTCCGGCGTGTTTTTATCCACGGTGAATCCGCCCCGGAAAAGGTGGCGGATTGGCCTGTTGTGATACTGTGGGCGGTACATTGTCTTCTGCCTGTCTGTTGGCGGTGACCGCCGCGCTGCTTGTCTGTACCGCCATGGCGGGCGAAGTGTTAAAGTGGCTGTCTTTGTTGGCAGTTTCCGCCAGGTTCATAATTCCCTTTTTTTGTCCGTCTGACTGTTTGCGGTATCACCGCATCTTTAACACCGTCCGCCAGGGTTGTAATGACCCCCTATATCATCTATTTTTTGCTGCTTACTATTGAGTCTGATATGCAGCAGAGTAGTCTCATTCTTAGACATGTAGGGCTGGTAAGATGAGACTCGATTTTCAGACATATTAAAGATTTTAATATGAATGGTTTTAATGTATTTGTTTACTATATTGGGATATTTGGCTGCCTGTGTATTATCATCCACTTGGGTCGGTATTATGTTTAGGACAACTGACCTGCATATGACATGACAGCAAGAGGTATTTTAACATTTGTCTCTTGGCGAATTTTTTCACGCAGGATTGCATTGTGAATAGTTAGTGCTTCTCACCTAATATTATTCAAAAGTACTGGCAACTTTGTGATTTTTTAAAAAATTCTTTGAAATCAATATTTGAGTGTTGAAATTTTATGACAAACTTGAAGGTTGTTTTTAACAACGTCTAATGCCATTTCAGTCAGTTTTTCATTTTGTTTATGACATCACGCACTAGCACTGGTGCCATATGTGCACAAAATGGCACTTCGTCGTCAGTAGACAAGGTTGCAAAGGCATCCAAATGCTAAAGGATGCAGCAACGATGGCTTGCCATCTGAATTTTATGAGATATTTTCTATACAGCTGGTAGATTTTTTAGTGGTGCTATTGAATGAATTTTTTAACGGGGTAAAAATTCCAAAGGAGTTTACCAAAGCAATGATAGTAAGTTTTCTAAAAAAAAAGGCAAGCCGCCTGAACAGCCAGGCTCATGCCGACCTATATGTCTCTTGACTTCAGACTATAAACTCTTTAATAAAATGATTACCCTAAGGCTGCCCCTACTGTATCATTAATGGTGCTTGGCGATCGAAATGGCTTCTTACCAGGAAGATTCATGTCAGACAATACAAACTCTCTGGTGTAGGCAATAGACTTCTACTGAACCAACAACACAGCAGTAGCAATAATTATGCTAGATGCTGAGAAGGCTTTCAATTGCGTCCAGTTGGAAGTCTTACTGATCCTTCGGTATTTTGCGTTTCTTTCCAAATTTATAGAGCTGCTATGTAACTTATATGCCAATGAGAAGGCAAAGATCGTGATAAATTCTCAGACCACCGAACCTCATGTTGTTCTCAAAAGCACACACTGGGGCTGCCAATGTCACTGTTACTGTTTTCTCTCTTTGTCGAGCCCTTGGTAGCAGCCCTGAGGCAAGATCAGGAGGTCCAGCTGCCACTCGTAAAATACAATTCTTGGGGTATATGGGCGATTACAAGATCAATCAGGCCAAGTCCGAAGTGCGCCTATATCATTGCCTTCTTCGGTACTTCTGCGAACATGCGACAGCACTTTTCAATAACCCGACCCATAGGGTATCAGGCGATTTTCGTCTCACACAATTTTCTAGATGTATTAAAGCTAAATTACATTGCTATTCTTAACAAAGCACAGGCAATGTTAACTGGGAAGCATGATTTACCATTACCAGGCGGGCAGCAGTAATCAAAATGTCAATCCTTCCATTATTCGCATTTGTTTTTTCAAATGTAATGATCTTGGTGCGGCAATCATTCTTCATGGAGGCTGTTCAGATGTTTCGTCATTTCATATTGCATGGTCAGAAGCCCGACACAAAACTGCCACACTTCACACGTCAGTTGTAGATGGCGGTGTGGCACTTCCTAACAAGCGGCAATACTACCAAGCTGCTTTTTTCGACTGGCTGAATAAGTGCAAGTGTAAGAAGCTACTCTGCAGACTGATTTTATTTACAGGAGATGCTGGTCGAAGTGGAAGTTCAGTTACCAGCCTTTCTTGAAATCCAGAAGCTGCCTAAATGCTTCTGAAACAAGGGCTTGTGTAAAAGTATGCAAGACTTATAGAAGAGTACAAGTTTCCATTGATGCATATCCCAATGGCTTTGAAAGAAACTGAAGTATTAGGATTAACGCTGCAATATTATATCAAGAAGTGGAAGAGGGTCAGATATTCTACTTTTGCGAAATTTCTGTTAGCAGGGCAGCTAAAAACTTGGGAGCAGGTGATGGCAGACAATGTCCAAGTTTCATCAGATCTTGCTTTTTTCTAATCTCTAAATTCACAACTATCTTCAGGTTTATATTTCAAAGTTTAGTACAACCCAGGAGCATATTAGTAAAGCACACTTTGTCAGTAAGTTGTCAGAGTTGGGGAACTGGTATTGTATCTCATTTATGCATTCATAAGAATCAATTACTCGCAAGGCTTTTGCTTGAATTGCACAACATAAGAAGGGGAAAATTGACTTTGCCAGCAAACTTAATGAAATGGTGTGTGGGGACGTTTTAAGCGTATGGCTTTTTCCTTGAAATAGGCACTTTATTATATTCCACATCGATTGCAACAGATGTTTCCATCTTCTTCCATTAATTGTCCTAGATGTGGGCATTGGTGCCGGATTGGGCGCGTATGGGTTTATTTTGCCCCAAACTTTGGGATTTTTGGAACAAAATGATTGCTTCATTTGGTGCAAAATTGCAAGTTCAGATCAAACCTGAATTGCAAGTTGCACTTTTCAGGATTCCGCCAGCTAACTATCATCTACAAATCCACCAGCAACAGTGTTTTTTTATTGGGTCACTAATTGCTAAGTCATTGATTCTTCAAAGATGGAAATCCCCAACTCCACCCACATGTGAGAGCTGGATAACGAAAATGAAGGGGGCTGGAAATTAGAGGAGCTGTACGCTCAAAGGGTAGGCACAATGAAGAAAGCAAAGGGAATTTGAGATTCTGCTTGCGGGGTTGCAATTGTTGAAGATGATTGTGTACAATATTTCTTAGTAATAAGGAGCATACGTCACAATTAAGTGTTTGTACTATATTCATAAGTATAAAGCAACATTTGTGACCCCACTTTTTAAGTAAATACCACCGGTATTTCGCATTTGCAAATGGAGACTTGGTAATGTATCTAGACTTTCTGCATGCATTATTGTAATTGATGATGTGTATGTGATTATCAACAAAAAATCAATAAAGAAAGGTTGCAGAGGCATCCCAAATGCATTTTGCCAGCCCTTATACAAGCAACTAATTGCAGCAAGCATCAGCTCCTTTGCTGGAAATTGAATGATCAGTGGTGATTGTTTATGGAGAGTGCTGGCTCCCGAGTATGCTGATGCACACCCTGGTCAGGAGCACAGAGGCGTGCATCATTTTCGAGGAAGAATATGTATATATACATATATGTATATATATATATTTATATATATATATATATATATATACATATATCACCTCCCCACATGACCTTTACAACAATATATATCAATTCAAACTACTTGCTTCAGTTTTCCTTTACCAATTTTGTAAAACTCTTTTTGGTGTACAAAGCTTGCAACATTTTCATTTTTATGATCTTTTTGACAGGATATTATTTATTCCTTCAACTAGGTTGCGTATTTGAGTTGTTGAGACTTGCTCTCACCAGCCCCCGCCTCCATAAGGGCAACATTAATATAATTCCATCAATTTACAGTGTAACCCATTTGGCTTCACAGTGAATCTCAGAGGTAAAATTAAAGTTCAAAAGATTTGTTACAAATTCAAAGCCAGACATATGTAAATGAGTCTCAAAAACATACTAAAAATACAGAATCACCAACGGTGACATATAGGTGTTCATTATGACATTGGCGGTGACTATTAAAGTGGCAGTAATTACTGCCAAATTATGACCATGGCGAGGATCCCTCCTATAGACAGCAAATGTACCACCCTAACCGCCAGGGCATTAACACCACTGACCATGGTGGTAGCCATCAACAGCCAGGCAGAAGACAAGGTATCGCCCACCATATCATGACACAGCAAACTGCCAAGATTTTCGGGGCGGTACCAACGCCACCAAAAGCCTGGCAGAAACATAACACAGAAAATGAAAGACTCACCAACAAGCATACAGAGGACTCTGCCGCTGCCATGGAACCGGAACTTCAAGTCTTCCTGATGCTCTTCTACGCCATGGCCCCTCTGGAACACCAACGCTGACGAAGACGATGACAGTGAGTACAGCCACCTAGCACACAGGGGAGGGAGGGAGGAAAAGGAGAGTGACACAGACACGCACAACACACACCATTCACACACACACCATACACAGAACCAGCTGCAGAGTTAAACCAATGTCACAGGACACATGTTAAATGTTAAAATGAAACAAGGACCACAATGATTATCAACAAACACTGTAATTTTATGCCAACAGCCATCATATTGTCCATTCGAATACAAATGCAGGCACCAATTTGCAGAATGGGCCAATGATCACTCCAAAGTACAAAAGGACCACATGGCCACAGGGCACAGTCCAAGGCCCAACTTGACTCCTGACACAATCTGGAATCCACTGTTCAGGGCCATCATGTTGGAAATGGGCAGGCACCTAAGGGGGGAGGAGCGAGCAGTGAGGAGGCACCTCAGCTAAAGTGGGGGCTCCATGCCCATCTGTCTTTGGTGGGGAGTGCAAGGCCACAGTTTCTGAAGTGGGGAACTTGCCCACTCTTTCTGGATGGAGCTCCATGCCCATCTGTCTTTGGTAGGGAGTGCAAGGCCACAGTCTCTGAAGTGGGGAACTTGCCCACTGTTTCTGGAGGGGGCTCCATGCTCATCTATCTTTGATGGGCAGTGCAAGGCTACAGTCTCTGAGGTGGGGAACTTGCCCACTGGTTCTGGATGGGGCTCCATGCCCATCTGTCTTTGGTGGGAAGTGCAAGGCCACAGTCTCTGAAGTGGGGAACTTACCCATTGGCTCTGGAGGGGGCTCCATACCCATTTGTCATTGGTGGGAGTGCAAGGCCACCGTCTCTGAAGTGGGAAAGTTGCCCACTGGTTCTGGAGTGGGCATCTTGTACAACAGTCCCTGAAAGGTGGAATACATGCCCTCTGCTGGAGGTGATGGCTGCTGTGCTGTGCTGGAGGTGGGGGCTCCCGTGCCTCAGCTCGAGGTGAGGCCTGCTGTGCCTGTGCTGGAGGTGAGGGCTACTGTGCCTGTGCTGGAGGTGGGGGCTCCTTGCCCTCTGCTGGTGGAGTGGGTCTCTTCTCTTTCATTGGTGGTTGAGTGGCCCTCTTCCCTTTAATTGGTGGTTGAGTGGGAACCTTCCCTTTCACTGGTGGTTGAGTGGAAACCTCCCCTTTCTTTGCTGGTGGAGGGGGATCTTTGGCACTCTTTGGTGGTGGAGGGATTAATGTGTCCCCTCTTGTGATGGGTCCCCTTGGCCTTTGACATGTCACTTGTGCCCTTGCCTCCAGGACTAGGAGTTGCCTCCACTGTCCCCGTCTCCTGTCCCTTGCTTTTCACCACCCTAGTCCTCCCTTTCTGAGCCAGAGGTGTGCTCTCAGTAGGAGTGGCAGGCGACACACTCTGGGACCCCTTTGTGCCAGCAGCTTATGATTTGATGGGAGCAGTGGCAGACTGTTTGGCTGAGGTGTTGTGCTGGGTCATTGGGACCCTGCTCTTATGGGCAGGACGGGGGTGCAGGGAAGAGGTCAAGCTGGGCAAGGAAAAGCATATTAGAGACATTGGAGTGGGATGTGGGAGGAGGGATGGGAGGTTCAGGGAGTGGTTGTCTGAGGTGTACGTCTGCTGGACTTGGGTGCAGGTGCATGGACAATGTGCAAGTGTGAGGTGGATGGCTGTTTGGTGTCGGAGTGCATGCGTTTGGGTCCCTTGGGGGGGCTGATAAGGTGGGAGAGGACAAAGGGGATGTGTGGATGGGTGTCTGCAAGTGAGGTGTGTGTTCTGCTTGATGTGATGGTGGCTGTTGATGAAGTGCATGCAGGTGTGAGTGCGGATGTGACTGTGAGGGAGGAGGAGGAGGGGGGACAGTGCAGGCAGTGGATGTGGTTGTGTGTGTAACTGTCTGCTGTTTGTGTGAGTGCTTGTGGCCTGAAGTGTGCTGCCTGTGTTTGACTGTGCTACTCTTGTGTGATGTTTTGTGTGTATGCTTGTCTGTATCTGTGCCTTGGATGGGTTGGGGTTGAGGAGACTGGGACTGGGAAGTGGTAGTTGGAGGGGGGACAGTAGGAACAGGGACACTGGCTGGCATCAGAGAGGAGGCCAGAGCCTGAAACGATCTCTGGAGGGCCCCCAACCCACCGTGGATGCCCTCCAGGTATGCATTGTATTGCTGCATCTGGGATGCCAGCCCCTGGATTGCATTCATAATGGTAGCCTGCCATACAGAGATGGATCTCAGGAGGTCAATAGCCTCCTCACTGAGGGCAGCAGGACTCACAGGGGCAGGGCCTTAGGTGCCTGTGGAAAAGAAGATGCCCACCCTCCTAGGTGAGCAGACACAGGCAACTCGGTGGGGGCTACTGGGAGGGCGGTGCTATTATGGGGGGTGGCGGCTGTACCTGTAGCTGGGGTGGTTCCAGAGGTGTCCGCCACCTCCAAGGAGCTTCCATCGGATGAGGAATCAGAGTCAGTGTTGTCACCTCTTGTCTCCACCGCAGTGCTCCCGTCGCCCTCTGTCCCACTGGTCTGCTCGGCATCAGTGGACTATGCCTCCTGGGTCCTGTGGGATGCAGCTCCCTCAGTCACCGGTGGCCCTGCTCCTTCACCAGATGATGCTAATGCACACATAGACAGGATGACAAAAAGAAAATGGGAGAGAGAGAGAAAGGGAGCACTGGGTCAATTACAAAACCAACACTACAGTTAGCATACACATTACCATCACACACAGGGATCAGGATTGTGCATTATGCGTCACCCTGGCATTCCATTTGATAGGTGCCTTAGCAAGATGAGAGCCAACCATCGCCAACTGCACCCCTCCTGGGACACACTAAGCCCTGTCTGACATGGAATGCAACCTAGCTAGGTGCTATATTTGGCAATACACCCATTTACCTTGAGCTGGATCATGCAGCAATGGCTGAGCTGGCATTAAGGGGCACCCACTAACTGAAACCCACCACCTGGATCCCTGCCACCCAACAATAATTGTTGTCACTCTCTCTGTACTCACTCCCTTGTGGCTGCTGTGCTGCCCTCAAGCACCCATCCAGCTCTGGGTAGGCCACCGCCAGTATGCAGGCCTTCAGGGAGGTCAGGTTCTGATGGGGACCCCTCCCTCATTCGGAGGCCATCCCCAGGTGGGCCTCCCCGGTCTTCTGGGTGCAGCGTTGTAGGTCCTCCCACCTTTTCCTACCATGGATGATCCGCCTGCTATAGACCCCCGGGTCCATGTATCCTTGACGATGGAACACCACAATCCCTTTTCCTGATGGGCGCTGACCTGCAGAGGTAATACAGACAGGAGGACACCATTAACCATACAATCCAGTCTGTCAGACATATGGCCCACAAATACCATTTCCATCTCCATTGGCACACACATCACCCGGCGCCCACCATGTACAATACCACCAGACATACCCCCCACCCAAATGCCACACTGCTAGCACACACATCTCCATGCAACCTTGTTACATGCATAATGTTTGTCCCTCAATACTTGCAGGTGACTCTGGCTACCCAAACCTATTGTGTCTCCTGACCCCTGTGAGGAATGCCAGGACAGGGGCTGAGAATCGGTATAATGATGCACATGTGAGAACCAGGAGGATCATAGAACGTACCTTCAGCCTCCTGAAGGCCAGGATCAGATGCCTCCATCTGACAGGTGGATCCCTCTGCTACTCCCCTGAGAAGGTATGCCAAACAGTTGTATCATGCTGCATGTTGCACAACCTGGTCCTCAGACCACATGTGCCTTATCTGCAGGAGGAGGAAATTGGACCTCCTCATGCAGATAAAGCAGTCCCAGGGTCCCTTTGGCAGCAGTGGACCCTGTGACAGTGAGGATGAGGAGGCAGAGGAAGAGGATGTGGACAACATAACGTCAGTCCTTCCAATGACATACAGGTGAGACAATGGAACTGACCATTCCTCAGATTATTTATGTTTTCATTGTGGCTGTAGCAAGATGGCATTCACTTCCTTTGCATCTCAAATAACTGTCACCTATGCCTTCTCATTTTAAGATGTTGGTGTTGTAACAACTGTGTACTGATGTGATGACTACAGACAGCTACAGGTCATTATTTGTATGCTATCACAGGGTTCAGGTCATTTGCACAAGATGTAACTGTTACCATAATTGCACATGTTCATCATATCAAGCCCTATCACTGAAGTTGCATTCAAGGGTGTTTATTGTAGTGATATTTATAGATGGAATAATGCAATGGAATGGGGTGATGATAGAGGTAAGTCTAGGGTATTGGTCTAGTTTGTTTGTACCACAGGTCAAGTGTCCAAGGGACTATAGGAAGGGGAGCAAAGGCAGTTCAAAGTGGACAAGGTGACAGGGTGGAACACAAAGGGGACATTCAGGAGGGTCTCATTTCCTGGCGGTGGTCTTGGTAAGTGTCTCTGGCTTCTGTCTGGGTCGCATGGACCGTTTGCGGGGTAATTCACCTTCTGCAGGGGGATGGGTGCTAGTGGCCTGTGGGTCCTGTGGCACGGCCTCCTGTCCACTAGCTGCAGCAGATGTGGTGGGCTGTACAGTTGACTGGCAATTGCAAGGGGTCCACTGGTTTGCTGTATATTCCTTCATGATGTTAGCCATATTAGCCAGCACCCTTGCTATGGAGACCACGGTGGTGTTGAGAGCCTGCAAATCTTCCCTGATCTCCTGATGTTGTACCTCCTTCAGCCGCTGGTTCTCCTGCATGATGTCAAGAATCTGGCCCATTTTGTCCTAGGATTGTAGGCCCCAGAACATTAGTGAGTGCCTCCAGGACAGTCGGTCCCTGTGCCTGTCCTACCCCTGGCACACAGGTGTCTTCCGAGTGTCCCTGTCCACCTGTGCCCGTGTCCCCTGAACGGTGTACCCACTGCCACTGACCCCAGGATTCTGATTGTCTTGGCTGTGAGGTGTGGACGGGGGTCCC
This sequence comes from Pleurodeles waltl, assembly GCF_031143425.1. Classification (NCBI taxonomy): domain Eukaryota; kingdom Metazoa; phylum Chordata; class Amphibia; order Caudata; family Salamandridae; genus Pleurodeles; species Pleurodeles waltl. Next base: position 277,317,725 of record NC_090450.1, read on the forward strand.
TGTACAGGTGGGCACACTGCTGATTGACGTGTCCTGGGGACAGAGGTGTGGGTATATTGGGTGAGTGTGGTGGTGTTGGATACCGAGGGGGGAGGCTCTGTGGTGGACTGGGAGTGGGCTGGGGTGTTCTATTGACCAGTGGTCCCAAAAGGGCCAGGAATTTCATCCAGATCCAGATGTCCAGAGTTACTGTCACCACTGGGGACATTTTCTGTTGGGGGGCTGGATAGCCGTGACACCTCCTTGCCGCTCAGATTGGCTAGGTCACCTCCGGGGACATAAGTGATGTATTATGCATCATGTCTGTGACATATTGTATATCCCTAGCTTCCCCTATATTGTTGCTGTTGCCCTGACCCCTTTGTTTGTGTATGGTGATGGATTGTGGGATTGTTAGTTCTCCATAGTGTGCATGCATAGCTGGTGGGTGTACATGCAGGGCTGGGAGGGCTGTACATGCAGTAGGTATGGCATGCAGGGCTTGGCATTGGGGTTAGTCATATATTTAGTTGCACTGTGTGGGATGGAGTTGAGTGTTGGGAGTCAGGGTGAAGGGGTGAGATGGCATGCAGGTATAGGGGGGAGATAGGTCATTATTTCTGACTCTCCAGTGTCCAGTCCTCCGGCTACTCCAGTGAGTCCCTCAGGATGCAGGATTACCAAGACTTTCTCTTCCCCTGCTGTAAGCTGTGGGGGAGAAGGTGGGAGTCCACCGCTAGTCCTCTGGATGGCGACCTAGTGCCTTGCTGCCATGGAAGGTCCCTTCCCCCGTAGGTCATTCCACCTCTTCCTGATGTTATCCCTAGTTTTTGGATGCTGTCCCACAGCGTTCACCCTGTCCACATTTCTCCGCCATAACTCCATCTTCCTTGCTATGGATATTTGCTGCACCTCTTCTCCAAAGAGCTGTGGCTCTACCCTGACTATTTCCTCCACCATGAGCCGCAACTCCTCATCAGTGAAATGGGGGTGCCTTTGTGGTGACATGGGTTTTGTGTGGTGTGTGTTGTGCAGTGGGTGTTGAATGATGCGGCGGGGTGAGGGGTGCGTGACGGATGGCTGGGTGTTAGTGGTGTGTGTAGTTGTGTCTGTGATTAGCATGTCTGAATCTTGGCTCTTTTTTGCATCCGTAAAGGGTTGAGGGCTATATGGGTGTGTGTTTTATAGTGCTGTGGGTAGGTGTGTGTGGTGTGTGTTATAGTGTCAGGTGTGTGTTTTTGGTACTGGCCAATGTTGTGTTTTATTGTTTTTGGATGGCCATTCTGACCGCGCCGGTGTGTACTGCCAATGGATTACTGCTGGGTGTTCGTGCCGACACTTTACCACTTACCTTTGTTCTGGTGGATTTGTGTTTGTTGCAGTATTCTGTCAGTTTAGTGTGTGTGTGTCATAATTTGGCAAACGGATGTTCACCTCCGTGACGATATGTTAGCGGCCGTCACCACGGCAGTAAGCAGCATTTACCACCAATCTCATAATGAGAGCCATAGTGTTCAGTCAGATTAAATCGTACAAGCATTAGGTATACCAAAATATCTGTAGCGGCAATACAAAAGATGAGAAAAAGTAATTGCTGATCAGTTTTCAGATTTCTAACCTCCTGTATAATCATTTAAATCTAAATATTCTAAGTACTCTGAAAAGCTAAGGGAAAACCTAAAGAATCTCCAATGTGCATAGCATAAAGTCACATCAGCCAAGCAAAGGAAAATGGGTCTGTATCTCTCTAAGGACCTGATTTAGATCTTGGCGGGACAACAGCCGTCTTGCTGCGGTGGCAGTTCAAAATACCCTGTCCAGCTGATAGAGTTCCAACGGCCATATTTAGATCTACGGCGATCCAACCTCCGTTTGTACTGATAGAGTTTATGTTGTAGCGTAATAGTGATATCCAACACGGCAGACTCCAATGCTGGCGAATACTACGTCATCACTGTTCGAACGGTGGGATTGTGCTGATCATATTCAGATATCATAGTTGTGCTGGTAATGTACTAGTGGTGGTCCCCTGATGGCACAAGTCCATCGTGGGACTCGTTCAGCACTGTACTAAGGCTGTGGCTATTGGATGGATGCTAGCAACACACACCTGATGTATATTGGCCACTTGTGAACACCTGCACACAACAATATAAAACACACTCCTTTTCAGACCATGAACCTTACCATTCCACTGCAGGAAAGCATTTTGATGCTGCATTTGCTACATAGAAGTCAGGTTTTGATCATTTATTTTTCTCCCTCTGCTTTTTTCTTTTCTCACATTTGTTTTATTTTTCATGAACTTTTGGGGCACTAGTTAATTTGTTTAGATATTCACTACGGCAGGGAGGAGGAATCCATGTTTCACAGAGGTGCAATTGTCAGCCATGGTGGATGAAATTATTAGAGTAAAGCCACAATTATTTGTAGCCCAAGTACAAAATACAGCCACATCTCAGAAAAGGCAAATGTAGCCCTGAATAATTGACAGAGTGAATGCTGTAACAAACAACCTGTGCACATAGGAGGAAATGAGGAAGCGGTGGAATAACCTGTGGGGGAGAGTGCATTCCTGGGCCTCCAAGAGTCACGTAGAGGCCCAGAGGACTGGTGGTAGTTCTCCTAGCCCCTATTACAACTTCTTCCCTGGGAGCAGAAGGTCTGGCAGATCCTACATCCTGAAGGGTTGACAGCAATCCCTAGTGGAGTGGACAGTGGCAAGTTGGACTTAGCTGTGTTCCACTAATCAAAAATGTAGTCTTTGTTCGTAAGTTAGCGGTTCAGAGAGTTTAGGACTCTTATCAAAACATATAAATTGAATCTTAGTTTATCAAACTATCTTTCTTATCCAATTCACTAGCATCATGGTTATACACCTCCCACACCAGCTGCAACAACATCTCAGCCTCCGTATAACTCCACGTCCTGTGTCAAAAGAAATACAACACCCATCTTGTGCCCCCCAGTCCTGGCTGTTGTTGAGCAAACAACACCACCACCTCCAGTTCTGCCAGGACCCAGTGGGATGGGGCACAGTGCCTCAAGGGCACAGGATAATGGAGTTAGGGGTCGTGGGAGAGAATCTGTGAGACAGCAAAGGGAGGTCACTGGGAATATTGTAAACCAGACCACCATCAACCGAGTCATGGGAGCAACACAACAGTCCCAAGATGTGGTGGGCCAGGTCCTAACGGAGCTCAGGGACATAAAACTTGTGCAGAGTAGACATGCAGAATCTCAACTCCATTTTGTGCTGCCTGACTGGGGTGATCTTTGAAATGTATCATCACATGTGCAGGGCTTTTCGGGGAACAATCTACCCCTGTCTGTAGTCCTTCAACATCTGGCCCAATTACACCTGCCTCAGCCACAGACAGTGTGGCCCGGCCATAACAGGAAACTGATCCACCCTGCATTGCAACTATGGATCCCCCTCCTCCCATGAGGGGACATTCATCTGAACCACCAGGAGGGGATGACAAGCCCTCCACCACCACCTCCAAGAGATGCCAAAACTAATTTCATCCAGTGTGTGTCTACCATTCACTCTGTAGACTATTTCATGGACACATTTATCTTTTTTTGAAGATTGAAGATAGTTGTATTTTGTACATTGGACTTCAAACCATTTTGCCTCTACAATAATAGTTGTATCTACTATGACTGACTTGTTGTCAATTTCATTTTCTTTTGCAAACAAGTTTTATTTTTATTTTTTTATCAAAATAAATGCACATAACATAAAGTCAAAGTATTGATTGTGGTATTACTGTTTCATGTCTTCCTTCCACCATCATAATAAAAACCTATAAAGCAATGAGATTCAATAAAAAGTAAGAGAAAACAATTAGGTTATGTGTTTCTCATTTAAAAACAAATGTAAAAAACAAAAAACAGAAATCTCAATGTATTGGTGTCATACGTTTGTGAGTAACACAATTTTGTCAAAATTCAAAATAACCTTTTACAACCCATGCTTAACCCAAACAGTCTGTTCCCTAGACAATTTGAGGCTCCAATACCTTGACACCATGGAAGAAGGGGAAATATTCAAAATAAACATAATAAATAGGCAAACAATTATTGATTCCTGTCATCAGCAGGAGCCAGACATCCTGCCTCACAAACGGAATTCCACATCAATTGCACCAATAGTCCAAAACGTGGCAGGACTACATTTTGTGGCCACAGGATCATTTCAATACCCTGTAGCAGTATCTGGTGGAATGTTCCAACCACCCTCCTGTGGTGTGCTACAAAAGGTTCTTTCTACTATGATGAGACATATCAAGACCTTCATACACTTAACACAAATGTGAAAGGAGATCAGACTTATACCTGTGGATAGGGCAAGTGAAGCACATATTGCCTTGGTGGCAACATTCAACAGTAAGCAGTAAACATGTCTAATACAATCTCTAGAACTTCCATTCAATCACAGTGCAAGTTGTCCCTGTACAAGATATGTACATCCAAAGATGTGTGTCTCTCCCAGGATCAGCCCATGTTCCTTTTGTACTTTCCAACAGCAACATATCACTGCAATGAGCACAACTTTGAAATGTCCAAATGAGGATAACATGATGAAGATCCTCAAACAGAAGAACAAGGGAAAATTGATGATTGCACATGAGAAAATTGACTCAAATGGTAAGATAGGAAGACACATATACTTAGCACTAGCAAAGAGAATCAATGCCAATAAACACAGTAGGCATTGTATGGAATCTTTGATCAACTAACATCGTTCAGAATTTCCTGAACTAACCATTACCAGCAAATTACCAGCATAGACTGATATGTTCACCATGTTACAAGTTGTTCTGGCATTAGATGTGACAATATGTAAAGATAAACTTACACTCAGTCGAAGAAGTGGTCAATATCTTCTTGATGATGTCAATTTCTTCTTCTTCCTTACTGTCATCTTCATTTGCATTTCAACATCCTCACCCGGTGGCTCCTCATGATCTCCATCCCAGCGCCTTGAGACCCTTGTGGGTGAGTAGCTGCACTTTGTAAACACTGATTTATTGATTGATTGATATATGTGATATTCCATCGCAATGCTATGTTGTGAAACATGCAGCAGGCAACTGTTAATTGGCATACCTTAAAGGGTGAGTAGAGGAGGGCTCCACCAGTCTTGCCCAAACATCTGATTCCACACTTAGGAAGCCCAAAAGCCAGCTCCACTGCCACCATGTTCTTCCATGGACTTCATTGAAGTGGACTTCCCCTGGTATTGTTAGATTCCTCAACAGTGCTAATAATTATTGTAGGTTAGGATAAGATGAGTATCCTATATGAAGTAAAAATATACTGAACATAAATATCTCATCCCATTGTAAATACCTAAACTGTGAATAAAGCAAATGATCCTCATGTCATATTGTCCTTACCAAAAAGCCATGCCCCCTCAAGTCCTTACCAAAAAGCCATGCCCCCTCAAGTCCAAGTTGTGACATTTGCAGGGGTATGGTGCTGTTCTGTAGTACAAAGGAATCATGTGTTGACCCTGGGAAATGGGCGCACACACTTGAGATGCACAACTCAAGAAAGCAGTCAACTTGCACATTGATTGAATGGAAGTTCTTCCGACTGCGGCAGACCTGTCCCTTGGTGTTTGGTGGTGCAAAGACAATATGTGTGCAATCATTTGCTCTAACCACATGTGGTAAGCCAACCAAAGCATATAAATTTCCCTTCACATTGGCAAAATCCAGATGTTATAGAAATTGGATGAAGCTGTTGATGTGTCTCATCATTGAAGAAAGGACATCTTGTGGCACACCACTGAATGTTGGTTGTGACATGCCTCAAGATACTTAGCAAAGCGAGTGATCAAATGCACACCTAAATTAGTCGATGTAGGCAGGCTGGAAACGTGCTCTGCCCCCTCAGCACAAAAATTAGCATACTAAACTACCAGATGCACTTCAGAATCAAGCCGCACTGCCGTCAGTGTTCTATAAATCTTTCATCCAGTGTAGTCCACGACTTAAACCCAAGTTTACTCCAATCTTCTTCCATGATTCAACACGATACTCGGAGGTGAAGTGATTCCACATTTCTAAAGCTGAAGACACACCAAGCCAGGCTTCATTCTGCCGCACTTTAGAAATCACATTTCATCTTGGATAATCATACATATTCATCCAATGCATTTCGGGCTGCCAGCCCTTCATCAGGGATAATTAAAACATGGAAAGCATGTGCGCCACACACTGACCCTCCCACCCCTTAATTGCCTGCATATTTGCGGTGGCCTATCCGGACCTTAATGGGCATTTGAGAGCCCAACAGCAGCATCAAGAGGGTAAATTCTAGTGTGAGTTCAACATTTTAAATAACTAATTTGTGTTACAGAAACTCATTTTGCCATCAACCTTAAGGTTGACATATGTCCAACGCAGAAGAAGAGTTCTTGAAGGTGTAAGATGTGCCCAAGGTGCATGATGATGTGTTTTGTAGATTACATTTCTGGAAAAGATACCACCTGATTTGTGTTCACTACCAAAGGACTGTTTTGAGCAGACCCATGGCTGCCTAAAGAACAAATATACATCAGGTAGTTTGATGTTATAAGAGACAGTAGTACAAAACAGGCCACTGGCATTTATTGTGTCAGGTGTGATACTCCTTCACTATTGTGAATGATGTTATGTTAGCCCTATTACAGGTGACGTAGCATAAGTTGCTAAAATGATACAGTGTATGTTTCAAACGTCACAATGGTGAGTTGGTATTGTACAAAATCAAGAGTCAGCATGTTAGTGAAATTGACTAGTAAAATAAGGTTAAATGGCTACATTTTGTAAATCAATTACAAATGGTAAAACAGACTTCAAATAACTAGAGAATGTTTTGAGCTCTGTACTGAAGTAGATTAGGAATGCATCAAGGCCTATATATTTACTTATGTTGCATGGCTCTTTTGTCAGTCCACCCCAAAATATTATTCTCAAGCATATGACTCTACATAGTGTGCAACACATTGATAAGTTACTTCATTACAGAATCCAAATGATCCTTTTTACATTTGAAATATACATTAGTTACTTGAAGTAAGTCTTAAAATTGTAAAATGCCCAAACAAAGGAAACAGGCTTTCGGTTTCTACAACTATTGGTACAACATTGCAATATTTGTTGAAAGACATTGATTCATGTTTTACTTTTTGTGATTTAAAATAATGCAAATGTTTTGGCCTTGTAAATGGACTGTATAAATGTTTATACCCATTTCTCAGTTATTGACAAACATCATACAATTGACAATATATGCAGGGGGTGAAACAAACTGCAACTCATAGCAGCATAGTAGGATACAGGTTGTTCTGATGATTCATCTCTACATCCCCTTACCCAGACATATGGAACACTGTGTAATGTGTTCCAGAACATGCACAAAATACATAGGTACATAAGTATAGCAAATGATACAACAGCACAAGCGTTGTTCATCACGTGTTCAAGTATCCGGTAACCTCCCTTCCCATATCACAAGAACTCCCCATTAGATTTCTGCAAATACTATTGCTGGCTAATCAGGATGCAGTCTTGGAAGGTATGTTCGGAATGTGTCCCAGTAGTCTCGAGGACGTGGCAGACTCCCTAGAACCTTGTTGTTTATCACATTTCATCTAGATGCCTCCAGACGTTTCATATCATCATCATATTTACACTGACTATCTTCCAACTCAAGATCCGCTCTCTTCCTTTTCTTTGACTTTTCAGCCTTCATTCTCTGGTACCTTCATATACCACAATCAGAACTATTCCATATATGGCAATAACCAACAATGTCTTGAAAATAAAACCTACAATTTCACTCTCTAATTTTCCATATTTATGGATAGTTAGTGTCGCTTTAGCTCCATTTATTTTGGCACTAAAGCAGTGCTAACTTAACTCTATATTTATATTTTGATGCTAGATCCGTCTAGAGTCAAAATATTGGAGTTAGCGCCATGTTTAGGATGTCCAAACCCACCTTGCCTGAATGAGATGCAAGGTAGGTGTTCCCGTCCTAAACATGATGCTAACCCTCTAACGCCATATTTACCTCCCGATTTAAAAACAATGCTAATCAAGGAAGCAGACTAAAAAAATGGCACTAATTCTGATTAGCGTCTCATTTCAACACCTGGTCACACCATCCGTTAAATAGAGGCTCACACACCACCACTCAGGGAAAGCACACAGAAGGAGCTTTGGAATACATCCAGGACAACATGGAAGTGGTACTGCTCCAGCTTGGTACTCGCCAAAGACATCTGCGAAGGCAGCAGATCCCTCCAACACCACCACAGCAACCCCAAAAACCACCATAGCAGCCACAAAGGCTGCACAGAAGGAAGGAGAGGATCTTCAGACAATGCACAACCATCCTTCGAATGAGGGAACAAGGGGGCACATGTACGTTCCATTTTACCTGTAGCAAACGGGCCGATTCACAGAATCGGCCCGTTTGCTACAGGAAATAAAACATTTTGGTATGTGCAGACCCTATTTTGTGATTTGGTAATCTATTTACCGAATGGCAAAATAGGTTTGCGAGTCGCAATTTTAGGAAGGGGCGTTCCCTTCCTAATTGTGAGTCGCAGCACGATCTAACATTGTTTTGTGAGAGTGAATGCGGTCATAAAACAATTGTATTTAGCACCAGTTTCAAACTGGTGCTAACACATTAGCAAATGGGAATGGGTCCCCACAGGACTCCTTCCTCTTTGTGAATGGCAGCGAAAATATTTTTTCAGCACAGGCAGTGGTCCCAAGGACCACTGCCTGCTCTAAAAAAATTAAAAGAAAACTTTTCATTTTTGTTTTTGAAATGCATCTCATTCTCCTTTAAGGAAAACGGGATGCATTAAAAAAAAAACTGCTTTATTTAAAAGCAGTCACATACATGATGGTCTGCTGTCTCCAGCAGACCACCATCCCTGTGAGGGGGACCATTCCCAATGGAGTCGCAAAACCAGATCTTCATACATGTGGTCCGGATGGACAGACTCAACCAGGAGTCCATTGTACACCTGCTGCACCATATTGTTCTACACATCACGGCAAGGGTGCAAACTCCTTATAACATTCCACCCGTCACAAAACTCCTCGCTGTCCTCCATATAAATGCATATGGATCATTCCAGATAATGAGTACACAAGTGGCTGGTGCTGGACTTTTTTGCTTATGCAGGATCATCCTCAATCTTTTTGCCTCCTGTCTCCTATGTTTTCTGACCTGTTTCTGTTGGCTTTTGAAGTCTGAGCACTTTAAAACTGCTAACCAGTGCTAAAGTGCATATGCTCTCTGTGTAAATTGTGTGTAATTGGTTTATCCATGATTGGAATATTTGATTTACTAGTAAGTCCCTAGTAAAGTGCACTAGAGGTGCCAGGGCCTGTAAATCAAATGCTACTAGTGGGCCTGCAGCACTGGTTGTGCCATCCACATAAGTAGCTCTGTAATCATGTCTCAGACCTGCCACTACAGTGTCTGTGTGTGCAATTTTAACTGTAAATTCGACTTGGCAAGTATACCCACTTGCCAGGCCTAAACTTTCCCTTTTCTTACATGTCAGACACCCCTAAGGTAGGCCCTAGGAAGCCCCAAGGGCAGGGTGCAGTGTATGGTTAAGGTAGGACATATAGGCCCTCATTCCAACCCTGGCGGTCGGTGTAAAAGCAGCGGCCAACCCGCAAACAGGCAGGCGGGCCAAAAAATGGAATTCCGACCCTGGCGGGAACCGCCAACACAGCCCGCCACTTTACCACTCCGACCGCCACGGCGGTACAGACAAGCAGCGCGGCGGTCACCGCCAACAGACAGGCGGCAGACAATGTACCGCCCACCCTATCACAACTCACCAATCCGCCACCTTTTCCGGGGCGGGAGCCCCGCCGATAAAAACACGGCGGAAATAGACTTCGAACGAGAAAACGCTTATCTCTACACACTCCACGAGGAATCTGGACAGCATGGAACCCGAACTACACATCCTACCAGCTATTGTCTACCTTGTCCTCTACCAGGAGCACGAACGCCGGCGCAGAAGAAAACGGTGAGTACTGCACCTACGACACAGGGGAGGGGGGAGGCAAAAAATTACGGGGACACACATACGCCACACACCCACCCCCACTCTCACCCACTACAACACACACATCAATGCAGAGCAACAAGTCAGAGTGACACCCCCCAACTCCCCCGGAAGAATGCAAAGACAAAATAAAATGATCATTAAAAATGAAGTATATTATAGCATAATTGAAGTTAAGTGAAATATGAAAATATAAATAAAATATATTACATCATGAACAATATATACATAGGTCAAAAGTCCAGGCCATATTGGCTATCATCCATTGTTCGTGGGCCAATGGGCCTAAACACATGTGCAAAGCCCACACACGAGACCCGATTCCATTGGAGAGAACACTGCAGGGGCATCAGATAGTAAAACTACAGGCACCTCAGGGGGAAGGGAAGGGGGGCACCTCAGCCAGTTGAGTCCACGACGCCAGATCCACGAGGGGCCTCCATGGCCACTGTACCATCCTGGGGAGTGCAAAGCCACAGTCTCAAAAGTCTCTACAATGGGTGGGTTGCCCACTGTACCATCCTGGGGAGTGCAAAGCCACAGTCCATCAAGTGGATTACAGACTCCACTGGTTCTGGAGGAGGCATGGTGCCCAGTGTGCTTCGGGAAGCCCTGGCCGTCACAGATCCGGCCCTGCCAATGGGCCAGCGGTGCTTGAGATGAAGGGCCCAGCGGAGCTTGACAGGAAGGGCCCAGCAGAGTGGTGCTTGAGAAGAAGGGCCCAGCGGAGCGGTGCTTGACAGGAAGGGCCCAGCGGAGCGGTGCTTGACAGGAAGGGCCCAGCGGAGCAGTGCTTGACAGGAAGGGCACAGCGGAGCGGTGCTTGAGATGAAGGGCCCAGCGGAGCGGTGCTTGACAGGAAGGGCCCAGCGGAGCGGTGCTTAAGATGAAGGGCACAGCGGAGCGGTGCTTGTCACGGCGGGGCCCTGTTCAGCGGTGCTTGACAGGAAGGGCCCAGCGGAGCGGTGCTTGAGATGAAGGGCCCAGCGGAGCGGTGCTTGAGAGGAAGGGCCCAGCGGAGCGGTGCTTGAGATGAAGGGCCCAGCGGGGCGGTGCTTGACAGGAAGGGCCCAGCGGAGCGGTGCTTGAGATGAAGGGCCCAGCGGAGCGGTGCTTGACAGGAAGGGCCCAGCGGAGCGGTGCTTGTCACGGCGGGGCCCAGTTCAGCGGTGCTTGACAGGAAGGGCCCAGCGGAGCGGTACTTGAGATGAAGGGCCCAGCGGAGCGGAGCTTGAGAGGAAGGGCCCAGCGGAGCGGTGCTTGACAGGAAGGCCCAGCGGAGCGGTGCTTGAGATGAAGGGCCCAGTGGAGCGGTGCTTGAGAGGAAGGGCCCAGCGGAGCGGTGCTTGAGATGAAGGGCCCAGCGGAGCGGTGCTTGAGATGAAGGGCCCAGCGGAGCGGTGCTTGACAGGAAGGCCCAGCGGAGCGGTGCTTGACAGGAGGGGCCCAGCGGAGCGGTGCTTGTCACAGCGGGGCCCAGTTCAGCGGTGCTTGACAGGAAGGGCCCAGCGGAGCGGTGCTTGACAGGAGGGGCCCAGCGGAGCGGTGCTTGTCACGGCGGGGCCCAGTTCAGCGGTGCTTGACAGGAAGGGCCCATGGGAGCGGTGCTTGACAGGAAGGGCCCAGCGGAGCGGTGCTTGAGATGAAGGGCCCAGCGGAGCGGTGCTTGACAGGAAGGGCCCAGCGGAGCGGTGCTTGACAGGAAGGGCCCAGGGGAGCGGTGCTTGTCACGGCGGGGCCCAGTTCAGCGGTGCTTGACAGGAAGGGCCCAGGGGAGCGGTGCTTGAGATGAAGGGCCCAGCGGAGTGGTGCTTGAGAGGAAGGGCCCAGCGGAGCGGTGCTTGAGATGAAGGGCCCAGCAGAGCGGTGCTTGACAGGAAGGGCCCAGCGGAGCGATGCTTGACAGGAAGGGCCCAGCGGAGCGGTGCTTGAGATGAAGGGCCTAGCGGAGCGGTGCTTGACAGGAAGGGCCCAGCGGAGCGGTGATTGACAGGAAGGGCCCAGCGGAGCGGTGCTTGAGATGAAGGGCCCAGCGGAGCGGTGCTTGACAGGAAGGGCCCAGCGGAGCGGTGCTTGTCACGGCGGGGCCCAGTTCAGCGGTGCTTGACAGGAAGGGCCCAGCGGAGAGGTGCTTGAGATGAAGGGCCCAGCGAAGCGGTGCTTGAGAGGAAGGGCCCAGCGGAGCAGTGCTTGAGATGAAAGGCCCAGCGGAGCGGTGCTGGAGATGAAGGGCCCAGCGGAGCGGTGCTTGACAGGAAGGGCCCAGCGGAGCGGTGCTTGAGATGAAGGGCCCAGCGGAGCGGTGCTTGACAGGAAGGGCCCAGCGGAGCGGTGCTTGACAGGAAGGGCCCAGCAGAGCGGTGCTTGAGATGAAGGGCCCAGCAGAGCGGTGCTTGACAGGAAGGGCCCAGCGGAGCGGTGCTTGAGATGAAGGGCCCAGCGGAGCGGTGCTTGAGAGGAAGGGCCCAGCGGAGCGGTGCTTGAGAAGAAGGGCCCAGCGGAGCGGTGCTTGACAAGAAGGGCCCAGCGGAGCGGTGCTTGAGATGAAGGGCCCAGCGGAGCGGTGCTTGACAGGAAGGGCCCAGCGGAGCGGTGCTTGACAGGAAGGCCCAGCGGAGCGGTGCTTGAGATGAAGGGCCCAGCGGACCGGTGCTTGACAGCAAGGGCCCAGCGGAGCGGTGCTTGACAGGAAGGGCCCAGCGGAGCGGTGCTTGTCACGGCGGGGCCCAGTTCAGCGGTGCTTGACAGGAAGGGCCTAGCGGAGCGGTGCTTGAGAGGAAGGGCCCAGCGGAGCGGTGCTTGAGATGAAGGGCCCAGCGGAGCGGTGCTTGAGATGAAGGGCCCAGCGGAGCGGTGCTTGACAGGAAGGGCCCAGCGGAGTGGTGCTTGTCACGGCGGGGCCCAGTTCAGCGGTGCTTGACAGGAAGGGCCCAGTGGAGCGGTTCTTGAGATGAAGGGCCCAGTGGAGCGGTGCTTGAGAGGAAGGGCCCAGTGGAGCGGTGCTTGAGAGGAAGGGCCCAGCGGAGCGGTGCTTGAGATGAAGGGCCCAGCGGAGCGGTGCTTGAGATGAAGGGCCAAGCGGAGCGGTGCTTGACAGGAAGGCCCAGCGGAGCGGTGCTTGACAGGAAGGGCCCAGCGGAGCGGTGCTTGACAGGAAGGGCCCAGCGGAGCGGTGCTTGAGATGAAGGGCCCAGCGGAGCGGTGCTTGAGATGAAGGGCCCAGCGGAGCGGTGCTTGACAGAAAGGGCCCAGCGGAGCGGTGCTTGACAGGAAGGGCCCAGCGGAGAGGTGCTTGTCACAGCGGGCCCAGTTCAGCGGTGCTTGACAGGAAGGGCCCAGCAGAGCGGTGCTTGACAGGAAGGGCCGAGTGGAGCGGTGCTTGAGATGAAGGGCCCAGCAGAGCGGTGCTTGACAGGAAGGGCCCAGCGGAGCGGTGCTTGACAGGAAGGGCCCAGCGGAGCGGTGCTTGACATGAAGGGCCCAGCAGAGCGGTGCTTGAGATGAAGGGCCCAGCAGAGCGGTGCTTGACAGGAAGGGCCCAGCGGAGCGGTGCTTGACAGGAAGGGCAAAGCGGAGCGGTGCTTGTCACGGCGGGGCCCAGTTCAGCGGTGCTTGCCAGGAAGGGCCCAGCAGAGCGGTACTTGAGATGAAGGGCCCAGCGGAGCGGTGCTTGAGAGGAAGGGTCCAGCGGAGCGGTGCTTGAGAGGAAGGGCCCAGCGGAGCGGTGCTTAACAGGAAGGCCCAGCGGAGCGGTGCTTGAGATGAAGGGCCCAGTGGAGCGGTGCTTGAGAGGAAGGGCCCAGCGGAGCGGTGCTTGAGATGAAGGGCCCAGCGGAGCGGTGCTTGAGATGAAGGGCCCAGCGGAGCGGTGCTTGACAGGAAGGCCCAGCGGAGCGGTGCTTGACAGGAGGGGCCCAGCGGAGCGGTGCTTGTCACGGCGGTGCCCAGTTCAGCGGTGCTTGACAGGAGGGGCCCAGCGGAGCGGTGCTTGACAGGAGGGGCCCAGCGGAGCGGTGCTTGTCACGGCGGGGCCCAGTTCAGCGGTGCTTGACAGGAAGGGCCCATGGGAGCGGTGCTTGACAGGAAGAGCCCAGCGGAGGGGTGCTTGACAGGAAGAGCCCAGCGGAGGGGTGCTTGAGATGAAGGGCCCAGCGGAGCGGTGCTTGACAGGAAGGGCCCAGGGGAGCGGTGCTTGAGATGAAGGGCCCAGCGGAGCGGTGCTTGAGAGGAAGGGCCCAGCGGAGCGGTGCTTGACAGGAAGGGCCCAGCGGAGCGGTGCTTGACAGGAAGGGCCCAGCGGAGCGGTGCTTGACAGGAAGGACCCAGCGGAGCGGTGCTTGTCACGGCGGGGCCCAGTTCAGCGGTGCTTGACAGGAAGGGCCCAGCGGAGAGGTGCTTGAGATGAAGGGCCCAGCGGAGCGGTGCTTGAGAGGAAGGGCCCAGCGGAGCAGTGCTTGAGATGAAAGGCCCAGCGGAGCGGTGCTGGAGATGAAAGGCCCAGCGGAGCGGTGCTGGAGATGAAGGGCCCAGCGGAGCGGTGCTTGACAGGAAGGGCCCAGCGGAGCGGTGCTTGAGATGAAGGGCCCAGCGGAGCGGTGCTTGACAGGAAGGGCCCAGCGGAGCGGTGCTTGTCACAGCGGGCCCAATTCAGCGGTGCTTGACAGGAAGGGCCCAGCGGAGCGGTGCTTGAGATGAAGGGCCCAGCGGAGCGGTGCTTGAGAGGAAGGGCCCAGCGGAGCGGTGCTTGAGATGAAGGGCCCAGCGGACCGGTGCTTGACAGCAAGGGCCCAGCAGAGCGGTGCTTGACAGGAAGGGCCCAGCGGAGCGGTGCTTGTCACGGCGGGGCCCAGTTCAGCGGTGCTTGACAGGAAGGGCCTAGCGGAGCGGTGCTTGAGATGAAGGGCCCAGCGGAGCGGTGCTTGAGAGGAAGGGCCCAGCGGAGCGGTGCTTGAGATGAAGGGCCCAGCGGAGCGGTGCTTGACAGGAAGGGCCCAGCGGAGCGGTGCTTGAGATGAAGTGCCCAGCGGAGCGGTGCTTGACAGGAAGGGCCCAGCGGTGCTTGACAGGAAGGGCCCAGCGGAGCGGTGCTTGAGATGAAGGGCCCAGCGGAGCGGTGCTTGAGATGAAGGGCCCAGCGGAGCTCTGCTTGACAGGAAGGGCCCAGCGGAGCGGTGCTTGAGATGAAGGGCCCAGCGGAGCGGTGCTTGAGAGGAAGGGCCCAGCGGAGCGGTGCTTGAGATGAAGGGCCCAGCGGAGCGGTGCTTGAGATGAAGGGGCCAGCGGAGCGGTGCTTGACAGGAAGGGCCCAGCAGAGCAGTGCTTGAGATGAAGGGCCCAGCGGAGCGGTGCTTGACAGGAAGGGCCCAGCGGAGCGGTGCTTGAGATGAAGGGCCCAGCGGAGCGGTGCTTGACAGGAAGGGCCCAGCGGAGAGGTGCTTGACATCAAGGGCCCAGCGGAGCAGTGCTTGTCACGGCGGGGCCCAGTTCAGCGGTGCTTGACAGGAAGGGCCCAGGGGAGCGGTGCTTGACAGGAAGGGCCCAGCGGAGCGGTGCTTGACAGGAAGGGCCCAGCGGAGCGGTGCTTGACAGGAAGGGCCCAGCGGAGAGGTGCTTGTCACAGCGGGCCCAGTTCAGCGGTGCTTGACAGGAAGGGCCCAGCGGAGCGGTGCTTGACAGGAAGGGCCGAGCGGAGCGGTGCTTGAGATGAAGGGCCCAGCAGAGCGGTGCTTGACAGGAAGGGCCCAGCGGAGCGGTGCTTGACAGGAAGGGCCCAGCAGAGCGGTGCTTGAGATGAAGGGCCCAGCGGAGCGGTGCTTGACAGGAAGGGCCCAGCGGAGCGGTGCTTGACAGGAAGGTCAAAGCGGAGCGGTGCTTGTCACGGCGGGGCCCAGTTCAGCGGTGCTTGCCAGGAAGGGCCCAGCGGAGCGGTACTTGAGATGAAGGGCCCAGCGGAGCGGTGCTTGAGAGGAAGGGTCCAGCGGAGCGGTGCTTGAGAGGAAGGGCCCAGCGGAGCGGTGCTTGACAGGAAGGCCCAGCGGAGCCGTGCTTGAGATGAAGGGCCCAGTGGAGCGGTGCTTGAGAGGAAGGGCCCAGCGGAGCGGTGCTTGAGATGAAGGGCCCAGCGGAGCGGTGCTTGAGATGAAGGGCCCAGCGGAGCGGTGCTTGACAGGAAGGCCCAGCGGAGCGGTGCTTGACAGGAGGGGCCCAGCGGAGCGGTGCTTGTCACGGCGGTGCCCAGTTCAGCGGTGCTTGACAGGAAGGGCCCAGCGGAGCGGTGCTTGACAGGAGGGGCCCAGCGGAGCTGTGCTTGTCACGGCGGGGCCCAGTTCAGCGGTGCTTGACAGGAAGGGCCCATGGGAGCGGTGCTTGACAGGAAGAGCCCAGCGGACGGGTGCTTGAGATGAAGGGCCCAGCGGAGCGGTGCTTGACAGGAAGGGCCCAGCGGAGCGGTGCTTGACAGGAAGGGCCCAGGGGAGCGGTGCTTGTCACGGCGGGGCCCAGTTCAGCGGTGCTTGACAGGAAGGGCCCAGGGGAGCGGTGCTTGAGATGAAGGGCCCAGCGGAGCGGTGCTTGACAGGAAGGGCCCAGCGGAGCGGTGCTTGACAGGAAGGGCCCAGCGGAGCGGTGCTTGACAGGAAGGGCCCAGCGGAGCGGTGCTTGACAGGAAGGACCCAGCGGAGCGGTGCTTGTCACGGCGGGGCCCAGTTCAGCGGTGCTTGACAGGAAGGGCCCAGCGGAGCGGTGCTTGAGAGGAAGGGCCCAGCGGAGCAGTGCTTGAGATGAAAGGCCCAGCGGAGCGGTGCTGGAGATGAAGGGCCCAGCGGAGCGGAGCTTGACAGGAAGGGCCCAGCGGAGCGGTGCTTGAGATGAAGGGCCCAGCGGAGCGGTGCTTGACAGGAAGGGCCCAGCGGAGCGGTGCTTGTCACAGCGGGGCCCAATTCAGCGGTGCTTGACAGGAAGGGCCCAGCGGAGCGGTGCTTGAGATGAAGGGCCCAGCGGAGCGGTGCTTGAGATGAAGGGCCCAGCGGAGCGGTGCTTGAGAGGAAGGGCCCAGCGGAGCGGTGCTTGAGATGAAGGGCCCAGCGGACCGGTGCTTGACAGCAAGGGCCCAGCGGAGCGGTGCTTGACAGGAAGGGCCCAGCGGAGCGGTGCTTGTCCCGGCGGGGCCCAGTTCAGCGGTGCTTGACAGGAAGGGCCTAGCGGAGCGGTGCTTGAGATGAAGGGCCCAGCGGAGCGGTGCTTGAGAGGAAGGGCCCAGCGGAGCGGTGCTTGAGATGAAGGGCCCAGCGGAGCGGTGCTTGACAGGAAGGGCCCAGCGGAGCGGTGCTTGAGATGAAGGGCCCAGCGGAGCGGTGCTTGACAGGAAGGGCCCAGCGGTGCTTGACAGGAAGGGCCCAGCGGAGCGGTGCTTGACAGGAAGGGCCCAGCGGAGCGGTGCTTGAGATGAAGGGCCCAGCGGAGCGGTGCTTGAGAGGAAGGGCCCAGCGGAGCGGTGCTTGAGATGAAGGGCCCAGCGGAGCGGTGCTTGAGATGAAGGGGCCAGCGGAGCGGTGCTTGACAGGAAGGGCCCAGCGGAGCGGTGCTTGAGATGAAGGGCCCAGCGGAGCGGTGCTTGAGATGAAGGGCCCAGCGGAGCTGTGCTTGACAGGAAGGGCCCAGCGGAGCGGTGCTTGAGATGAAGGGCCCAGCGGAGCGGTGCTTGACAGGAAGGGCCCAGCGGAGCGGTGCTTGAGATGAAGGGCCCAGCGGAGCGGTGCTTGACAGGAAGGGCCCAGCGGAGCAGTGCTTGTCACGGCGGGGCCCAGTTCAGCGGTGCTTGACAGGGAGGGCCCAGGGGAGCGGTGCTTGACAGGAAGGGCCCAGCGGAGCGGTGCTTGACAGGAAGGGCCCAGCGGAGCGGTGCTTGACAGGAAGGGCCCAGCGGAGCGGTGCTTGACAGGAAGGGCCCAGCGGAGCGGTGCTTGACAGGAAGGGCCCAGCGGAGCGGTGCTTGACAGGAAGGGCCCAGGGGAGCGGTGCTTGTCACGGCGGTGCCCAGTTCAGCGGTGCTTGACAGGAAGGGCCCAGCGGAGCTGTGCTTGAGATGAAGGGCCCAGCGGAGCGGTGCTTGAGAGGAAGGGCCCAGCTGAGCGGTGCTTGAGATGAAGGGCCCAGCGGAGCGGTGCTTGACAGGAAGGGCCCAGCGGAGCGGTGCTTGAGATGAAGGGCCTAGCGGAGCGGTGCTTGACAGGAAGGGCCCAGCGGAGCGGTGATTGACAGGAAGGGCCCAGCGGAGCGGTGCTTGAGATGAAGGGCCCAGCGCAGCGGTGCTTGACAGGAAGGGCCCAGCGGAGCGGTGCTTGACAGGAAGGACCCAGCGGAGCGGTGCTTGTCACGGCGGGGCCCAGTTCAGCGGTGCTTGACAGGAAGGGCCCAGCGGAGAGGTGCTTGAGATGAAGGGCCCAGCGGAGCGGTGCTTGAGATGAAAGGCCCAGCGGAGCGGTGCTGGAGATGAAGGGCCCAGCGGAGCGGTGCTTGACAGGAAGGGCCCAGCGGAGCGGTGCTTGAGATGAAGGGCCCAGCGGAGCGGTGCTTGACAGGAAGGGCCCAGCGGAGCGGTGCTTGTCACAGCGGGGCCCAGTTCAGCGGTGCTTGACAGGAAGGGCCCAGCAGAGCGGTGCTTGAGAGGAAGGGCCCAGCGGAGCGGTGCTTGAGATGAAGGGCCCAGCGGAGCGGTGCTTGAGAAGAAGGGCCCAGCGGAGCGGTGCTTGACAAGAAGGGCCCAGCGGAGCGGTGCTTGAGATGAAGGGCCCAGCGGAGCGGTGCTTGACAGGAAGGGCCCAGCGGAGCGGTGCTTGACAGGAAGGGCCCAGTGGAGCGGTGCTTGAGATGAAGGGACCAGCGGACCGGTGCTTGACAGCAAGGGCCCAGCGGAGCGGTGCTTGACAGGAAGGGCCCAGCGGAGCGGTGCTTGTCACGGCGGGCCCAGTTCAGCGGTGCTTGACAGGAAGGGCCTAGCGGAGCGGTGCTTGAGATGAAGGGCCCAGCGGAGCGGTGCTTGAGATGAAGGGCCCAGCGGAGCGGTGCTTGACAGGAAGGGCCCAGCGGAGCGGTGCTTGAGATGAAGGGCCCAGCGGAGCGGTGCTTGACAGGAAGGGCCCAGCGGTGCTTGACAGGAAGGGCCAAGCGGAGCGGTGCTTGAGATGAAGGGCCCAGCGGAGCGGTGCTTGACAGGAAGGGCCCAGCGGAGCTCTGCTTGACAGGAAGGGCCCAGCGGAGCTCTGCTTGACAGGAAGGGCCCAGCGGAGCGGTGCTTGAGATGAAGGGCCCAGAGGAGCGGTGCTTGAGATGAAGGGCCCAGCGGAGCGGTGCTTGAGATGAAGTGGCCAGCGGAGCGGTGCTTGACAGGAAGGGCCCAGCGGAGCGGTGCTTGAGATGAAGGGCCCAGCGGAGCGGTGCTTGACAGGAAGGGCCCAGCGGAGCGGTGCTTGAGATGAAGGGCCCAGCGGAGCGGTGCTTGACAGGAAGGGCCCAGCGGAGCGGTGCTTGAGATGAAGGGCCCAGCGGAGCGGTGCTTGACAGGAAGGGCCCAGCGGAGCGGTGCTTGACAGGAAGGGCCCAGCGGAGCGGTGCTTGTCATGGCGGGCCCAGTTCAGCGGTGCTTGACAGGAAGGGCCCAGGGGAGCGGTGCTTGAGATGAAGGGCCCAGCGGAGCGGTGCTTGACAGGAAGGGCCCAGCGGAGCGGTGCTTGACAGGAAGGGCCCAGCCGAGCGGTGCTTGTCACGGCGGGGCCCAGTTCAGCGGTGCTTGACAGGAAGGGCCCAGGGGAGCGGTGCTTGAGATGAAGGGCCCAGGGGAGCGGTGCTTGAGAGGAAGGGCCTAGCGGAGCGGTGCTTGACAGGAAGGGCCCAGCGGAGCGGTGCTTGACAGGAAGGGCCCAGCGGAGCGGTGCTTGAGATGAAGGGCCCAGCGGAGCGGTGCTTGAGATGAAGGGCCCAGCGGAGCGGTGCTTGAGATGAAGGGCCCAGCGGAGCGGTGCTTGACAGGAAGGGCCCAGCGGAGCGGTGCTTGACAGGAAGGGCCCAGCGGAGCGGTGCTTGACAGGAAGGGCCCAGCGGAGCGGTGCTTGACAGGAAGGGCCCAGCGGAGCGGTGCTTGACAGGAAGGGCCAAGCGGAGTGGAGCTTGAGATGAAGGGCCCAGCGGAGCGGTGCTTGACAGGAAGGGCCCAGCGGAGCGGTGCTTGACAGGAAGGGCCCAGCGGAGCGGTGCTTGTCACGGCGGGGCCCAGTTCAGCGGTGCTTGACAGGAAGGGCCCAGTGGAGAGGTGCTTGAGATGAAGGGCCCAGAGGAGCGGTGCTTGAGAGGAAGGGCCCAGCGGAGCGGAGCTTGAGATGAAGGGCCCAGCGGAGCGGTGCTTTACAG
Organism: Pleurodeles waltl; assembly: GCF_031143425.1. Lineage (NCBI taxonomy): Eukaryota > Metazoa > Chordata > Amphibia > Caudata > Salamandridae > Pleurodeles > Pleurodeles waltl. Next base: position 277,338,213 of record NC_090450.1, read on the forward strand.
GAAGGGCCCAGCGGAGCGGTGCTTGACAGGAAGGGCCCAGCGGAGCGGTGCTTGACAGGAAGGGCCCAGCGGAGCGGTGCTTGACAGGAAGGGCCCAGAGGAGCGGTGCTTGACAGGAAGGGCCCAGCGGAGCGGTGCTTGAGATGAAGGGCCCAGCGGAGCGGTGCTTGACAGGAAGGGCCCAGCGGAGCAGTGCTTGAGATGAAGGGCCCAGTGGAGCGGTGCTTGACAGGAAGGGCCCAGCGGAGCGGTGCTTGACAGGAAAGGCCCAGCGGAGAGGTGCTTGTCACGGCGGGGCCCAGTTAAGCGGTGCTTGACAGGAAGGGCCCAGCGGAGCGGTGCTTGAGATGAAGGGCCCAGCGGAGCGGTGCTGGACAGGAAGGGCCCAGCGGAGCGGTCCTTGACAGGAAGGGCCCAGCGCAGCGGTGCTTGTCACGGCGGGGCCCTGTTCAGCGGTGCTTGTCACGGCGGGCCCAGTTCGGCGGTGCTTGCCACGGCGGGGCCCTGTTTAACGGTGCTTGTCACGGCGGGTCCTGTTCGGCGGTGCTTGTCACGGCGGGGCCCTGTTCACCGGAGCTTGTCACGGCGGGACCCTGTTCGGCGGTGCTTGTCACGGCGGGGCCCTGTTCAGCGGTGCTTGTCACGGCGGGGCCCTGTTCAGCGGTGCTTGTCACGGCGGGGCCCAGTTCGGCGGTGCTTGTCACTGCGGGGCCCTGTTCAGCGGTGCTTGTCACGGCGGGGCCCAGTTCGGCGGTGCTTGCCACGGCGGGGCGCTGTTCAGCGGTGCTTGTCACGGCGGGGCCCTGTTCAGCGGTGCTTGACATGTGTTCCCAGGGAACCAGATCGGGCCAATATTTTCCGCTCAGTCGCCATCCGACCTTTCGCTTGCTGGGCCCTCCTGTGCTGGACTCCTGGGCCCGTGGATGTCCTCCTTCACACCCGAAATGGGGCTGGTGGGGCCCTCCTGGGCAGCCCGCCTGCTGCCGGAAATGTCCGCCCTGCTGCCCTTGGCCTCCTTCGCCAATTCTCTGGGGCCTTTGCCTCCCTTTGTGGATGTGCCAGGTGACGGTGCCAGGGTATTGCCTTTGGGGGCTGCCGTCTCTGGCCTCTCGCGCCGGTCCTTCCCTTTTTTAGTTTTTTTCCCAGGGGGTGGGCTGGCTGTCCCCTTGCTGCTGGCCGATGTTGCTGCCCTAGAAGCTGGTGGACTCCAATAGCCCTGGACTATGGTCCTTGTAGGTGCAGGGCTTGTGGTGGCTGAGGTGCTATTTGGACTCTTACGAGATGGAGGGGGTGGGTCAGGTGATGCAAAGAGGTTAATTTTGTAGAGGAAAAACTTTGTAGGAGCAGTGGGAAGGGTAGGTGCATGGGTATGGGAGTGGAGGAAGAGGATGTGGTTGTAGGAGAGTCAAGTGTGCTGTCTTTGGGTGCAGGTGCTTGTGACGGAGGCTGTCGTGAGGTGGATGGCTGTTGGGTGGGTGGCTGCCTGCGTTTGTGTGGTTTGGAAGAGGGGGTGACAGACACACTGGGAGAGGACACAGGGGACGTGTAAATGGCAGTGGGGGTGGTGACTGCACGTGTTCGGAGTGTTCTGGTGGGTGTGCTGGTGATGGACGTACTGGCTGATGGTGGTGTGCATGCAGGTGTGAGTGGAGACGTCACAGGGAGGGAGGAGGGAGACGAGGAGGAGGGGGACACAGAGGAGGCAGTGGCTGTTGGCATGTCTGCATGTGGATGTTGCATGTCTGAATGCTTGTGTGATCTGTGGAGCTTATGTCTGGATGAGCTGCCCTTGGGTGTTGATGTGTGTGCAGGCTGGTCTGTAGGTGTGGCTGGGATAGGCAGAGGAACAGGGGAGTGGGACTGGGATGAGGAAATTGGAGGGGGGAGGCAGGAGACAGGGACAATGGCTGCTGTCAGTGCTGAGGCCAGAGCGTTGAACGATCGCTGATGGGCAGCCTGACCCGAATGAATGCCCTCCAGGTATGCATTGCTCCGGTGCACCTCCCTTTCTACACCCTGGATGGCATTCAAAAGGGTAGACTGCCCAACAATGAGCGTCTGGAGGAGGTCAATGATCTCCTCACTGAGGGCAGCAGGGGTAACTGGGGAAGGGCCTGAGGTGCCTGGGGCGAAGGAGATGCCCGCCTTCCTGGCCGAGCAGGCACGGGGTGAACGCTGAGGGGCTGCTTGGAGGGCGGAGCTGGTGCGCTGGGTGGCGGCTGTACCTGTTGTAGCGGTGGGCACGGATGTTGCCGCCACCACAAGGGAGCTTCCTTCCGAGGACGTGTCTGTGTCGCTGACGTCTCCACGGGTCCCCGTTGTGGAGCTCCCCTCGCTCTCCGTCTCACTGGTGAACTCGGAGTCGGTTGCATGGCCCTCCGGGGATGAGATGCAGCTCCCTCGTGCTCCGATGCCACTTCTCCTCCGCCTGATGATGCTAATGCACACATGAATAGGAAGACCACAAAAAAGGGGGGGGGAGAAAAAATGACATGTTGAGTGCATGCATTGGTGACACCGTTGGCGGAGAGGACAGACACAGAAGCCCCCTGCACTACGCCGCGCACTCGGTGTACACTACTCAATTATTGTGACTTGGCCTACAAGCCTATGGATGACAACTGCACACATAGGTGACCCAGGGCCATGGATAGCTGTACTTAGCACCCTACAGAGGTGGGGGGTGGGGGCACAGGGCCATGCCTTACGGAGGGGACCAGCCTACAGAAGTCGCCCTGGCCTAGAGATACCCACAGCCCTCCTCCCCCACCCAGACACCTCCACTGTGCGCTAACATAGCAGAATGTGCTGGTACTCACCCCCTTGTGTCTGCTGTGATGTCCTCACGCTCCCATCCAAATCGGGGTAGGCCACCGTCAGGTTCCGGGACATCAGGGGGGTCAATTGACGGGAGCCACCCCTCCTACGTTGGGAGGCCATCCCCAGCAGAGCCTCCGCGGTCTTCCTGCTCCCGCGGTGGATGTCCTCCCACCTCTTGCGGCAGTGGGTGCCCCGTCTGTTGTGGACCCCCAAGGTCCAGACGTCCTTGGCGATGGCACGCCAAACGTCGATTTTCTGATGGGCGCTGACCTATGTGACATGGACAGGGTGGGAAAAAAAATATCATCATTTTCTGCATGGTCGATGTGAGTGGCCCCCCTCCCCAACCTTCCCATATGGCACATGCTCTCATCTGTCGTGCGATGCATGCCTCATTCGCTCCCCTCCCCACCATCTTTCATCCACCCCACTCAACACAGGCATTGCCCACAAAGCATGGTCCCAGTGTACTTACCTGTTGGTCTGGAGGACCGTAGAGTAGCGCATACTGGGGGAGGACCCCATCAACAAGTTTCTCCAATTCCTCAGATGTGAAGGCAGGGGCCCTTTCCCCAGTCGCAGCAGCCATTGTATCTTCCAGACCGAGGTCACAGCAGCACTTGCAGTATAGGTCCTCTCCTGTGGATGATCAGGTCTCGAGTGATTAAGCAGATAGAAGATGGCGGTCACACCCACGGCGGTGCGTACCGCGGCGGTGCGTACCGCGACCGCCGGCGCACATCGTCATTGGCTCCTGAGACCCATAGGGTTCAATCTTAAACCCCGCTGCGACCGCCTACCGCCACGGTGTGCCACGCCAGCGCATTGACCTCACATCCCATTGTCACACTTCACAGGTCAGGCAGCCGCCATTTCAAGGGCCCACATGGCTTAATTTGTACTGCATCACACTGGCCTAGGCCTTGCATTGCCACTCATACAAGCCATTCAATGCATAGCGAATCGTGTTCTGTGCAAGCTGTGGTTACGTACCTGTGGGTTGCTTGACTCTGTGCTCCATGTTGTCCTTCCTAGGCACCGTCCGCTGGGACTTGCGAGGAGATGGAGGAATGTTCCCGTGTACAGACCGCTGGTGGACCTGTCGACAATGGAAGAAAGACATGTCATACTGACATACAGACTTGACCGAGCCACTATACAGGAAATGTGTGCCCAGCTGGAGCCAGACCTGATGTCCCCCATTCGCTAACCCACAGGGATTCCCCTCTGGTGCAGGTTCTGTCAGTACTCCATTTTTTGGCAAGTGGATCATTCCAAACAACAGCGGCCATATCATCAGGGATGTCTCAGCCTATGTTTTCTAAGGTTTTGTCCAGAGTGTTGTCTGCCCTGATGAAATACATGCGGAGCTACATTGTTTTCCCTGAGGTGGGCGATTTGGCTACAGTGAAGGGTGATTTCTATGCTCTTGGCCATATCCCCAACATCATTGGTGCCATTGATGGGACCCATGTGGCTTTGGTTCCCCCCAGTGAAAGTGAGCAGGTGTACAGGAACAGAAAAAGTTATCATTCGATGAATGTCCAGGTGGTCTGTTTGGCTGACCAGTACATCTCCCATGCAAATGCCAAGTTCCCTGGGTCAGTGCATGACGCGTACATCATGCGAAATAGCAGCTTCCCTTACGTGATGGGACAGCTACAGAGGCCAGGGCCAACGGGGCGGGAGCACCGCCGACAGGCCGGCGGTGCTCCCTTGGGCATTCTGACCGCGGCGCTTTGGCCGCGGTCAGAAATGGAAAACCGGCGGTCTCCCGCCGGTTTTCCGTTGCCCATTTGAATCCCCCATGGCGGCGCAGCTCGCTGCGCCGCCATGGGGGATTCTGATACCCCCTACCGCCATCCTGTTCCTGGCGGTTCGCCCGCCAGGAACAGGATGGCGGTAGGGGGTGTCGCGGAGCCCCTGGGGGCCCCTGCAGTGCCCATGCCAATGGCATGGGCACTGCAGGGGCCCCTGTAAGAGGGCCCCGCTAGTATTTCACTGTCTGCATAGCAGACAGTGAAATCCGCGACGGGTGCAGTAGCACCCGTCGCACCTTCCCACTCCGCCGGCTCGATTACGAGCCGGCTTCATGGTGGGAAGGTCGTTTTCCCCTGGGCTGGCAGGCGGCCTTTCGGCGGCCGCCCGTCAGCCCAGGGGAAAAGTCAAAATACCCGCCGCGGTCTTGCGACCGCGGTACGGTATTTTGACGGCGGGACTTTGGCGGGCGGCCTCCGCCGCCCGCCAAGGTCCGAATGAGGGCCAGTGTGTGGCTAATTGGTGACTCTGGTTACCCCAACCTGTCGTGGCTACTGACCCCAGTGAGTAATCCCAGGACAAGGGCAGAGGAATGGTACAATGAGGCCCATGGGCGTACTAGGAGGGTGATCGAGCGGACCTTCGGCCTCCTGAAGGCCAGGTTTAGGTGCCTGCATATGACAGGTGGATCCCTAATGTACTCACCAAAGAAGGTGTGCCAGATCATCGTGGCCTGCTGTATGCTTCACAACCTGGCTTTGCGACGCCAGGTGCCTTTCCTGCAGGAGGATGGTCCAGATGGTGGTGTTGTAGCAGCTGTGGAGCCTATGGAGAGTGAAGAGGAAGAAGACGACGGGGACGACACAGACAACAGGGACACAGTGATACAACAGTATTTTCAGTAGCACACAGGTACGAATCAACCCCGCCATTTTACATTTACTTAAAGTCTCCTGCCTCTCTACTGTCTGTGTTTCCCCCCAGTTCCTGTTAACTGAGTTGTGACTTTCCCATCTGTTTTCAGAGCTGTGGGCCCCACTGCGTGACCTCTGCTTTGTTTGCCCATGGACTACAGCTGTGTGACAGTGGTATGTTGTCATCACAATGTAACTGAACATTTTGGCAACGTTATGTCTAATTCATTTGTTCAAAATACAAGCAGACTCCAGTGCAATAAGTGATTTTATTAAAGTGCTAAATTTAGGGACATGATTGTAAAACGGTGATGGGTGATGGTGGAGTAATGTCCATGGCAGAGTCCAGTTTTCAGTCTCACAGGTGCATTGTCCATATGCCTGTGGAAGGATGGAGCAGGGGCAGTTTAAGTTTGGACAGGGTGACAATGTGGGACAGTGGGATGACATCAGGGGGTATCGTTTGCTGGTGGGGGTTTTGGCATCCTACTCTGTCTTCTTGTGAGATCTCAGGTACCGCTTGCGGGGTGGTTCTTCTTCTGCAGGAGGTGGGGTTCTGGTGGCCTGTCGTTGTGTGGGGGCCTCCTGTCCACTAGCACCGGCGGAGGTGGTAGGCTGTTCCTGGTCCATGCTAATGACAGGGGCCCTTTGTGGTGCCACATGGTCCCGCAATGTGGTGACTATCTGGTTAAGGGCCACGACGATGGTCCCCATTGCGGAACTAATGTTTCTCAGTTCCTCTCTGAACCCCATGTACTGTTCCTCCTGCAGTACCTGGATCTCCTGGAACCTGGCCAGTACCGTAGCCATCGTCTCCTGGGAGTGGTGGTATGCTCCCATGATGGAGGAGAGGGCCTCTTGGAGAGTCGGTTCCTTGGGCCTGTCCCCCCCCTGTCGCACAGCAGCCCTCCCAGTTCCCCTGTTTCCCTGAGTCTCTGTACCCTAGACCGTGTGCCCACTACCACTGCCCCCAGGTCCCTGTTGTTGTTGGGGTGGTGGGTCAACCTGGGTGCCCTGTAGTGGTGGACACACCACTGATTGACGTGTCCTGGAGACAGAGGCATGGGCCCGCTGGGTGGGAGCTGTGCTGGTGTTCCCAGAGGGGGTTAGGTCTGCTGTAGCCTGTGGCTGTCTGTGGGGAACCGACTGTCCCGAGGTCCCCGATGGGCCGGGCTGGTCATCTGGGTCCAGGGAGACAGAGCTGCTGTCATCACTGGGGGCCTCTTTTGGGGGTGGGATGAACATCTCTGGACCCTCCTGGGCGGTGTGGTGGCGTTCGGGTCCTGCAGGGGTATTAGAGTATGGTTATTGCTTCTGTGTGTGCCATTTCGTGTAATGGGTGGGTGGCCGTGTACCCCAGTGCTAACATTCCCTTGTGGGTGCTTTTGTGACGGTGGCTTGTGGGGGAGATGGGTATGTGCAGTGGGCATGCTTTGGTGATGGGTGTCCATGCTTTGGGGAGGCATGCAGGGCTAGGTTTTGGGATGGGTGGGTTGTGATAGTGAGCCATTTGCAAGGAGTTGGTGTGATGGGGGTGGGGGTGAGGGTGGGGGTATGATTTGGCATGCAGGTGGGGTGGGGGAATGAAGTAGTGAAGATTTGACTTACCAGAGTCCATTCCTCCGCCTACTCCTGCGAGGCCCTTAGGATGCAGGATGTGCAAGACTTCCTCCTCCCATGCTGTGAATTCTGGGGGAGTAGGTGGGGGTCCGTCGCCAGTCCGCTGTACCGCGATGTTGTGCCTTGATACCATGGAACGCACCTTCCCCCGTAGGTCGTTCCACCGCTTCCTGATGTCGTCCCGATTTCGTGGATGCTGTCCCACAGCGTTGACCCTGTCCACTATTCTGCTCCATAGCTCCATCTTCCTGGCAATGGTGGTGTGCTGCACCTGTGCCCCGAAGAGCTGGGTCTCTACCCGAACTATTTCCTCCACCATGACCCTGAGTTCGGTGTCAGAGAACCTGGGGTGTCTTTGGGGTGCCATGGGGTGGTGTGGATGGGGTGAGGGGTGGTGTATGTGTTGTAGAGTGTGGTGAGTGGGGTGGTGTATGGTGTTTTGTGCGTGGAAATTGTGTGGGTGATGTTGTGATTTGCCTCTGTGTGATGGTCTACTCTATGCTGTGCTGTCTCTCTCTGTCCTTCAGTCACAATTGGGGTCGTAAGGGTTTGTGGGTGATGTGGGTGTGTGTTTTATATTTAATTGGGTGTGTGGGAGTGGTGTGTGTATGTGTCTCAGGTGTGTGTATTTTGAATTGTCCAATGTGGTAGTGTTTTGTAAAGGTGGAATACCGCGGTTGAAAGACCGCTGCGGGGATTTGTGGGTCGGAATGGCATGGGCGTATTTCTGTTGGTGTGACGGTGGAGGTTTGGTCATCACCAGTTTTTCGCTGGCCGTTGCTGTGGCGGACTTTTGTTGATGTCGGGTTTTTGGCGGTTTGCCAGTTGCGGGTCAGAATGACCGTGGCGGTTTACCGCGACCGCGGCGGTGTTATGGTGGTCTTCTGACCGGCAGTAAGCGCCTTTTACCGCCGAGGTCAGAATGACCACCATAGTGATGTGTTTTCTGTGTCCTGACAGTGAAATATTGCTAAATCCATTTTTCACTGTTGCAAGGCCTGTCCCTCTCATAGGTTAATATGGGGGCTACCTTTAAATCTGACTAAAATGTAGATTCCCTTTGGGAGAGGATAGACATGTGGAGTTTGGGGTCGCTGAGCTCACAATTTAAAAATACATCTTTTAGTAACGTTGATTTTCAGATTGTGTGTTTGAAAATGCCACTTTTAGAAAGTAAGCATTTTCTTGCTTATACCATTTCTGTGACTCTGCCTGTTTGTGGATTCCCTGTCTTGTTCAGTTTGACAGTTGGGCTGGTTGCACCTCACACTAGACAGTGACACAAAGGGAGCTGGGGTGTAGTCTGCATTTCCTGATAAGCCATCTGTGCTAGGAGGGAGGGGAGGAGTGGTCACTTACACCTGAAAGGGCGGTGCCTGTCCTCAAACAATGCATTCTTCGACCACCTGGTGAGTGTCTGGGGCCTGGCCTGGGCAAGGCAGGATTTCACAGTACAGAGAGACTTTGCTTTGAAGTAGGCCTACTTCAAAGGAGAAACTGGGTATAAGAAGGGCACCCAAAACCACAGAGTTTAGAAAACACTTCTGGAAACAAGAGGAATCTCTGCCTGGAGAAGAGCTGAAGAGCTGAGGAAGAAGAGCTGCCCTGCCTGTGACTGTGCTTTGTGGAGCTATCCTGCAGTTGCTGCTTCTACCAGAGTAAGAGGGCAAAGACTGGACTTTGTGTGCCTTCCATCTTGAGAAGAAATCTCCGAGGGCTTGATCTAGAGCTTGCCTCCTGTTGTTTGAAGTCTCAGGGACAGCAAAGACTTCTCTCTGCCAACACCTGGAGTCTCTGGAGAGACTCCTACTCTGCCCTGTGGTGCCCATCCAGTTCCTGGGACCCTGAAAGGAGAAGTTGGCAGCCTAAAGACAAGGAAATCCACGCACAGAGCGCCGTGTGGGGAAAAGATTGACGCAACTCCGATCCGCAGCTGAGAATTGACGCTCGCAGGAAACACGATCGAAGAATCGATGCACGGAGCAGGAGAAACGACGCGCAGCATCGCTGACGGAGGCTGGGAGATCACAACCCGCGCTGCAGGGTTTTTGGATCATCGTGCAGCTGGATTTCCGACTCAAGTACTGCTAGGTGTGGAAAAACAACGCAAGGTCTGCCCGGACCCGAGAGTGCTGACCGGATCGACGCATCGCTCTCCTGCGGAGAGAAGAAATGACGCGCCCGACCCGGCGAAAGGAGAAACGACGGAAGGTCCCGCTCGTGAGTGGAATCAACGCATCGCAAGCCCTTTTTGACGCGCACTCGCCTGTGCTGGGTTATTTTTGACGCACTCAAAGTATTTTTTCACGCTGACAGCGTCAGTGTGTGTTTGAAACTGCTTAAAGACTCTTTTTGATTTTTTATTGATAACTTGATTTGTGTATTGTGGATTTTTGTCGTTTTGATCTTGTTTTGTTTAGATAAATATTTCCTATTTTACTAAACTGGTGTTGTGTCATTTTGTAGTGTTTTCATTAAGTTACGGTGTGTGGTGGTACAAATACTTTACACCTGGCACTCTGAAGTTAAGCCTACTGCTCTGCCAAGCTACCAAGGGAGTAAGCAGGGGTTAGCTGAGGGTGATTCTCTTTTACCCTGACTAGTGTGAGGGTCCTTGCTTGAACAGGGGTTAACCTGACTGTCAACCAAAGACCCCATTTCTAACAGCTGCTATCTCCCAATCTTCCTTCTAGGCCTTCCTACCAAAGGTTCTGGACACTATCCTATGCCTCACACCCGCACCACATCTGCTTCCCAAACACCCAGCATCTGCAGCAGGAGGCCAAGCAAGGTTTCTATCAAATTTCTGGGTGTTTGCATGTGCTGGGTGCAATGGACTGTGCCACCTGCTGCAACAGAACACCTATATAGGAACTACAAGGACACAAATTCTATCAATGTGCAGACCACTGTAGACCACTGTGGGCTCTTCAACAATATCCTTGTGAAATATCCCGGCAGCGTCCATGATGCATACATCTTTCGACATTGTACCATCAATGAGCCGTTCCAGGATGGCCAAAGTGGCAATGGGCTACTTGTAGATAAGCCACCATACTAATAACAACACACACAACACACCAACCATCTAGGACAAACATGACAAACACCACACTAAATACACATGAGCAGGGCCACAGAGATGTACAGGCAACAACACATTTGCAACGGGCCACACTACACTGCATACATTGTATGTCAGACCCTGACTGGCACACCACGTGTGGACAGGTGGAGCCAAGTCCCCTTTGCATACAGAAGCTGCTCACAAACCACTACAAGTGTTCACAGGTTGACTATTAAATACAGATCACACACACACACATGACACCAAACAAAAAGGATACAGGCATGTCAATGGCATAGGCCATGGGCATTTTGAGGAAGTCACACATAGGCACAGTCCCACTTAAACCATGGTATGCAAGCCTCTGGCAGAACCTAAATCAAATGCCACCCAAGTGGTGCCATAACCAAATACATATCATCTACACATACCTAATATACCTGTAGTATGCCCATACACCTGTCTGCTGCATTGTGTCACACACATACGTATACATAAATATCTGCCATTGAAGACCATGGGCCTCAATCATGAGAAATCAGGCAGCACCTACTCTAGTGCCACGTTACATGCGCCCCTAGTGCCCCCTAACACCACCATGTCTGTTGCGAATACCATAAACAGTTCACCGTGGTGCAGAGTCTGTGAAAAACTCTAACAATCATGGACGTCATAGCAGGACTCTATAGGAGTATAGAGGACATTCCTGACCTTACATGCAAAGTATTAAGGGACTCATGTGAAAAATAGCTGTGCCCCCTCCCAAAGCCTGCACTGTGCATGTGTATAAAGTGACTGTCGGAAATTATGTATTGGAAGATAGAAGATACCACTGCACCAAACTACATCATCCAACTAATTTGTGATTTACACACTCGTACACTCTCGTACAGTTGATGGGCGGCACAACCATCATCTGTCACAAAGGGTTACTCAGTGTCACACTGCATGCATAGTGACACATGGTAACATGGACGACACAGTCTGGCTTTGTAGGGCAACAATGGTGTTTCAACATCTGACACTATTGTGGTGCTAGGAGGTGGTAGGTTTCATCTAACAATAGAACACTGCTTCAAATATGGACTACACAACACATTTACCTAAACCATAACCATCATTTTGGGTTCAACATCAAAATTCCCAGGCCCTTGAGCCACTACCCAGGATTGTCATGTCCATCACCACAGTACAATGAAACCATTTCACAAGAACAGGAACATACCCTATACCACAAGCAAGTCTGTGTCACCTCTCCAACTAAAAAATAAAACTGCCATAGTATGTTCCAAACCACTATCAACACTTACCAATACATCTTCTCTCTATCCTTTGAAGCTGATCAAGGGTACGTCATATAGCCAAACTGTTAAAGAGCGGGCCTACAAGAAGGGACACAGGAAAACTCACAGTGTGGTGAAGAGGACATTTGGGCTCCTGAAATCCAGGTTCAGGTGCCTCCCCCAGACAGGAGGAAGCCTCTTTTATGCTCCACCACTTGTTTGCAAGATAATTCTGGCATGTGCAATCCTGTACAACATGTGTGTCAGAACAAATATCCCCTGGGATGAACAGGTTGATGTCCCCAATGAGAAGGATGATGGTGGAGCAGATATTGTGGAGGGGAAACAACAGAACACTGCTGCAGGAGTTTGAAGGAGCCTCCACATTGTTGAGAACTTCTACACATAGGCCCTCATTACAACCCTGGCAGTCGGCGATAAAGTAGCGGTAATATTGTCAACAGGCTGGCGGTAAATACGGCCAAATTATGACCAGGGCGGAAACAGCTCAGACAGACAGACACTTTACCACACCGACCGCCAGGGTAGAATCAACAGGCACCGCGGAGGTAGCCGCCTACAGCCAGGCTAAAGTCAATCTTCCACCCCTTGTATTATGAGTCAGGAAACCGCCACCTTTTCCGGGGCGGTACCAACAAGATAAAAAACCTGGCAGAAGCACTGCACAGAAACGACTCACCTGTGGAGACTCAGGGAAGAACCACGCCACCATGGAGACCGAGCTGCGCATATTCCCAATGCTGTTCTACATCCTGCTCCACCACGAACCAAGACGACCACGGTGAATACAGTCGCCTAGCACACAGGGAAGAGGGGGAAGAAAAAGACACACATATGCAACACACAACACCCCCACCCCCAACACCATACACACAGGCTCTGACTAAGTCCCAGCACCAGGCCCCTTGCCCTTCCTGGCAGCAGCTGGGGATGGCTCCCTGCTCCTTTTGGCAGCAGCTGGGGATTGCTCCTTGCCCTTCATTTCAGCAGCTGGGGGTGGCACCTTGCCCTTCCTTGCAGCAGATGGTGGTGGCTCCTTGCCCTTCCTGGCAGCACTTGGGGCAGGCACCCTTTCTGTGTGGCTCCTGGTGCCCAGGATCCTTTCCCACCACGAGTTGCTGTGGACACTACTGGGGCCGTGGACTGGGTGGCTGAGGTGCTTGACTGGGTATTAATCACCCTGGCCTGACGTGAAGGACGGGGGGAGGAGGGGTAGGGAAGAGGTCAATGGTGGAGAGGAAAAGGTTCTTAGGGACATTGGGGCGGGAAGAGGGAGAAGGTTTGGGAGTGGAGGAAGAGGGAGTGGTGGTAGGAGGTGTCTGTCTGCTGTGTTTGGGTGGAGGTACATGGGCTGGATGTTGTTGTGAGGTTGATGGCTGTTGGGTGTCTGAGTGCTTGTGTTTATGTACTTTGGGAGGAGGGGGCACAGACTCAGTGGGAGAGGGCACAGGGGACGTGTGCATGGATGTGGGGGTGGTGACTGCCAGTGAGGTGTGTGCTCTGATGGGTGTGCTGGTGATGGTGGTAGTGAATAAGGATGTAGTGCATGCAGGTGTGAGTGTAGATGCAACTGGGAGGGAGGTGGACAACGAGGAGGAGTGGGACACAGTGGAGGCAGTGAATGTTGGTATGTCTGCATCTGGATGGTGTTTGTGTGAGTGCCTGTGGGGTGAAGTGTGATGCCTGTGTTTGGCTGTGCCACTCTTGTGTGTTGTCTTGTGTGCATGCTCGTCTGCCTGTGTGCTTGGGATAGGTTGGGGATGAGGGGAATGGGATTGGGTAGAGGAAGTTTGAGGGGGAGGGGGAAACAGGGACAATGGCTGCCATCAGAGAGGAGGCCAGAGCCTGGATTGATCTCTGTTGGACCACCAAGCCAGTGTGAATGCCCTCCAGAAATGCATTTGGGCTGCCAGTCCCTGGATGGCATTCACAATGGTTGACTGCCCAACAGAGATGGATCTCAGGAGGTCAATAGCTTCCTCACTCAGGGCAGCAGGGCTAACTGGGCGCAGGGCCTGAGGTGCCAGGGCAAAGGAGATGCCCACCCTCCTGGGTGAGCAGGCACAGGCAACTCGCTGAGGGGCTGCTGTGAAGGAGGTGCTGGTACGGGGGCTGGCGGCTGTATCTGTAGCTGGGGTGGGCACAGAGGTGTCCGTAACCACCAGGGAGCTTCCATCGAGGAGGTATCCATGTCCGAACTGTCCCCTCCAGTCTCTGCCGTGGTTCTCCCCTTGCCCTCTGTCCCACCGGTGCCCTCATCATCGGTGGACTCTGCCTCCTGGGTCCTGTGGGATGCAGCTCCCTCCATCGCCAGTGCCTCTGTTCCTCCGCCAGATGATGCTAATGCACATAAGGACAGGGAGACAAAACAAAAAGGGGGAGGAGAGAGACAAAGGATACACTTGGTCAAATGCTGCACCAACACCACACTTGGCGCACACAACACACACACAGGGAACAGCCCTATGGATTAGGTAATGCACCTTCAGTAACAATGCTAGTCACCAGGGCATGGGGAAGGACACATACCGCCAACTGCAACATACCTGGGACCCACACAGCCCTGCCGAGTAGTGGATGGCTACTAGCTAGGTAGGAGGAATTTCACATCAGAACCCTGCCCAACATGGGACCTGCACTGTAATGTCAGCCCTGGCCTAGGAGCACCCACAGACACACTTCCCCCAACCCGGATACCACCCCACCAGGCGTAAGTAGTAATGATGGGCACTGTACTCACCCCCTTGTTGCTGCTGTGATGCCCCCAAGCGCCTATCCAGTACAGGATATTCCACTGCCAGTATGTGGGCCATCAGGGGGTCAGGGTTCAACGGGCACCCCTTCCTCATTGGGAGGCCATACCCAGCTGGGCCTCCGCCGTCTTCCGTGCCCAGCGTCTCCGGTCCTCCCACCGTTTCCGACAGTAGGTGCTCCACCTGCCGTAGACCCCCAGGGTCCGCACGTCCTTGGCGATGGCACGCCATATACCCTTCTTTTGATGGGCACTGACCTGCAGAGGAAATATACACATGGAAAGGTATTAGTTAGACTGTCCTGCCTGTTACTCTCATGGCCCACCATACCCCTTCCCATCCCCTTATGCACAGACATGGCCCAGAATACATGCGACATGCTGCCCAGGGCCCATCCACCAACCCCCCCAACACAAGGCCATCACACACACCACTCCATGCATTCATGCCCCATGCATCGTGCTTACAATATACTCACCTGTTGGTCTGGAGGCCCATACAGCAGTTAGTACTGGGGTAGGAGACATCCACCAGTCTCTCCAACTCCGCTGAGGTGAAGGCAGGGGTCCTTTCCCAAGTCACACGAGCCATGCTAGGTTCCAGACACAGGTCACAGCAGCACATGCAGTGTAGATCCTCTCCTGTTGAAGGTCAGGTAGCAAGTGAGTGAACAGTTAGAAAATGGCAGTGACATCCGCGGCGGTGCATACCGTCACCACCGGCGTACATCACCAATGGACACTGTACCCCATAGGGCCCAATAATAACCAATGAGGAGTTGCACTGCGGATTCCAACCGACTCCCGCAATGGCGCACGTCGTCAGCGGAATTACCTCACTTCCACCTGTCCCTCTATATAGGACAGGCGGACGCCATTTCGGGGGGGGGGGGGGAGGCCATGGATCCTAACCGCATCACAGTTCACAATTGTACAATCTGGACATATGCCACAAATAAATTGTTAAAATCACATCATGCACTGAACTGTGGATAAAATGTACAGATTATGACCGGCTCCTCACTCTTTTGCCCCATAGATTGCAACCACTGCGGATGAATAGGAGATGGAGACATCCCCCGTGTACAGACCCCTGGTGGACTTGGCAACAATGGAGGACAGGCACATCATCCTCACCTACAGACTTAACAAGGCCACAATCACAGGGCTGTGTGCCCAATTGGAGCCTGACCTGATGTCTGCTCTTCGTCACCCCACTGGGATCCCCCCTCTTGTGCAAGTGCTATCAGTGCTCCATTTCTTGGCAACTGGATCTTTCCAAGTGACAGTGGGCTTGGCAGCAGGAATGTCACAGCCAATGTTCTCAATAGTACTGACCAGAGTGTTTTCTGCCCTGATTAAACACATGTGCAGCTACATCGTTTTCCTCCCAGGTGGAGGATTTGGCCACAGTGAAGGCTGACTTCTATGCAATGGGACATATCCCCAACATCATTGGGGCTATTGATGGAGCACATATTGCATTTGTCCCCCCCGGCAAAATGAACATGCATTCAGAAATCGAAAAAGTTTTCACTCGATGAATGTGCAGATGGTGCATTTGGCGGACCAGTACATCTCCCATGTCAGTGCTAAGTATCCCGGGTCGGTGCATGATGCCTTTATCCTGAGGAGTAGCAGTATCCCAAATGTGATGGCCCAACTCCAGAGGCATAGGGTGTGGCTAATAGGTGAGCCCTGGCTCCCACCCAGTGGATGTTGGAGTATGGGTATGGTGTGGGCCCTAAGGGTTAGTGTGTGGCTAACAGTTGTCCCTCGATATTTGCAGGTGAGTCTGGTTATCCCAACCTCTCATGGCTACTGACCCCTGTGAGGAATCCCAGGACAAAGTCAGAGGAACGTTACAAAGAGGCACATGGGCAAACAAGAAGGATAATTTAAAGTACCTTTGGCCACCTGAAGGCCAGGTTACAGTGCCTCCATCTAACAGGTGGATCCCTGTGCTACTCACCCAAGAAGGTCTGCCACATCATTGTGGCATGCTGTATGTTGCACAACCTTGCCTTGAGATGCCATGTGCCTTTTCTGCAGGAGGAGGAGGCTGGAGATGGCCGTGTGGCAGCAGTGGACCCTGAGGACAGTGAGGATGAGGAGGCAGAGGATGAGGACAACAGAAGTGCAGTGATTTGTCAGTACTTCCAATGAAACACAGGTAAGACAGTGTAACTTCACATTTCATTGACAGTTTAATGTTTGACATTGACACTGGCAGGCTGTGAATTCCTACTTCTATACAGATGTTAGTGCCCCACTATCGCTCCTGGTGTGTTTACTGCAGCCATCTGCAGCTGTTTCCTATGTAAACATTACTGTACAGTTGAATTGCAATGTTTAAACCTTGTTACACAAATCAATACTTAAATCATTTGACATACTCCATGCTTGTATTTTTTCAAAGTGTGTTTATTACAATGCTCTGACGAAAAGGGGAAAGTGCAATGGGCTGGGGGAATGATGGAGGAAAGTTCAGGTTAGAGTCCAGTCTATTTGTAGCACAGGTGCAGTGTCCAAGGGGGCATAGGAAGGGGAGCAATGGTAGTTCAAGGTGGACAGGGTGACAGAGTGGGACACAAGGGTGACAATCAGGAGAGTCTCATTTCCTAGTGGGGGTCTTGGCAATGTTCTCTGGCTTCCGCCTGTATCGCAGGCAACGTTTGCTGGGTGGTTCACCTTCTGCAGGGGGAGGGGTGCTGGTGGCCTGTTGGTCCTGTGGTGGGCCTCCTGTTTACTAGCGGCAGCAGAGGGTGAGGGCTGTTCAGTAGTTTGGCTAGTGGTAGGGGCCCGCTGGTGTGACACTGCCTCCCTCATACTGTTGGCCATGTCTGCCAGCACCCCTGCAATGGAGACCAGGGTGGTGTTAATGGACTTTAAGTCTTCCCTGATCCCCAGGTACTGTCCCTCCTGCAGCCGAAGGTCTCCTGCAACTTGTGCAGGATCTGGCCCAGCGTATCCTGGGAATGTTGGTATGCTCCCAGGATCGCAGAGAGAGTGGGTTCCCTGGGCCTGTCCTCCCCCTGTCGCACAGCAGTCCCCCCAGTTTCCCTGTTGTCCTGTGCCTCCGTCCCCTGAACCGTGTGCCCACTGCCACTAACCCTAGGTCCCTGATTGTCCTGGGTTTGTGATGTGCCCTGGGGTCCCTGTAGTGGTGGACACACTGCTGATTGATGTGTCCTGGGGACAGAGGTATGGGTATGCTGGGAGGGTGCTGCGGTGGTGTTTCCTGAGGGGGGAGGCTCTGTGGTGGTGTGAGACTGTGCTTGGGTAACCGACTGTCCGGAGTTCCCTGATGGGCCAGGTTGGTCATCCAGATCCAGGCGACCAGAGCTGCTGTCATCACTGTGGGCCTCTTGTGTGGGGGGACTGGATGTTGCTGGCACCTCCTCTTTGGAGACATTAGCTGGGATACCTGTGGGGATGTAATTGCAGTGTTAGTGTTTCTGTGTGTGACATATTGTGCATAGGTGGGTTGCTCTTTATGGTTGTTATTGCCCTGGTAGCTTTGCCTTTTGTGAGTTGTTATTTGGTGCGCTAGCTGATTGTCTCTAGTGTGCATGCTTTAGTGATAGGTGTCCATGCAGGTCTGTGAGTGGTGTCTATGCATTGGTGGTACATGCTGGGCTTGGCATTGGGATGAGTGGGTTGTGATGGTGGGGTGTGTGGGAGGTGGTGGAGTGATGGGAGTGAGGGTGGGGGGTATGTGATGGCATGCAGGTACGGGGTGATAGTAGTAAAGAGTTGACTTACCAGAGTCCAGTCCTCCTCCTACTCCAGCCAGGCCCTCAGGATGCATGATTGCCAAGACTTGCTCCTCCCATGTTGTTAATTGTGGGGGAGGAGGTGGGCTCCACCGCCAGTCCTCTGTACAGCGAGCTGGTGTCTTGCTGCAATGGAACGCACCTTTCCCCGTTGGTCGGTCCACCTCTTCCTAATGTTATCCCTTGTTCTTGGGTGCTGTTCCACGGTGTTGACTCTGTCCACGATTCTCCACCATAGCTCCATCTTCCTAGCAATGGATGTCTGCTGCACCTGTGATCCAAATAGCTGTGGCTCTACCCGGATGATTTCCTCCACCCTGACCCTTAGCTCCTCCTCAGAGAATCTCGGGTGTCGTTGTGGTGCCATGGGTTTAGTGTGAGTGGTGTGGGTGAGGGTGTGTAGGGTGATGTGTGATGTAAAGTGCGTGGGTGATGTATAGGTGATGGTGGTATATGGCTCTAGTTGTGTGAGTGCTCTTGCTGTCTCTCTCTGTTGGCAACTGTTTGTAGTCGTAAGGGGTTGTGGGTAATGTGGGTGTGTGTTTTATGTTGATGTGGGTGTGGTGTATGTATGTGTGTCAGGTGTGTGTAGTTTGAATTGACCAATGTGGAGTTGTTTTGTTTGAGTGTGTGTATTTTGAGCACGACGGTATGTACCGCTAATGGTTTACCGCCATTGAATGTCCGCTGTGGTGATTCGTGGGTCATAATGTTGTGGGCGTTGCTCTGTTGGCGTAACATGTGGGTTTTGCTACAGCCAGTTTATCACTGATCTTTGGGCTGGCGGACTTGTGTGTGTGGCTGTATAGTGACAGATTGGTATGTGTGTCACAATATGGTAAGCGGATATCCACCGGGGCTGCGGTATGTTGGCGGCAGTCAGCGTGGCGATAAGTGGGATTTACCGCCAATGTCATAATGAGGGCCATAGTCACTATAGTATAAACATCACATTGTAAATAGCTCAAATAAATTACTTTGCACCTGATTCTCCTTGGTCTACTCATTCTCCACTACATACACCACTGAAATGTGACTCAAACCTCAGTGAGAAGGTAAGTAACACAAAGGTGACAAGTATTGTGGCGACATCGTTTGTGATGTAAGAGGGTCTACTGCCACCATCTCACATATCAGTGACACGTAATTTGTGGGCATGTGACTCCTGAATGTCTGGTTCCATGCACCACTACATATATTGTTCAGGCAAGTGGGCAAGGACTTAATACCTAGCCCATTCACCACAACAACACCATGCCTAAAAGGATGTATTCAAGGGGGCACACAAAAGGTAGGGGCTGTCAACAAATGGATATCAAGTTATGTAGGAACAGAACGCTGTCACAACTCATGGTGAGAGTAGCTTTGCATGCATGGAACATATGTGACAAGGGTGGAATATCATTGCAAACCGTGGTCCTTCATTAAATGTCCGGGGATTGTAACCAATGTCTGATGCTGAACCTGCACAGTGTATCCATGGAATTGTGTCTCGGCACTGCCATTGGGCACAACCCTGGCACATGGTGGACTGTACCTCATGTGTGGCACACACATGTTGGCTGTGGAGTACGAAATGGGTTGCCAGACTAAATAATCAGCTATGGGTCCAGAATCACAATCCAAACACATACCCACAGTCACAATCCATGGATTTTTTCAGGACAATGCACCATCCACCAAATTTTTATCTGGGTCAAATGTAGGAAGAGTATCTAATACTCACTATGTACATGAGGAGCACACTTGGCACACAAATCTACTGTCTTGACACATGCCTAGAGCAAATCCAGGCAAACATGTGAAGATTGATGTACCGGTACATGTCCTAGGCAGCAATGGGTTTGCCATTATCAACAATTCTTGACATGCCAGCATGTGTACCTAGTATGCTGTGTATAACTGCATCATACAGCACAAAGCAATACACTCCACTCATTGTCACTCACATGACAGAACAAGTGCATGATAGTAACAGTTACAAATTTTTCCATACATGTGTTGGCCTCCAACATCGTAATCAGGTGTGGGATATGCTACTATGTTCAGCATTGTTGAAAAATGTCTGAGACACAACACCAAACTGAGTGGGAGTAGATCTAGCCATATGTGTTGCAATTAGCATATGTTCATTACAGCACTGAGATTATTTCACACCTCAATATCATTCCGTCATGGTAGGAGTTACCTAGGTTGTGGCATGCTAGAAGAAATGCATACCCATGTTCAATTGAGGTTGTGGATGGACAGCTTAGAGACACCCACCGATACTTGCAAATGCAACACGGTAGGTGAAATGGAGACAACACAAGTGCGGTGGCAGGAGTAATATCATGTGTGTGTGGAACTCATTCCATCTCACAAATACCATCAATGGAATCATAACTATCAAGTAGCCAGTAGAAGGAGATCTGTACATCTTCCAATTACACAAGTCACATGTTGCATCATGTCCATGTATGTCCAGACAATGTTGCTGTAGAAGACATGTTCAAAGTGCAAGCAGCCTAAAGAATGGGAGCAATGAAGGTGACAATGCATGGCTTACCAGTAGTGCAGGGATACATGGAGAAGGGACGTACCTAGACCAACAATGGCTGTACAACACATCAATGTCTACATGTCAACATTTAATATATGTACGGAGAGGGTGGCCAGGTCAGTTTATAACCCAGTCATGTTGGCCACTAGCATACTATGGTATTTGCCCACCACATTCCACGATGGCAGGAGGCTGTGACAGACAACATCATCTGTACCCTGGCACGTTTCCAATATTGAAGTCACAACAGAGATACAAGCCCAACAAGCTACCCAAGGAAACAACTAATGACATCAAATAATGTTACACGTCCCACATATATAAGCACCCGAGCTCTGCACATGAGAGTGGAAAGCTGACATCAAGTACTGCAGAGGAAAATTTATTATCCTGGTCTGTATAACCACAATTGTGCATGTGTCTGTCTGCTGGGGAGTGTGCATAGTTCTGCTGAGTAGCAATCATGAAGAGGCTAGGTCCCTGCTCAATAAACCTACACACCACTGCATTTTCTAAATTCACATATGACATTGTCAGAGGCCTAATGCATGTGTACGAGGGGCTGAGTAAACTGGTGCTCTATTAACCTGTACCCTTCACATGCAACCATGGATTTGAGTTGGCTTACAAACTCACACAGTTGTCATGATGAATAGGCTGTCATCTATGCCAGACTGCACCACTGTTACACAGTGGTATGCCGTTGCATGTGACAGTCATAACAAACATGATGTGGACACATGTGAGTGCTTAGTTGGTGGCATGCACACATATGCCACATTTGTCAGCACACATGTGCCACTGTAATGGCTCAGGAATGGTAATGTGTATGGATTCTGAACAAAAGGCAACTTAGCACAAAGTAAGGGCATAGGTATCACAAGATCAGTGACTGTAAGAAATGACCTTCACGTGTGTTCTGACATATACGGAAACATAGGTGGCACTGATGTGACATCACATGCATTTGTCAAATGCCAACATGTGTCCATGCAGGAAGATAGTAATTTGAGGTTTCACATCTCATGAACATACCACTGTCATCATATGTTACAGCAATTGCACAACACATGTCTACACACACACACACAGCATATACCAACCTTCACCAACACATGTGCACATAACATCTCCTGCAACTAAGATGCATGGGGGACCAAATGCCACATGTGTAGCAAAGAAATATGAAGTAAAATCCAACAACACACCACAGAGTGGAGACACGCACACACATATTGCCAGGGTTTACGTGATGTCAATGCAGTCCAAGTCCACTGAATACTGTGAGCAGAAATTGTCATGGTGGTCACACGCTTTACCATGTGTTGGGCCATATTTATTGTGGTGTAGGTATGTGTACATTTGTGTCTCAGACATAACAACGTAGTCCACCCACAAATTAGTATACAGACACATATGTACACACATAGCACACATGTGCCGACATGTATATGGACAAAGTGTAGCTACACATGCAAATATGCACACGGTATGAGTAATTGCATGCAGCAGACGTAAACAAACCTATAGGTTCAACATACCATTGTCACCGTAATTATATTACTGGACAGACATGCACATGTTGCCATACGACATATACAACATTGATGCACAGCCCATGAGACATGTCAAATTAATTCCATCATGCATAAAAAAAATGATGCAAATGCATCACCTACACACTTTAACATTAGTAAAATGATGCCTGGGCCTTGAGCGGCTATTGCACATACACACGCCTCCGTACACATCACCGCCATGAGTCAAAATTTTTCACACATGAGCATACTCCATACAATACCCCCAAGCAAAAAAACACCTATCCCCTAAGTGTCTATCGCATGTCCACAGGACTTTTCAGGCTAATGGTGAGAAAAACAAAGCATAACCGTAATGCGTCAAAAAAACAACGCATGACTGGAAACGTGACACACACACCCAGGAAGTGATAAAACAGGACATCCTGCCTGCAAACACGGTACAGTGAGTTCACTTTCACTTCACACTCTCATTGTCTGTGACTGTGTGAAGGTGTGTGGACATGGTGTTGTAAGTGGATTGGTGTTTTTGGAGTGTTTGTAGTGTTAATTTAGCTTTGTCTTGTAGGTGTTGTCCTTAGTTGTCTTTAAACTTGTCTTTTGTAGTGTAATTGTACTGTATTTGTCTCTGTTTTGTGGGGTGTTTGTCTGGGATAGTATAGTTGTTGGGGTAGTTGGGCCAGGTTTTATTTTTTGTTTTGGGTGAATTGCATTTGCAGTATGTCTGGGAAAGGGAGGATGTGGTGGATGTCTGCCGGTGAGCTGGGGGGTTCATCTGGCTTCTTCAGCACTACGTCCCTTTGATGTTGTAACTAGGTGGCCATGTAATCCTTGGCTACCCCACAGAGGCACAGTGACTGTGGTGGGACAAGGTGCCCCACCACCTCACACGGACCTTTTGCAGTGAACAGAATGACCACCACCTCAGGGCAGATCTGGTTGCAAGGGAACAGGATCTGCTGGATCATCTGGGTATTGAGAGTGATGGAGCAGTTGGTAAGTCTCACATTTCTATACAAAGTCCTTAATTTTGCATGTGCATGACGGTTGCAGATAAGGGTGAGTGCTGCATGTAATGCTTGTGGATGTGGACATGTTGTATGCTACCTGTATGATGAGCTCCAGCACCAATTTAGACCTGCAAATCAGATGTACAATAATGAAGCCGATGGTGGGCAAATGTACCATTTTGCCTGCAAAACCATTACAAAGTGTTGTGATGCATGCATAGGGAAACTCGGTAATGAGCAGCACCAAATGAGGCCTGTACTATGCAACATTTATGGAAGGGGGTCCCAAAACTTGTTTGGGTGGCATGTGTATAAGCCATTGAGTGAAATGAGAAATCCTTTAGTTCAATTATACCTGCACTATGAACGGCTGCTGAGAGCAGGTGTGATATGGGGGCATCAAAATGTATGAGATGGGCCCCCAATGTACTCAGCAGAAGGCGTGAGGATCTGTTGCAACTCCTGCTGAATACATAATTTAAGTACACATCCATTGATGCATTTGGAGCCTACCTGCATCATACCGTGCCTTAATTCTCATTGGGCGCACACATTGCAGGATTAAGGGGTGCACTGAGGGCCACAAGGACTGTATTGATGCAATTGGTGCTGCATCCCTGTTGTTCTATTGGCCCCTTTGTGTCATTGGCCAAGGCCATGTAAGGGAGCTTGATCATGCACTGGGTCCAGACCACTAGCACTTCCCTGTTCCAGTTCCTTGTGTGTCACATACACACTATACCTTGTCTATTATCACACACATGTGCAGAGTACAGTAACCTGCACCAACAAATGCATCCTTGGACCACAGAGTAGGTGTTTCTGTGTTGAGGCATTTTCTATGCCCATGTACTTATGCCTCCCTGGTCAAATAATGGTATACCATGGCAACAATACCCGGCCACACACTATTGGCAATACATCCATGATTTCAATCAGTCAATGTGTGGGTAGGTACAACTATCTTCACATGAGTATACTCCCATAGCATTATTGCTCATGTGTGTGCCTTGTGATGGCACACACACATTACTTACTTCATTGAAGAACATATTACGTCATTCTTCAACACCTTAGAATACCCACACAATCCCTGAGCAGTAGTTTGTCAGTTTGCTGTGACAATGAGGTAGATGTCTATAACATCTGAGGCAGGCTCAAATGCTATGGGTGTCACAATGGGACAGCCACTGCGACAACCATTGCATGCCCCTCAGATGCAATTTACAGTGTCAACAAGCTCCATTTGGTCATTGAGGTGAAGAGCTAACAGACACCTGCATGACAATGCCATGTATTAATGGTGCAGTGAGAAGCACCAGAGGAGTGCCAGGGACAGTGATGATTTGTAGGTGTGTGGGTCTACACCATCTGAGACTATGTGGGATTGACTGATCATAGATGTTTGTCAGTTGCTCTGCTCTACCACCAGGAAGATGTGCTCACTCAGCCTAACAAGTTAACAGTATACAATGTTGTTAGAAACGGGGTCTTTAGTTGGCAGCCAGTTTGCCCCCTGTCCAAGTAAGGACCCTCACTCTAGTCAGGGTAAAGGAGAATCACCCACAGTTAACCCCGACTCACCTCCTTGGTAGCTTGGCACGAGCAGGCAGGCTTAACTTCAGAAGCAATGTGTAAAGTATTTGTACTAAAACACACAGTAATACAATGAAACCACTACAATATGGACACCACAATAGTTTAGAAAAATAGGTATTATTTATCTAAATCAAACAAGATCAAAATGACAAAAATCCAACATACTAAAGTCAAGATATGAATTTTCAATAGAATAAGAGTCTTAGGCCCTCATTACAACCCTGGCGGAAGGTGGTAATTTGGTGAAAGGTACTGCCAACAGGCTGGCGGTACCTTTTCCCAAATTATGACATTGGCGGTTTGGCGCAAGCCAAACCGCCAATGTACCACTCCATCTGCCAGGGTGGTAACGGCCACTGGACTGGAGACTTTGGTCTCCAGCCGGGTGGCGTCACAATCCCACCCTCGGGATTATGACCCCGCCTACCGACATGGTTTTCGTGGAAAGCGTATCGCTGCGAAAACCATGGCGGTAGGCGCTATCAGTGCCAGGGAATTCTTTCCCTGACACTGATAGGGGTCTCCCATGCCATCCTCCCCCTCCCCATAGCCCTCCCCCCCCTCCCCCTCCCTCTCCTGCCACCCCGCACATTTACACACCCACACGTGCACACATACATACTCACACACACGCATACCCACATCCACCCACACATGCACACATACATACCCACACACCGCAACACACACCAACATACATTGTCACACACACGCATTCACAACACACAACATACACGTACACTCACATTCAGTCATTCAGGCATGCGGTCAACATGACTCACACCCGCATGCATGCATACAAAAACAGACACACACCCACCTCACCTCTACACAACACCCCCACACAAGCACACAACACCCCCACCCACCTCTCCTATCAAAGAACCTGACTTACCTGCTTGCAGGGGGTCCTCTGGCAGGAGACGGAACGCAGCACTGCTGCCAGCAGCAGCGTCCGCCAGCAAAACACCACCAGGCGGTATCATCGCTTACCACCGTCTGCCGCCATGACAGTCGGCGGTATTCCGCCAGCCTTCTGGCAGAATTCCATCTGCGGTCATAATGCGGGTAGGTGGCTGGTAGCCACGGCGACGGTATGTTGTCAGCCATCGCTGTGGCGGTAGGTGGCAGTTACCGCCAAAGTCATAATGAGGGCCTTAATCCTTAGAAAACAATGAGAATGCTGTTGTTACACAAAGTACCTTGTTAGCGTAAAAAATAAAGCTGCACAGGTGAGTGTGCGTCGGAAAAGGGTAACGATGCATCAATTAGTTACTCGCAAGTGAGGCCATGCGTCATTCCCTTTTCCAGTTGGGTCGGCAATGCGTTGTTTTTCTCTCTCGCAAGAGAGCGATGAGTCAATTTTTGGATGGGGCACCGCGGATCTGCGCAGAATCGGGTTGCCCTGGATGCCCAGGGACAATGCATGGAAAATCCAGTCACACGGTGTTAGAAAACCACGTTGCGTGGGATTTGCGTCATTATCAGCCTCTGTAAGCAGGTGTTGCATGTCGTTTCTCCAGCTGTGGTGCATCGATCCCCCAGCTGCGATGCAGGTGGAGCATCGATTTCAGCTGAGAAGCCAGCGATGCATCGTTTATCAGCCGCATTGCGGAAGGTGTGTCGAAAATCTCCCCTCACGACGTTCTGAGTGTGGATTTTTAGTTCCTGTCTGCCAACTTCTCCTTTCAAGGGCCCAGAGACTTGGAGATTCCTCTGAAGCAAGAATGCACAACAAAGTCCAGTCTTAGTACCCTTTCACAGGCAGAAGCAGTAACTGCAGGATAGCCCAACAAAGCACAGTCACAGGCAGGTGCAGCACTTCTCCTCAGCTCTTCTCCTTGGCAGAGGTTCCGCTTGACTCCAGAAGTGATCTTGAAGTAATCTAATTTTCAGGGGTTTTGGATCCACGACTTATACCTCTTTCTGCCTTTGAAGTAGGCAAACTTCAAAGGAAAGTCTTTCTTGTTTGTAAGATCCTGCCTTGCCCAGGCCAGGTCCCAGACACACACCAGGGGGTTGGAGACTCCATTGTGTGAGGGCAGGCATAGCCCATTCAGGTGTAAGTGATCACTCCTTCCCTTCCTCCAAGCACAGAAGGCTCATCAGGATATTGAGGCTACACCCCAGCTCCCTTTGCGTCACTGTCTAGAGGAGAGGTGTAAACAGCCCTACAGTCAAACTGACCCAGACAGGGAATCCACAAACAAGCAGAGGCAAGAAAATGCCTACTTTCTAAAAGTAAAAAGAACAGTTTAAGGACAGAATGTGGACCAAATCAAACATTCACCCCCAGTCACAGATCTGGGTTTAATTTGTCAGTTTTTTTTGTTGCTCACCATGCCATTCCAGTTTGTACCCAGCCATATGCAAATCAGGCTTCACCCTGTTCTCTATGGGAACAGTCCAGCGCGATCTGCCAGGCCAGATCCTCCCTGTATCAGAAACAAGCATTCTGGGACCGGTTTCGGAGTATCACCCCTCTTCAGCCAGGCTAGCTTGAATCTGGTGGAATAGTGAGCACGGGACCCACGTCTGGGCATACCCTTCCCACTTGGGGAAACAAATGGAAAAAGAACAGTTGATGGACAGAATGTAGACTAAATCAAACATTCACCCCCAGTCACAGTTCTGGGTTTAATCCATCATTTTCTTCTGCTCATCATGCCATTCTGGTTTGGACCCAGCCACATGCAAATCAGTCTTGACCCTGTTCCCGATGCAAACAGTCCAGCTTGAATTGCCAGGCCAGGTCCTCCCGGGGCCAGAAACAAGCATCCTGGGACTGGTTCGGGGTATCACCCCTCTTCAGCCAGGCTAGCTTGAATCTGGTGGCATAGTGAGCATGGGACCCATGTCTGGGCATACCCTTCCCACTTGGGGCAATAAATGGAAAAAGAACAGTTGATGGACGGAATGAAGACCAAATCAAAGATTCACCCCATTCACAGATCTGGGTTTAATCCGTCAGTTTTTTTTGCTCACCATCCCATTCCAATTTGGACCCAGCAATTTGCAAATCAGTCTTGACCCTGTTCCCCATGGGAACAGTCCAGCCCGAAATGCCAGGCCAGGTCCTCCCTGGACCAGACACAAGCATTCTGGGACCAGTTTCAGGGTTTCCTGCCTCTTCAACCAGGTTAGCTTGAATCTGGTGGCATCGTGAGCACAGGACCCACGTCTGGGCTTACCCTTCCCACTTGGGGTGTCAAATGAAAAAAGAACAGTTGATAGACGGAATGTAGACCAAATCAAACTTTCACCCCCAATCACAGATCAGGGTTTAATCCATCAGTTTTTTTGCTCACCATGCCATTTCAGTTTGGACCCAGCCATATGCAAATCAGTCTTGACCCTGTTTCCCATGGAAACCGTCCATCCCGAACTGCAAAGTCAGGTCCTCCCTGGACCAGAAACAAGCATCCTGGGTCAGGTTTTGGGGTATCACACCTCTTCAGCCAGGCTAGCTTGAATATGGTGCCATAGTGAGCACAGAACCTATGTTTGGACATACCCTTCCCACTTGGGGTGAAAAATGCAAAAAGAACAGTTGATGGACGGAATGTAGACCAAATCAAACATTCACCCTCAGTCACAGATCTGGGTTTAATTCATCAGTTTGTTTGTTCACCATGCCATTCCAATTTGGACCCAGCCATATACAAATGAATCTTGACCCTGTTCCCCATGGGAACAGTTCACCCAGATCTGGGTTTAATCCTTCAGTTTAAAGTGGCATTTTCAATCACACAATCTAAAAACAAACTTTTCTAAAAGATGTATTTTTAAATTGTGAGTTCAGAGACCCTAAGCTCCATATTTCTATCTGCTCCCAAAGGGAATCTGCACTTTAATAACATTTAAAGGCATCCCCCATGCTAACCTACGAGACAGATAGGTCTTGCAACAGTGAAAAACAAATTTGGCAGTATTTCACTGTCAGGACATGTAAAACACATTAGTACATGCCCCACCTTTAACATACACTGCACCCTGCCCATGGGACTACCTAGGGCCTACCTTAGGGGTGCCTTACATATAGAAAAAGGGAAGGTTTAGGTCCGCTAAGTGGGTACTCCTACCAGGTCGAATTGGCAGTGCAAAACTGCACACACAGACACTGCTGTTACAGGTCTCAGCCATGTTTACAGGGCTACTCATGTGGGTGGCACAACAAGTGCTGCAGGCCCACTGGTAGCATTTGATTTACAGGCCCTGGGCACCTCTAGTACACTTTACTATAGACTTACTATTAAATCAAATATGACAATCAAGGAAAAACCAATCAACAATACAATTTACACAGAGAGCATATGCACTTAAGTACTTGTTAGCAGTGGTAAAGTGCCCAGAGCTCTAAACCCAAGAAAAACAGGTCAGAAAAAATAGGAGGAAGGAGGCAAAAAGATTGGGCATGTTCCTGCAAAAAGGTCCAGGTCCAACAAATGTCGTCCATTAAATGATGTGTACGAATTACACTAAGCAATGTTTTCTATCCATATCTTTCAGATTGACCTGCACCCTACACCGTAGGAGAGGTTGTGCGATTTGAAGACCCCGATGCATCCAGTAAGTGTCATCTTATATCTCATGGGTGCTAATCCAGGGTTAGGTGTGAGTCAGTCTGAAGTGTGGAATGCTATGAAAATAGTTTTGCCTGACCAATGATCTGATATAATTGGAGAATGGATGGTGACATCATGTATGTTGGAATGTTGTGCAATGAGAATGGCTTGCACGTAGTTCAAAGGGCAACGTGTGCTGGCATGGAACTGTGTAAAAATGGGAATTGTTATGGCTGGCCAGTTATTCATTGCTGTCTACCATGATAGGTCTCGAGGCAGCTGTTTATGTACATAGCATGCCTGTTCACAACTTTGTCACAGCACCATTGTCAGCACAGTGTGCCACACATTGCTTACACTTGTTGATAAGACGGTACAGACGTGGGTGATATCTGCAGAGGTCTAAAGGAGGCTTATGTAGGAGACACATCACAAGTGCCTCAGTACCCTATAGATAAAATGAGTCTATACTACCACAAGGAGCAATATTGTGCTGAACAACAAACAGTAGTGTACACATTTAGTAGACAACTAACCTCCAGATGGTTGTGTGAAAAGTCTATGATTCTTCCCACACCGGATCTCAAGCAGTTTTCACAACATGGTCCTGCCGCCATGATATTTGTGAGTGATGTAGGTCACATCACATATGCATATGATGTGAATGTTGTGTGTATACCTGGTACTTTGATGATGTCTGGCATGCATGTGCAATTGATGTTTCTGGATACTGTTGCAGCACCCACTGTAGTGCCAAACTCACCGTGGGCCTAAGGGCACACATACAGCCATAATGTGTGTGTCGTTTTACACATGTAGCACTACATAGCACAGGGTACAGAGCTTCAGTTCTGTAATGTGTTGACACCTCTGATGTGCAGCTTAGGCTTAAAGCCAAACTTTTTGAGATATTTCAATCAGTTGTACATGTGGGCCCATCATGCTCAATGGCGTGCCCCCTTGTTACATATGCTTAGGCCAGGTCTTACAACAGGACACATTAATGCTGACTTACCAACCCTTAGAAAGGCAGGTCGGAAGTTAGCTGACCCCCTATCATATGGCCCACAACTTGCCTCCGGGATGACTGTGAAGCCTTGATTTTTCAATAGGTGTGTCGAGGTGATGGATTGCATGCACAGCCCCCCTAATGTACAGGGACACAGGAAATCCGGACTTGTTGGGGCACGTGATCCTCACAAGTTAGAAGACACAAATGTTGACCATGGATAATTTTGTCCTCTCAGCAATGCCCAGTTGTTTCTAAATAGATTTCCGTCATCCCAGTGACATGTACATGATACTGATGACGGCTGGTAGGAAATTTTCATAGATGAGGAGTAAGTCATTTTCGAGGAATGTGTGTTGAACTGTATGTGTTTTCTGCAGTTACAATGTACATTTAGGGGGTCATTATGACACCGGCGGTGAGTGTTAATGTGGCGGAATGACCGCCAACAGGCTGGTGTTACATACTGCCACATTATGAGATTGGCAGGTTGTCTGCAGCAAACCTGCCACTTCTCCACTCATACCGCCCTGTCCAGCCCGGCAGCCGGCATAGTACTGCCGGCGGCATTATGAGCCTTCCTACCACCATGGTTTTCGTGGCGTTAGCAACACCATTAAAACCATGGCAGAAGGCCCTACCGGTGACAGGAAATTCCTTCCCTGTCACTGGTAGGTGGCTCCCCCACCCCCAACACACACCTGACAGCCCCCACCGCCCCATCCAAACTCCCCCCACCCACCCCGACACACACCCGGCTGATCCTCAGACACACAATCTCCCCCTCCAATCCTCACACAGACCCTCACGCCCTCCGATCCTCACACACCCCCTGCACCCCATACATACACACACCCGCAGACATGCACCACGCATACACCCAATCACTCACACTGGCATACAAGCATTCATACACACACTGGCTGACACACATTCTTACATGCATGCATCCAGACATGCTCATATACCTTCTTACACACAGGCACACTGACATGCAGACAAGTACTCACTTCACCATTCTTACACGCATTCACTCACGCATACACCTACGCAAACAACACAACACACACAGATGCATTCACACACACACTCACACATTGACACACACAACCAGACACACACACACAACATCCCTCACCCCCCTCCCCTGTTGGAAGCCCGACTTACCTTGGTCGTGGATGGTCTTCCAGCAGGGAACGGGAAGGGGTGCTGCTACCGCCAGCAGCACCCGCCAGAAGAACACCACCAGGCAGTATCACAGGTCATGATACAGCTGGCGGCATTCAACTGGCGTGGCGGTGCTAGTGGTAGCAGCGCCAAGTTACCACTGTCCACCAGTATGATCACTGCCGGATTTCCGCCCTTCTTGTGGCGGAAGTCCTTCAGTGATCACAATATGGTGGACGGATGGTAGCTGCTTTGACGGTATTTTGGTGGCCGTCGCTGCTGCTGTCGCGTGGGCTCTCATTATCCTAAAGGAGACTACTGGATTTCTAGGTAGCAGGATCGTTCACGGTGTGGGGGACTGAGTCGGACCCACTTGGAAGGACCTCTGTCACCCTAAATCCGGTTTTGCTCCGGCTAACTAGCAGTGCCTCATTTCAAGAGAAGAGATGATTAGGCAGCCGAGCGCATGACATCTTTGGAACTTCTCAGGGAAGTCGTGGTCATTCAGATCCAAACCAACTCTCTCATTTACAATATGATCTCATATACAAATGACAAAGACAGTATAAGTTTTATATAATGTTTTAATAAAACGACTGTATTTTAGATAATAAGGCGTGAGCCGCAATAACCAGAACCATACAACACAGTAGGATTGAAATAGTCACCAGGAGAGTAAAACATAAGAACAAAGCTATCATCGTGTCTATTAGTTTCTACTCTCCCTCTGCTTGATCTATTTTGAGCACAGGATGTTAAGCTTCTAGCTTGCCTTAATGAATCACTGGGGAGACATCAGCCCTCATACCTGAGCAAAGGCCTGTGATCTGGTTCAGCATCTGCAACGAGGCAGTCAGCGTCTAGTTGTGGTTCCCTGGTCGGAATCTCCCCCTTTCATGTATTGGGACAAGGAAGTGACTTTATAACTAATATGTCAGCGTGATCACAAAATGTCCCTACGCAGGAATGCCAAGTCTAAACTCCTACCACGTCTATCGGCAATGTACCAGACTGAAGCACAGAGGGAGACTCCAGTGCTGAAGTAGGCTAAACAGTGTGATATGAATAAATAACAAAACCGTAGAACTGGTTATTTGAAAAATAACAATACGAAGCCTAATAAACAGCATTCAGAGCAAAGTGCACAGAGGCTCTAAGCTGCAAGCAAATGGATAAAATACATCCAGGGCAAAGTGCACAAAGGCCTAAAGCCCGAAGCTAGCACGCAAAGGATACGTAAAACTAACCACACTACACCCTCCCCTTGTCGGTAGCAAGTGGTTCCAATATAAAATGTGCCCCAGATATAAACAATACCTAAAATAATATACATATTTCAACAAGGTCAGAAGACAACAAAGTCATAAATTTAGGAAACATGTGACGATAAAGCCAAATTCAATATAAAGTCAATTTTGCAGGAGAGGAAAAAAATCCAATTGTTAAACAGAAGCAATAGAAAGTGGCAGTTCCTCCACTTCGATATACGTCAATATCAGAAGATCCACGCCACAAAGTACCATGGAGCAGGTGTGTTCCAAAGCCCCAAAACCATTCAGGGCGGCACCCCATGTAGGGCCTATGAATGAGACAAAACCATCTTCCTCCAGGAAGGGAATCTCATAAACTGCCTCACGAAGCAAACGCAACCGTAGTGCACAAGTCTGGGAATGAGCCCTAATCGGGAACATCGACAGATCAGGATCGACCACTGGAGGGCGCTGCAGCGAAAGACAGAGAGCCAGTGCTTGTTCAAACGAGCACCAAAGGCACCGAAACACGGGTTGCACACAATCCAAAACCGGTCGGAATGATAGAGACCAGTCACACTCCAAATGGCTCAGGAGTGTTGCTCCAAAATGCTGCATCATGCGTTCACGACACAGCTGCGCTGACGGGAGCAGCAATATAGGATCTCGTCGTGACGGGACAGCCATTGCGAAAAAATAGCAACAACAGCAAGACTCCAGCCAATAAAGCCAAAGTAATCGGGAAACCCCCCAAAATGCTTCAGAAAATAGAGTGTATAGCCGAAGGTATCAAACCGAATATGGAAGAGAAGGTGTGAGCAAAACCAACACCAACGGCTTTGAAAAATTGTGCAATACCAGCAGTGCTGGATGCATTAAATATACGTCCACAAGTTCACCAAAGTGACTTGGAAAGTTAGTATTTAAAAGGGACTGTATTTCCGCCGATGACCTTGCCACCTGAAGTGCGTAGGTCTCGCTCGCAGATGTAAGGGCCACATGCTTTTGAAACAATAAAGCCTTTAGTTGACTCAACTTGTCGAAATTAACCTTGGAAGTAGCAATATGAGGCCAGATGTCCGCTACCTCCCTAATTTGAGTGGGGGGAAACAACACATTCCCGCATCACGTAACGGCCTTGTTGACAACGACAACGTAAACTATGCCGGCACGCATGCCACAGCAGCGTTCGCTGTTAAGAACAATGTAACTGCCGTTAGAAAGCACCTGGAAAGTGTTTTTAATAACCGGGACTGGAACTCCCTTCAGATAACAAGCTAAGTTAGCAATCGAAGCGTTACACGCTCCGTGCAAGGACAGCGTTTACAAACCATAGAATGGCTGACAGAAGTTTCGCATTCACTACTGCTAAGAAAAACCTCCCTCAAACCATTATTACATCAGTATTGAAAGGGAAGCTCCCACACCTCGTGTATGTAACCGTCTCCCAATAGTTCATATCTACCCACCGGAATATGCTTCAAACAAGAAGTAAATTGCAGAGTGGAAATAGGCAGATTAATAACCCCATGAATCAACCACTCAGTTGACGGAATCTCAGCAACCGTGAAAGGCAGTTTCTCCAATTTCTCAATATTCAACATGACATACGTCGCTTCCTTTTTAGCCATCAGCTGTTGTTGACGAGTCAAATTAAAGGAGACAAAGATCTCTCTGGCACGAATGTGCTGCCATGGAACGCGACCTGCCTTCAAGGTCTGAAGAGTCCAACCCAGCTGCATGATGGACCGCGTCTGACTGCCCATGATATAAAGAAGACATGTCTAATTTAATAATGTCAATAGCAGAGGAAACAATGCTGTCAATCGTGTAAACACGGTCAGAAAGGGTATGCATGCCATTATCAACAACAGCCATAGTCTGCATCAGGTTTTCCTGATCAATCTGCCTCAACCGGGCTGCAGCCTCCTGTTGTGAAAGCTTCCAAATTTCATTATAAAGTTTGTATAAGAATCTTTTCTTCCGCGGTACCTTGGGACCTGACAAAAAATCTTGTAAATCAGTATCATTAGACGGTAACGTGAGATGTGACTTAACTGCATCCAGCGTGGATGACTTCAACCATTGCTGACAAAGCTTCCCCACGCTGTATGTAGTTATAATGTCAGCATGTTCTGGAGAAATGTAATGAGGGTCTGCCCTACTAGTCCTGAACCCCCCTGAAGAGGTGACAAACGTTGATGACACTTATTAGTGTCTACATGCCACAATAACCACCCGCCCGGATGTATCGATGAAGTGTTAAGCGTACCATTCTGGACCCAATGCGTAAATTCACTAAAAGTAGCATTCACATAGTGCTGCCAGTTGTTTAATTTGGAAGGGACAGGTATACTAGGCAAAGTTAACTCTCTAATTGTTGCCAAGCCCAAACAGCTAGTCTGATGTACTGTGTCATTGAGGAAAATCATCTGCACAGGGATAATACATGCTCTAAATAATGTGTCCCTGCCTCGCATCTGCCAATTTTTCGTACCCCAAACACTTTTCAAGTCAACAGTCTTAAACCAGTATTCATACCCCTCGACCGAAAGTTTAGATACAAACAAATTTGAGTACAGTAATTTAGTATCGGTCAATAACATTTGCTTATTAGAATACGGTGCAACTTTAAAATAGTAAGACTTAGCATTTCGTTGATCATGCCCAGAAAAATATACAAATTTATCATAATACGTTTTCGAACTCCCTTGTGGAGGAGTCGAGCAATGTTCCCATTGCACATAATTAAATATGGACTTAGGGCTACTAGCTTTATGAATAAAGTCCATAATAGTTGTAGCAAAACATGTCACCGTGATTAGCTCTAAATTGGTAAGCATCTTCATCGTCATAGACAGTATAATATTGCAAATCTGTCAGCATAGAATCTACTGTCTTCACATCCCAATCATCAGAAACAATGCCTGGTATAACAATACCATTCATTGATAACTTGAGGACATGCAGTATTTGAATCAATTCAGTGGGACCATATATATCAAACAATACTTTATCCCACACAATCCCATCTGGAATCGGTATTGCAGAAATGTTTACATTGGACAAGTCTCTTCGAACCATGTGAGACGAAAAGTGTGGTTTCAACACAGTCTCCACGTGTTCAATGTCAGATCGATCAGCAAGAAAATGACCATGTATTACCAGAAAAAAAGTAACCACAAATCCCAACCACAAAACAAGAGTCATGACAGCCATAAAAAGCCACAAATAGTTCCAAGGAAAAACAAAATATGTGCGTTTAAGCCAACACAGCAGCTTACGTGGACCACGGATTGAAGACATTGAGGACGAGGAGCTGGACACTGCATCATCAGTGTCGTTGAAGCAGCCAGAGGCAGTTCTTGCAAAAGGTGCAACCGTGAACAAAGAAGCAGATGGAGGCTCTCTCCTTGGCACACTATAAACCACATGTTCAGAAACATCAGTAGAACGTACAGCAACTTGATCAAAAGATTCCAAATTAATTGTCGTCTGTGGAACAATCGCAAGATCATCTTCCACCCTCCCCAAGCTCGGAGAGGAAACAGCGTCAGTGTAAATCACCTGCAGCTGGACTTCTTCCCCAGTAGCAAGACTACTGGGTGTCCCTCTTGGTCTGCTGTGCAGAATCGGCCACATGTTGTAACTTGACATTATCAATGGAAACAAAGCGATTTCCTTTGGCCCCTTGCAGCGGCGGTAAAATCACAGTTCTCGTGCCGCTTACCCCTAACACAGGGACATGTGCTCGATAAGAAGGGCCAAATTCTTTCTTTACTGCGACCTTTTCACACACTAGATCCCCAATCCTGGGTATCCAACCAGTAGGAGTTACTGGTTCGTCCTTAATTCCTGAGAAGGCAGCACACGCAGAAGAGTTATCTTCACGGAATTGTTGTAAATCCTGTAAAACAGTGACACGATCATTTATGTCAAAGGGCGTATCTGCCGCCTCCACACCAGGACTATCTAGATCAGGAACATACATTCGTGTTCCAAACAGGCACTCATATGAAGTACGACCCCCCAGTGACCTTCTAGGCAAGTTATTAAGTGCTCTCTGTACTCCATACAGGTGGGCTAGCCAACCACGACCCGTACCTATAACTCTGGCCGTTAAGGATTGCTTTAAATCACGATTTAAATGCTCCACGACAGAATTTCCCTCGGGATGAAATGGAGACGAGAATTGGAGCTGGACCCCCAACGAAGCCATGGTGTCCCTGAATGCCTTAGAGGCAAAAGCAGGGCCCTGGTCCGAATGAAAAGCCGCAACTGCAAATGTATCGACAAAGATGCGCAAATCTTTAATAACAGTCCGAGCGTCAGCCGAGCGTTGAGGCCATACCCACACAAATCTGGAGCACGAATCTACAGCAACCAATATATATTTGTATGCACTATCTGGTGTCAGCGGACCACAATGATCCAAGTACACACACTGTAAAGGTTTATTTGAAATCAGAAGGGGCGTCTGCTGCGGGTGTCTAGCCGACGAAGCTTTAATTTGTTGATAAACGTCACAACAAAGGACATATTGCTTTGTCTCTTTATAGAGACCAGGCCACCAGTAACGAGCCTGTAAAAGTGAAATAGTGGCAGCCACACCAGCATGTGCAGATGCCACCCCCTCATGTGCTGCAGAAATTAATCGAGGTCTCTCAATTTTATTGGGTAGTTCACGTACACCAATGCCTGGAATATTAACAACAGCATTCAGTGCACTACTCAAGCAGTAACTATATTTAGAAGGAAATCCTTTAGGAAATGGCATGCCATCAGCCGTAGTTCTTATGGCAGCCGAAATCTCTGTGTCTGGTTTGGAACTCGAACGAGTCACTGCGGCCACAGTGGCGACATCCACTGCCGACATCGCGGCTTCATCAGCCAAAGTATTCCCAGCAACGTGTATTCCAACGCGCTGGTGTCCAAGTGTATGCACAACATGGACCTTAGGAAGCGTTTCTTTCAGATCTGCAACCTTACCCCACAACAATTTATGTTTAATGGTGTTGCCTTTAGAATCTCTGAACCCATTCAACTTCCAATAGTGCAGATATTCATTGAAAGACTGAACACAGTAGTAGGAGTCACAGACCAGCAAGGTCAAAATCGCCGGATCCGCGTGCTCCACGCTAACAATAGAGCTTTGAGCTCAGCCAGCTGTGCCGTGCAATCTCCCAAGGTTTTAGTATAAGTATGTCGGGGGCAGAACACTTCCCCCTCCATTGTGCCGCTTACCGCCGCACATGCAGCAGAATACTGTTGTTTAGTCCCAACCGCTGGTTGCGCAGAGCCATCAGTATACATGACCATTTGATATTGGTCAATAGGCAATGTACCAGCAGGAACTGGGTACTCCATTTCATATTGAAGATATTCTTGAGTCTGCAGTTTAGGGTCAAATTTGTAATCTACATCAGTGGCTGTCAAAGACGTAGCCCATTGTATCCATTGCGGGTGTAAAGCTTTCGAATTAGGAACACTCGCTTTTGTAACAGCCACTAAGGCCGGAACCGGGGAAACGACAATAATGCGCTGGCCCTGGGCAAGCGGTCTTTCTTTAATCACAGCCATCTGTACTGCAGTGAGTATTTTCTCAGTCTGTGCAAATCGTTGTTCTGCAGCAGAATACAAGTGGGACTTGTATGCAATCGGGACTGTCTCACCTTCATTAAAGGTGACATGTAAACCCAACAGCCCCAGGTATCACCCTGATGACCAAATGTGTCTTATTGTCCCGTGTGTGTAAGTGTTTAACCGCTAAGAGATCAGTCTGCAAATCCCGTAGGATATGTGTATGCTCAATCGTCCAAAATCTACTCGAAAAATTTGGGCGAATCAACTTGTATAAGGGTTTTATACGCGTAGCATAATCAGGAATGTAAGTTCTGCCAAAATTCAGAAACCCCAACAAGGACTGGAGCTTCCGAACCGTATTAGGAGGCTGCAATAAAGCACATTTCTCCAAAAAATTAGGCGCTAAGCTTTTGCCCTCACTCGACAACTCACATCCCAGGAAAATGACGCTGAGGAAGGCAATCTTTGATTTCTTAAAATTAAACTTATAGCCAATTTTAGCAAACCCCACAACAATGCACGTTACACGCCTTAGATGTTGCAGTATCTCATCGTCTGTCAGATATATATCATCAATGTATGACAACGCTTCAGGGTCCAACTCGTGCAGAATTTCTGTTACACAAGCCGAAAACAGTCCTGGGCTATTCTTATACCCCTGAGGCAAACAACAAAACTTTTTCTGAGAGCCAAACGCACTGAAACTGGTATAGTCCTGACTTTCGGGCGCTATATTTTGGCAGAAAAATCCATTCGAGATATCTAACGTTGTTTTGTATTTTTTACGCACTATATTATTCATAAGCGCTGCGCTATGTGAATTCTGTATTGCATATGTGCGTATATGACTATTTAAATGTCTATAATCCACCACTGTCCTATAGGAATGGTCCGGTTTAGCAACCGGAAATAAGGGATTATTCATCGGCGAGACACAGGGCTCAACTACACCCTGGTACTCCAATTGTGTAAGAATTTTTCTAACCGATGCCCTTGCTTCAAATTTGATAGGATACTGCGGCTGCGGCTGAGGTTCGCCCTTTATTGGAATTACATGATAAGGTGAATGTTTATCCCACCCCACATTATTTCTATATAGAGTGGGGGCCTGTGTAAGAGCCCATAATTTACTATAGGACTCCACCAGTTCTCTCGGAACAAGTGGTGAGAAGGAAGGTGCAATAACCTCTTCCCCCACTGGACAATCGTGAACAAAGTCAGGTGGCCAATCCTGTTCGCCCAGCAGAACATCATATGATTTTACCACATGGTCCCAAAAAATGGCATGTACTATGCGGTCAATGTCCCCTTCTAATTGTAGAGTCACTTGATATACTCTGTCAGGATCAGAGACTCGCATGTCCGCCGTTTCGACTTGTATGAAGTCATCAGTTGCTTTCACCTCCAGATGCTCTAGAAGACTCCGGCGAACTATTGTGACCTCTGCTGCGCTGTCTAACAGTGCCAACGCCCATGTCTTGTTCGTCAAGAGAACTCTCTTCTTGAGCGGCATGTCTGACTGAGACTGCTGCCACTTTCTTCTTTTTAAATTGCTGTTTTTGTTGTAGCGGTTTCTCTTCCTGTTTAATAGAAACCTCAGTTGAGCGTTGTGAATCCTGTCTTGGTTTCAGGTACTCGGTTCTGCGCTCTGACCGCCCACCTCTCTCACTTCTCTTCTCTAAGGAGTCCTGAAAGGAACGAGATTGGCGCGTATCAGTATATTGATATCTGTCAGGTGTCTTCAAATTATCCCTATTTCTGAGATTATACCTATTCTGCGGGGTCTCCGGTTGCGGAGACTGTCCCCCATCTTTCTTAGGTGTTTTCTGTTTCTTTTCCCAGCGCTTTTTATTACCCTCAGGTTGCTGTTGTTTAGCATTTTCTTTATTATTTTTACCCTGTAATTGTGTTTTTTGTGGTCTAGCTCCTAGGCTATCGCGACCAATACTAGAATATGTTTCTGCTATTATTCTCGGAAGTTCCCGCTCCTGATTAATCTGCGGAACTTCCCGAAGACGCATTCGCACTGCTAGTGCTACTGCCTCTCCCTTGAGATCACTCAAAATAATAGAAGAAACTGCGGCAAAATTGCCCATTAACTGCATGCCCAAATCTAAGGCAGGGGCAGCCCCATATTCATCTTGAATTTGTTTAAGCACTTCCGGTAAATTAGCTAATGTCGGTGTACCGTGTGCCGTAGTGTAGAGTGCGGCAAACACCGTGCCCCAGGTATTACAAAGGTCCACCGGCGGAACCATCCCATACGGCAAACACATCGTCAATATTCTATGTTTATCCTGAGGTCACGTATGGGGAAATAGTGCTTCCAGCGTATTAATCTTTTGCGCCAGCCAAAATGGAGTTTCCTCACGTTTAGCCGGTACTTTACCCATAACTGAGTGTAAAGTGGCCGGATTTATACCCGGAACCACTGCTTGTGGGTGAGCCGGAGCAGCACGCGCTGCATTAGTATTTAATGTCTGCATTACAAACTGAACCAGTCTTCTGTATGTAGTTGCTAAGTCTATATATAAACGACGCACGTCAGCCACTGCCAAATTTGCAACCGCAGGATATGGTGTGTATGTAGCCAATAAAGGCCAGGTCGGACCATCATTACTCAGTGGACCTAACCTTACTTGTGCTACTGTGTGTGGGAGGGCGCCATCAAGCCAATTATGGTGTTCTTGATAAGATAAAGGTATCTCTAAATATGCATAAGCCCTGTACTGTCCAGGGACATTCGCAACAGTGTATTCGTGAAAAGTGTTTGTACCCCCATCAACCGCTGGAAATACGACCCAAGAATAAAAAAGTTCTATTCTATAGGCTGCATGGGCGTCCACCACAAAAGTGACCGGACCCCCCTGGACCGTCAGTCCATGTGCTATCAGATGCCCCGTGAGCGGATGTCGCATATTGATTGCTATATTTACTACAATTGGATTTGCCATTTGTAAAAAATAGCATCAGGTCAGAGAAGGCACACCAATGCCAGGGTTTTCCTTTCAAAGTTCAAGCTTGAACAACCAACCGCTATTAACAGGATTTACCTATATGGCGGTGGCGGAAGTCCTCAGTGCCACGGATGTCTCCGTATACGGAACCGAGAAGTCAATATGTATATGAGACCGAGAGAGTCAGCCGGACCCGAAAATCAGAGCCAGACCAATCGTTGGCGGCGCCATGTCGCGTGGGCTCTCATTATCCTAAATGAGACTACTGGATTTCTAGGAAGCAGGATCGTTCACGGTGTGGGGGACTGAGTCGGACCCACTTGGAAGGACCTCTGTCACCCTAAATCCGGTTTTGCTCCGGCTAACTAGCAGTGCCTCATTTCTCCAAAAGAGAAGAGATGATTAGGCACCCGAGCGCATGACATCTTTGGAACTTCTCAGGGAAGTCGTGGACACTCAGATCCAAACCAACTCTCTCATTTACAATATGATCTCATATACAAATGACAAAGACAGTATAAGTTTTATATAATGTTTTAATAAAACGACTGTATTTTAGATAATAAGGCGTGAGCCGCAATAACCAGAACCATACAACACAGTAGGATTGAAATAGTCACCAGGAGAGTAAAACATAAGAACAAAGCTATCATCGTGTCTATTAGTTTCTACTCTCCCTCTGCTTGATCTATTTTGAGCACAGCATGTTAAGCTTCTAGCTTGCCTTTCTGAATCACTGGGGAGACATCAGCCCTCATACCTGAGCAAAGGCCTGTGATATGGTTCAGCATCTGCAACGAGGCAGTCAGCATCTAGTTGTGGTTCCCTGGTCGGAATCTCCCCCTTTCATGTCTTGGGACAAGGAAGTGACTTTATAACTAAGATATCAGCGTGATCACAAAATGTCCCTACGCAGGAATGCCAAGTCTAAACTCCTACCACGTCTATCGGCAATGTACCAGACTGTATCCTTGACTGAAGCACAGAGTGAGACTCCAGTGCTCAAGTAGGCTAAACAGTGTGATATGAATAAATAACAAAACCGTAGAACTGGTTATTTGAAAAATAACAATACGAAGCCTAATAAACAGCATTCAGAGCAAAGTGCACAGAGGCTCTAAGCTGCAAGCAAATGAATAAAATACATCTAGGGCAAAGTGCACAAAGGCCTAAAGCCCAAAGCTAGCGCGCAAAGGATACGTAAAACTAACCACACTACACTGCAGTAAGCGTTTCTTAGCGCCAATGTCAAAATGAGGGCCTATATGTCTGTACAGCCTTCACCCAATGCTCACAGTGATGCTAACTTCTCCTCATATTTCAGCTGCCAACATTACTGAAGTACAGAGGCGAGAATTCCATAAGAGGGCCGAACGATACCACCACATAATGGAGGTTGATGAGGCATACCGCTGAATGGCCAAGAGGTTCTGAAGGGAAAAACATCAGGTGAATGACTTGCCTCTCCCAAGGGGGGACCTTCAATACAGCCACAAAAGGACACAGCAGACAAGTCATCTGAGGTGCAGGGGGACACAGCAGGATCAAGGCCCTCAATGTCAGCTGCACCAGTGATCACGCAGCCACCAGTTCAGCCATCTGCAGCAGTAGTCCCAAGCCAGTTTGAGCAGCACATGAAAAAGGACAGTAGGCAGATCTTGGCCAGACTGACTAAATTGGAGGAGGATGCAACAGAGGACCTCAAGTTGTTGCGATACATAAAGAAAAACTTAAAGAAAAGCAGGGAGGGAACTAATGTTATATCATACAACGTCCCAGTTCATTCCCCTCCCTTTTACTGTTTTGTTTGGGTTTTATATGGGGTTTTAGATGTGTAGTCTTAGGTTAGTGTAGGGTAGGCATAGGTTAGGTTCAGAACAGTGGAAGGTGGGTTTTTCTTCATTATATCATTCTTGGGGGACTTAGGTGGGGTCATGTTGGGGTATTTGTGTAGTAAAAAAAAAGAAAAAATATGTATATATTTATTTGTTTATGCCATAGGTTAGGTTAGTGCATGTGTAGTCATAGTTTGTGTTGTCCTACTTGTATCTTATCTCTTAAGGGGGTGGGGGCAAATGATTAGAGTGTGGTGTTTCATGTGTAAGATAAGTTTAGAATAGGTTGAATAGGTGCAGTTTTAAATTAAGAGTAGTTAGTATAGGTTAGTTTAG
This sequence comes from Pleurodeles waltl, assembly GCF_031143425.1. Lineage (NCBI taxonomy): Eukaryota > Metazoa > Chordata > Amphibia > Caudata > Salamandridae > Pleurodeles > Pleurodeles waltl. The sequence goes on from NC_090450.1 coordinate 277,381,615, forward strand.
AATATGGTAAGTTTTAGGTTTTCATTTGCTTAATGGTTTTAAAATAAATCCTGTTCATCTTAGCCTAATTAGTTTTGTAATTGATAGTGTCTGGGGCTTGTCGTAAATAATCTGGACAAGTTGGGGGAATGGCCTAGGGTATGCTCACTGTCTTGATTTCCCAGGTTTCACATATGCATCACCACAGCCAAGGAGCTGTCAGAATGGCTGCTACATCCTGTTTACTAGTGCATACATTTGCCATCTTGTGTTTCAGCCATTCACAGTTTTGTGTATGTAATCTTTATCTTGGACAGGTAAATATGGTACTTCACCTGTCATTTGAGGGTCCTGCTAATTCATTGTTGGCAAGTGTGGTACATCTGACAACTCCCAAATTTGGAACTGTATCCTGCAACACTGACAGATGGCAATCACTGATATGGTTAACTTTTCCTGTTCCACACAAATAGGTTGTACTGGTACTCCCATCTGGGTAAATTATAATTTATTTGGTAATGACCAACACATGCTGTATGTCTACTTCAAATGATATGGGTCCCAAAGCAATTAGTAAACACAGGAAGTTGGTTGTAGCCAATAACACCATCATTCAGCTTTCTCTTGTTCGGATCATAGTATGTGGCTTAGTGTCTGACAGTCAAGCATTCAAGTACTGATATTCTGTATACATTGACATGGATTGACACAATGCTAACTTTAAGCTGAATAGATGGATCACAGTAAACGTAGAAACACTACGGGGCATATTTATACTCCGTTTGCGCCGGATTTGCGTCGTTTTTTTGACGCAAATTCGACGCAAAACGAACTCCATATTTATACTCTGGCGTTAGATGCGTCTAGCGCCAAAGTTCATGGAGTTTGCGTCATTTTTTAGCGTGGACACCTACTTTGCGTTAATGATATGCAAGGTAGGCGTTCCCGTCTAAAAAATGACTCCGAGGCATGTGCGCCGTATTTACACTCCCGGGCAAAAATGACGCCCGGGAGTGGGCGGGTCAAAAAAAATGACATCCAGCCGCTTTTGCGTCGTTTTTTAGCGCCTGGTCAGGGCAGGCGTTAAGGGACCTGTGGGCTCGGAAGGAGCCCAGAGGTGCCCTCCCATGCCCCCAGGGACACCCTCTGTCACCCTTGCCCACCCAAGGAGGACACCCAAGGATGGAGGGACCCATCCCAGGGAACTTAAGGTAAGTTCAGGTAAGTATTTTTTTTTATTTTTTTTTGTGGCATAGGGGTTCTGATTTGTGCCCCCCTACATGCCACTATGCCCAATGACCATGGCCAGGGGACATAAGTCCCCTGGGCATGGCCATTGGGCAAGGGGGCATGACTCCTGTCTTTGCTAAGACAGGAGTCATTTTAATGGGGGTTGGGAGTCAAAAAAAATGGCGCAAATCGGGTTGAGGCGAAAATTTTGCCTCAGCCTGACTTGCCCCATTTTTTGGCGCCCACGCTCCATATTCCCCTACGCCGGCGCTGCCTGGTGTACGTGATTTTTTTTTATGCACACCAGGCAGCTCCGCCGGCTAACGCCGGCTAACGTCATTGAATAAATACGGCGCCCGCATGGCGCTTCAGAATGGCGTTAGATTTTTTGACGCACAACTGCGTTGGCGCAGTTGTGCGTCGAAAAGTATAAATATGGCCCTGCATGTGTAAAAGGTGCTTTATTTACAAGTGCATTTGTTATTGTGATTTCTATACAATATCCATTTCACAGATCCCATGAATGAACGTTTGGCATATGTAGCACAATCGGAGTCCAGGGTTGAGGGGCATGTCATGAGACATGGTTAGGAGTAGTGTGCATTAGTGAGGAGTGCATAATATTGCCAATTGGTATGGTAGAAACAATGACAACACACAGCGGACATTTCAACAGTGGTTAGATGAAAAGGGCACATTTCATACTGTCAAAACACTTGCATGATATTAAGCCAAGAACTATGCAGAAACTGTTCATGTGGCACAGACTGGAGCTACTATGTGTGTTTCCTTGTGAATGTTATGCCTTCCACATCTTCATCCTCTGATGTGTGTAGTGCCTTCTGTTCCATGACTGATGCTGTTGTAGAGGTAAAGGGGGCCACACACACTTTAGGGGATAGATATGTGGAGTCAAAGGACCCAGCAGCTGCCATTTGTGGCAACACATAAGGCATCACTGCTGCAAATAGGAACTGCTGATTCTTCAAGAACCCAACAACATCACAGTGGTAGGCAGCCATGTTTTCCCTGAGGGAGGCCACTTCCCGCCTTACGGACCCCAGGGTATTCTGCATGCTGCTGCCATTTTGGGAGGGCATTTGTCATAGCCTCTCTTTCATGACAACAGCTTTATCCACCAGAGACTGCTGGAGTCCACGTAGCGGGAGTGGGTGACTCTGATGGCAGCTGAATTGTCCTTATTTGGACTGAGGCACGTCTGCACCCCCTCTAGGCTGCCTGCCATGGCCTCCATTCCCACCCGAACCTGCGTTACCATCTCCCACTGGAATCCTACTACTGTCCTCTAAAAGCTGATCTCTGGGTCCTCTGAGTCCAAGGCTGTGTGAGTACCGGCTGGTGGTATGTGTTGGTGGCTGGGTGGTTCACGTGGAGACCCTGCAATGCTGTGTGTCCTCCCTGTAAATGGAGGTGGTGTATGGAGTGCTCCTAGGACATCCGGGAGGGTGTGTTCATTGAGGGTTGTCAGCTGGTCATCCATGTCATCAGGAAAATCAAGGACAGGCAGCTCAGCAGGATGTAAGTCATCATCCTCTGCAATGAAATAGTGTATAATCAATATTGGATTGCATCGGCTGTTGACATGGGATATCATATATTTGTCACTGGAGGCTCAGTGACATGTCACTGATCCAAGGTTGTGGTTGTACTTATATGTAGCATCACACATGGGTCAAACTCACTAGTAATGGAATATGACGGAAAGCAACGCTGCGCTAAGAGTGCCAGCGCCCCACTGCATCAATTGCACAATGCAGGGATGTGCCATATTCATTTGCATATGGCATACCCCGGTGTTGTTCCCCGGCGCTGGCGCTACATAGAGCTCCCTAGCGCCAACGCAGGCATCCTTGCACCATTGTGCAAGTATGTCTGCGTTGAAAGGTTTGATTGTATATGTGTGGGAAGGTGTCCATGCCTGCACATACCAAATCACTCATGGTGATTTGGCTCCTCTTTGTGTACTGCAGAATGCAGTACTCATAGAAACAATAAAAGTAGGGAAAATACATCCTCATTGTGCCTTGCTGACACCACCCCCGGGATGGCCTTAGATTTTGCACTGCCTCAGGTTCACTGATACCCGTAAATCTGAGGCAGCATCAAAATGCAATGAGTGTTGCTGTGGCACACCCACAGCAACACCCATTGCACGCCCCGTCCACACAAAGTGATGGGTGTGAGGGGGCTGTATTTAGAAGTGATGTTAGTGCACAAAAAGTAGCCGAACACCATCTTGTAAATACGGCACAGGGCATTGTGCCACCGGAGCATCACAAAAAGTGATGCTCCTGTGGCACTTGGGGCTCATGAATATGCCCCAAGGTATTTTTGATCATATGTAGGTACCCCAAATGCCTCCTAAGCATAACTTTTGGTGAGGCTCAGGTGGGACAATGCCCTGCCCCGTATGGACTAGGTGGCATGAAGCCACCTTATGTGCCTTGATGCCAGCTTGTATATCTGGCCCCTTCACACCCAATACTTTGCGTGGAAGGTGTGTGCAATGAGTGTTGCAGACACAACCTCAGATTTTTGACTATTTGTATTACGAACGCTGGGCCAATATCTGACACCAGCCCAGGGGTGGGTTTAGCAAGGGAAAAGATAGGAGTAATGCTTACATCTGACCTGCATTTCTTGCTTTTATTATGTGTGATGCATTATGCAGCACACAGAGTAAGATCAAATCACACTTTCAGGTTGTTGTTGTGCAGGACTGTGTTCCTTTCTGCACATAAACATTCTACCCCTCAACGCAACCATCCTTGCACAATGGTGCAAGGGAGGCTATACTGGCACACAACATCTGATTACCACTTGTACAGAGAGGTATACAGAGGAGCTGTGTATTCTTATCTCTATGGTGCATCCCTGCCTTTTTCAAATGACGGTGCGTGATGCTGCCTAATTTTCCCCTGCAGCACACACCATCATTTTCTGTTTGATCTAGCCCTCTAACTTGTCAAATGGTGGAATTGCAGCCACTTGTTCAGCTGTACATATGATGTTCACATACATGCACAATGTGTTGTATGCATTTTATTTTGTGGCCATTCCCATATGACGCATATGGTTGTGTATGGGTTGTGTTACACAGGTTGCAAGCTTTTTGCCATTGCTTAGAGCAGCTACAAGATGTGTTGCAGTACACTGCAGCAGTTTCGATATGCAGTGATGTGTCATGTTTACTTGTTTACAGTACAGCCCTACTATTCTCCCTACACCTGCACAGATTAGTGCTCACTGCACCAACACAGGCATCGTTACAGCATGATGATGGGGTGGCTGCCTTGAAGTGATCATTTGTTCATGTGCATGGAGGTGTCCCATCCAGCACAAGTAGAAGCAATTTTTGCAGTGATGGCATTACAATGTGTGCTGCAAGATGCAGCGTACAAGTAAAGGCAATGCAACATTGAGGTAGGGAAGCATTTTGGCCTGATATACCACCCTGACACCACACCTGGGATGGTATTGACTTCTTTCCTAGTCTCTGATGTGTACGTTGTTTATGTAGAGGGGCTGTGACTATATGCAAGGGATGTTGTAATGGCACAACCACACTATTTGCACAAGCCTACCAGGCAATGTGGTGCATATTTACATGGTGGAGTATAGCCATAATGAGTGGTGTATATGTTGGAGTGCATAGCACAACCAAAGCGTCAGTACATGTGTGGCTTGGGTGAGGATGGTGCGTCTTGATTCAGGGCCTATATGTCCGGATGCAACCCTTACCATGCATTGAGTATGTCCTATGTGTCTCTCCCTTCTGCCATTAGTGGAGTTCCAGATATCCCCCCTGCAGCTTACCCTGCATTTGTGGTGGTCCCTGGTAGTCTGCGCTGTCCTATCCTGCGATTCCAGTGACCAGTTCCTCCTGGATGACAGCTACAACCATCTCCTACAGCTCATGTAGGTCCTCCTGTGGTGCAGGACTTCCACCTTCAGTCTGCAGTGCTGCCTTACGGCTCCTGGCAAGTTTCTCCTTAGTCCTGCGCTTACAATCGTGCCAGTGCTTCTTGCACTCAGTGACAGTGCTGTTCACCTCAGCAACACTGTTTATTTTGTCCACAATTTGCTGCCAGATTGCGTCTCTCCTACCAACTGGCAATTTGGAGGTGACGAATAGCTCATGTTGGTGCTCCATCACCTCTCTGACCAGGATGTCATGCTCCACCTCACTAAAGTGACACCTGCACTTTCTCTTCTCCTTATCTTGTGATTTTTCTGTACCCTCCTGGCTGGTACTTGAGTGTTTGGGGTCTCCCTAGGGTCTCTCCTGGTCTGTTTAATCCAACTTCTGTTGCAAATGCACTCTTTCCTGTATTTAATTTTAACACTAATGTGGTGTTAAAATGACGCTACCCCTTTTGCAACATGTTTACATGCTGCAAAACGGTGTAGCACCATTTTTGCAGCATTAACTTCATTTTTCCTTCTGGCATTGCACAGCTGTTAGCGCCTTATTTTTACGCTATCCATTCCTTAACGCCATCCTACTTCATTTCATAAATATGGTGCAAAGATGGCACTAAGGAATGACGCTAGCTCGCATTAATAAAAAAGACACTGCTCAAGCACAGTTGTGCATCATTTTTCATAAATATGCCCTTAAATTTCCAGACTATCTCCCCATAGTGCAGATTGCTTTCCATGCACCTGTCCCTTCCAACTCCTTCAGATCCTTCGTCAACCCTGAAATGTTCCAAATATACCTTTCCAAGTCCTTACTCTTGTCTGGGATGTAGGTACAACACTGTTGAACTTTCAGCATCTGACCGACTCCGCCCTCTTTTGTGAGCATCAGGTCTAACACAAGTCTGTTCTGTAAAACCCTAAATCATATCACTAAAATCTCTGTGTTCACAAGCCAATAAGGAATTCCCTTAGTTAGTAGCCAACTTACACACTATTGTAGACAACCTTCTAATCTTCAGGTCATTCAGAATCACCCCTACAGATGGAATCAATGCACCAAAGATGTCTCCCACTACTTCTGCAGGACCAACAATTCGGCTAGTTCTAGGTTTCACATTCCACACAGGATTCTCAAGATGGTACACATGATAGATCTCCGAAAACACTATTCCAAGATAACACATACCATGCCATCCCTTAGGTGTTTTGCTTCACTAATGACGGATCTGAAACACTCATGCACTGACAAAAAAATTCTGGAATGCGCTTCTTAATCCAAAGAAGACACTTATTATTTCACTGCACAAGGTTCCTAAAAGGAGATAAGCTTGTTGAAAGCACACATTTAAAAATGGTCACAGTAATGAAATTAAATAATGTACAAATGATTCTCCACCGCAATATACATAGCAAATATATGTATCTATATTATTATGCAAAGCAAATAATGAATTCAAAATATATGCATCACCATAAGAAAAGGGCATCACTGCTTCATCTCCCTCCTATTCAGCATCAGATCGCCAGATCCCAGAATCGATCGAGGAGAGAGAGAGATCAATTATCCTCATGGGAAGGATGGCACACTCCATCATCCTGGATGTGCCTGAGATCTGCAAACACTCTCTGTCCCCAGTCCATCTGGTCTCAGCCTCTTATACTTTGAACAAACAAGAAAGGAAAAGTCTAGAACTTTCCCTGTCCCTGCAGAAGTTTATTTATTTAAAAAATGCTGAGTGCTTTAAGCCTGCTTTGAAAATAACACATCAGGACATGGCCACAATCCCAAGGTGATAATTCAAAACAAGTCAGTTCCCTTTCATCTGAGTACATTCTTATCAGCCTATGCCCTTGGTGGGGAAAAACACAAAGAATAAAAACATGTGCACGTTGTACAATGTGGAAAACTATTTGCAGCTTTTAACATACCAGTGTCTAATGCTAAGATAAAGTCAATAGGCAGGATGAAGCTGGAGTTCACTAACGTGACTGTGTAGTGCAACGTTGCGTCAGTGGTCAAAACTCACATATCATTACATTAGGCTACATGAAATACGCATACTGTCCACAAATGAAATGCACTCCATGAATCAGAAGATCTTTTCCATCTAGAAAGAAATTACTGTTCCCTCTGACATCAAAAATAAACTCACAGTAACTCTTCCCTATAAACAATGGGTCTGTGTAACTCTGATCACAGTGTATGCACAACTTCCCTTTGTGTTGCAAATCTAAAGTTAAAGCTGGCAAATTTCCCTTTACTTGATCTCCTCTTTATTCCACCTGTGTTGTGCTTTGAGGTATAGGGAAAATGCTCCTACTAACAGAACTACCAAAACTATAAGGAATACAAGCAATACTGCACCTATTATGTACCTACGCCTACTTTGCTTATTTACCTCCATAATTTCTCTAAAACCCTCTTTTCTTCTTATGCTCAAGACTAGTTATTCTTCTCCAAAGATTTGCAAAGTCTCTAATGTATGCACAGTTCAAAATCACTAATGATCACACCCAAAAATAAATGTCTCAGTCTATCCAACAGAAGAGGATCTTCAAAATAGAATTCAAACACAATGTTCAGTTCAAGGAGGTTTAGTTGGATCTGCAGCACTATCCCAAAATGTTCTCTCTCTGTTATTTGCAGCAAAATAAGCTCATTCGGGTGTAGAGTATTTCCAACTGGGGGCTTTCTTTCCTTTTGATCTCCTCAGTGCCACACCCTCATCCTCACTTTTGCTTAGGTCAAGGTTCTCAGTATCCTCTGGGATTGCTGTGGCACACATTCTTTAGGAAGAGTCAATTTCTCTCTTTCCTGCCTTCTGGGCAATCAGTCCCCAGCCTCGACTCACTTTCTCCCAGCAATAGGTCCTTTGTCAGCGTCTGATTCTGAATTTGACTTGTTCACCACTACAGGACAGGATTCAGTCACTTCAGCACTAACTGTGGCTTACTCAAGACCCCCTTCAGACCAACCCAGGGCAGTTTCAGGCTCTGTTGGAACCCCAACAGCTTGACTTACCTGCTCCTGTCGCCTCTCTGTCACCACCGTCACTTCTGGAACAAGTGCTATTGTATCAAGGGGACATTCAACTCTGTGAGTATGGGAAGTGTGAATCCAGTTGGGAAAACCGCCACACTTCACAGCAGTCAAGACCAAGATAACTTGGTATGCCCTCACCAAAGGAGTTACAAGCACTCTTTCTTACGTGCTTCTTCACCAAGACCCAGTCGCCGGAACTAAGGTCATGGAATTGTCCTGGTGCAAGTAGGATCTGGCTGCTACAACCTGATGAGACACAGTATGCACCATGTCAGCAAGCCCTTTACATTAGTCAAGGAATCGCAGGTAATCTCTTCGCTCTCCCCAGGATGATCTTGTGGGGAGACAGTCTAGTATTTCGATCAGGTACACTCTGAAGAATCATCAACAAAAGAGCCAAAGCATCAGGCCATTTTGGAGATTTTAAAGTACACACTTTTGCCAGTCTGGATTGCAATGTCCCAATCAATTGCTCGACAGGACCTAAAGCCTTAGGTCTATAGCTGGCAGTGCAATCTCTGTTCCACTTGCAATGCTGCATACAACCATCTCAGGACCTCATTTTAGACATGTGTCCTGCAATCTGTTTCCAGAGAAGCCAGTAAGGCAAACCTAGGTATAAGTTCCATCAACAGCTGCAGTGAGACTATCATTCCTTCTGGTTGGGTAGGTTCAACTGAATAAGGGAAGTTGCACACAATAACTAAGACACTTTCAATCCACTGCACATATACATTTCTATAAAGTCCAACTGCATCCTGTTAAATGGCCCTTCTGATCTCCCTATGTGACTCAATGTAAGTGCAGTTCTCTTTTCAACATTGTTCTGTTGACACATAATGCACCAGTGACAAAACACTTCTGCCATCAATCTGAAATTGGGATTAGGTCATGTTGGCCTAAACAACCTCATCATGGCATCCCTACCAACAAGAGCTGGACTGTGAAAATGCCTAGCCATAGGGGCTAACAGACAATTCAGCATCACTGGTCTTCTGTCCATTGAAACCCAAATGTCATCATCTCTCTTGACATGGCCTGCTCTGACCCAACTCCTCTGTTCTTCCTCAGACACTTGTTCTATCAGCTGTAGTCAACAAAAGGTTGTAGTTAGTCTCATTCATTCCCTCATTTGTGTATTCTCCATTCAAGGTTCAGACATTGTGAGCACAGTACTTTGTGACCTTGTCGGTTTAATCATTTCCCAAGGTCACATGATCTAAACCCTGTACGATGTGGGGGGCACTTGATTATTGTAACTTGCTCAGGTAACTGTAAATCATCTAGGAGGGTTCTCACTTGTTCGCTTTTATGGATTGGTGATCCAGAAGGTGCCATTTACACCCTCTTGGACCACAGTTGTCCATGTCACGAATAACACCAAAGACATACTGGCTATTGGTAAAGATTGTCACCTCCAGCTGGTCTGAAACATAGCATACCATAGTCTGAAACATACCTATTCAGGCATGCAGCTTCAACAATTCATGGAACAGTGCAGGCGGCACAAGCAAATCGCAGACTTCCTCCACTGCTTTGTAAACATGAGCCATCAACATAGAGCACACATTCAGATTCTGGTAGTGGCTCATCTCGTATGTCTGGTCTTAGCTTGGTGCGTAGATGAGCAGCATCAAGACAATCTTGGTCCACTTCACATTCATCATCACTTCCATGATCAGGAAGCAACGTACAAGGATTTAGAACACCTCAGCGCTTGACAGTCATGTGCTCAGCCCACGACTGTCATATTCAGTGAGGGGGCTACTTGTCAGGTGCTGAGTTCTAGTCCTTGTCAACATCAACTCAAGTGAATGGAAAACATACACAGTTGATGGGTGACCATAACTATATTCTCACATCTCTCTATACTGATATTGACTGCAGCTATGGCTTTAAGACAGCCAGGCACCGCAGAAGCTACAGGATCTAATGTAGCAGAGAAGTAGGGCACAGACCTTTTGGCATTTCCATGAGTTTATGTAAGCACTCAGAGAGCAAAGCCCTCCCTCTCACTGAAGAAAAGTGCAAATTACTTACTATGATAAGGCATCCCCATAGTTAGGGAACAAAAAAGACTTTCGCTCAGCTCTAGGAAGGCAAACAGACAATCATCCCAGGGTACCAAATCAGACACATCCTTGTGTGTCAGCCTCTGTAACTAGAGAAAAGTTTGGTATCCACTGGTGGCAGTATCTTACCATTCCCAGACACACTGTGATCTCTGCGTGGTTTTTGACTCATTTTCAAATTGGATGAAATTTCCCCTCATCACACTTTCCTTGCTCCTTTCCAATTGTGATGTACAAGATAGTGAACCTCTTGCTGGCAGTACCTGTCACGACTCACGTGCTGCTTGCGCCTGGAATTTGCAGATCTGGTGGCGTGAATCTTCAATGTTCGGCTTTGGCCCAAAAAGGGGCGACTCTTTCTGGTAGCCACGGTGCTGTAGGCAATGGAGACACCAAGAACAGACCGTGCCCTTCAGAAAGTAGCGCCAGAGGGAAAAAAACCCTTAAAAAGGGGAAAAAACCTCCAAACAGGAAGACTCCTGGAGAAAAACAAGAACAAACAACAGGAATCCAAAAGGAGCAAAAATCAGAAAACACAGAATGCTGAATCCAAAACCAAAAGGCAAGGAAATCAGGAGCGAAGACACTAACTGAGCAGAAAGTGTTGCAGCGCAAAGAAAGAGGAAAAACACAGCCCTTATATACCAAAAAACAGGAAGTGACCCACAGGAAGTAAAAGGACACCATCTTAGATAGGGAAACAATACATAGAACAGAATAGTAGAGGAACCATAGAGAATAGGGAACAAGGAATGCTGGGAAGGAGGAAAAAACATAAATAAAGGCACACAACAGACTGCAAAAAAGAAGAAAGGACAAAGAAACGAAGAAAAACAGGTAAGAGGGTTCAGAGACCCCTGGGACAGTGAAAGGCAGAAGGAAGAACGAGGCCCCAAGCAAATCTGGGGCCTCGAAACGCGCAGGAGAGGCTGGGGGCGCGCCGCGTCTTAATAACGCGGTGCGCGGCCCGAGCCGAACGCCCGGCAGAAGTCGAGCTCTTGGCTCGCGCCGCGCGGTGCAGCGCGACAGTAGGTCCCCCTCCCGAAGGCCCAGGTTTAAGAGGGAATAAAGAGTGAAAGCGTTGAATCAGGAGAGGAGCGTGAACGGAAGAGGCATCTTCCCATGAACATTCACTGAGAGGATAACCCTTCCAATGAATCAGATACTGAAGTCGTTTATGAAAAAGACGAGAGTCACAAATTTCCTGCACTTCATATTCAGGAACATCATCCACAAGGACAGGAGGTGGACAAGGAAACTGACGTGAGTAAGGATCAGGCACATAAGGTTTAAGCTGAGAAACATGAAAAACCGGATGGATCTTCCATGTATGGGGTAAGTGAAGACGGACAGTGACAGGATTGACCAACTGGAGAATACGGAAAGGCCCATAGTAACGAGGTGTGAACTTGTTTTGAGAGAGACGTGAGGGCAAGAATTTGGAGGAGAGCCAGACTTTATCTTGCAGATGATAATTTGGATTGGTTGTACGTCTCTTGTCTGCAGCCTTCTTCATATACCTCTTGGTATGTAACAAACTAGATCGAATTAGTTTATGGAGTTGGAGAAGGCGTTTGGAGAAATAGGTAATAGCAGGTAGAGGAGAGTTGGATTGTGGAGAAGTAGGGAAAGAGGTAGGATGAAAACCATAGGAACAGAAAAAGGGAGTGACCTTGGAGGCACTATGGACTGAGTTATTGTAGGAAAATTCAGCTAAAGAGAGGTAAGTGCTCCAGTTACTTTGGGTAGAATTGCAAAAGCATCGAAGATATTGCTCTAGTCCTTGGTTCAGACGCTCAGTCTGTCCGTTGGTCTGAGGATGGAACCCTGAAGACAGGGCTCTATTTATATTCAGTGTTTTACAAAAATGCTTCCAAAATCGGGAGATGTACTGAGGTCCTCTATCAGATATTATGGTATGTGGAAGTCCATGGAGACGGAAGACATGATCTATGAATATTTGACTTAGTTCTTGAGAAGTAGGCAGCCTTTTTAGGCCAGTAAAATGAGCCATCTTTGTGAAAGAATCCACTGTGACCATGATAACCCGGTTTCCTGCTGATGGTGGGAGTGAACACATAAAATCAGTAGAGATAGTATGCCATGGGGCCGATGGAACAGGCAAAGGCTGTAGTAATCCTGCCGGTCTGGTGTGAGGTATTTTGACTTGGGCACATATGGGACAGGCCTGAACGTATTTTTCCACATCCAGTTTCCAGGTAGGCCACCAGAAAAATCGTGAAAGTAGTTCTTGTGTGGCTTTGATGCCTCTATGACCAGCTACAGGGGAATCATGGCACATTTGTAATGCTTTCTTTTGCACCTTGTTTGTAGGGAGGAATATCAGGTCTTGGTAATAAAAATATCCTTGTTTCTTGTACAATAATGGTCTTAGTTCTTCTATGTCATGGTCCGATAGGTTGGCGTATTCTTGTTGTACATCTTCCAGGAAAGACTGAGCCACTCCAAGGATCTTACTGGGTTCTAGAAGATACTGGGATGAGGAAGGAGAACACTCTGGATATCGGCGAGACAGAGCATCAGCCAGAATGTTTTGAGATCCTGGAATATATGTAATATAAAAATCGTACTGACTGAAGAAAAAGGCCCAGCGGGCCTGACGACTATTCTGGCATACAAAATTTCTTAAACATTGTAAATTACGGTGGTCTGTCCTCACCTCAAATGGTTCCTTGGAACCCATCAGAAACTGTCTCCACTCAAGGCAGGCTGTTTTCAGAGCCAATAATTCCCTTTCAAGTACGGAATAATGTTGTTCAGCTGTGGAAAGGATATGAGACAAATAGAAAACAGGATGTTCAAGGCCATCATCCTCTTGTCGTTGGAGTAAGACAGCTCCGATGGCTCTCTCAGAAGCATCAGTTACTACTATAAATTGTTTGGTGGTATCTGGATGTCTTAAGATGGGGGCTTGGGTGAAGGCTCTCTTTAAGCTTTGAAAGGCTGCTTCAGCAGCCTCAGTCCAGACAAACTCCTTCTTTAAATTGTCCTTCTTTAAGGTGTGAGTTATGTGGCTAGTCTGACTGGCAAAGTCTAGAATGAATTGTCGATAGAAGTTTGCTAAACCTAGGAAACATTGTGTTTCTTTTATGGTAGAAGGAGAAGGCCACTCTAGGATAGCTTGTACCTTTTCTTGATCCATAGCTATGCCGGTGGGACTTAAATGATAGCCCAGATATTTGACTTCCGTCATGTCGAACTCACATTTCTCTGGTTTGCAAAATAGTTGATGATCACGAAGTCTTTGAAGAACTTGTTTCACATGGGAAGTATGGAGTTCAGGATTTCTAGAATAAATAAGAATATCATCTAGGTAGATCACGACTGTCTGATTCAGTAGGTCTGAAAACACTGAGTCCATAAATCTCTGGAAGATTGCGGGGGCGTTAGTAAGACCAAACGGCATAACCCTATATTCAAAATGGCCAAATGGGGTCCTGAATGCTGTCTTCCATTCGTCGCCTTCTCTTATGCGTAAAAGGTGGTAGGCTCCTCGTAAATCCAATTTAGTAAAACGTTGGGCCCCTCTGATTGCTTCCAGTATGTCCCTGATGAGAGGCAAAGGATAACGATCTTTAATGGTAATTTTATTCAGACCTCGAAAATCCAGGCACGGACGAAGATCCTTAGTCTTCTTGGGCACAAAAAAGAGAGGGGCCCCAGCCGGAGACGACGATGGAACAATAAGACCACTCTTTATATTTTCGTCCAGATACTCCTTTAGAACTTCCTTTTCGGGTTCCGTGAGGGAGTACATCCTCCCAAAAGGAACAATTGTGCCGGGTTCCAATGGAATTGCACAATCATATTCTCGATGTGGAGGTAGCACAGGTTTTGACGGTTTTTGGAAAACATCCTGAAACTCCAAATAGTGGTCTGGGACCCCTTGGACCGTATTAATGGACATACCAGTGGCACCTTCAGTAGCTAAGGATCTTTTCGGAGACCAATACTTGTCGGAAGTAAAACAGTTCTCATGACAAAATTGCGAAGACAAAGAGACTGTCCGGGTAACCCAATTTATATATGGGTTATGTCTGATGAACCACGGAATTCCAAGAATGATGGTATGGTTAGGGGACGTAATAAGATCGAAGGAGATGTGTTCTTGATGGTTTCCCACCTGTAGACTTAACATCAGGGTAGTGGTGTCTACAGGACCAGAGGATATCAAAGATCCATCCACAGTGTGTACCTGTTCGGGTACTTCTTTTGCTTGAGTAGGAACTAGGTTAGCAGCAGCCCACGTCTTGTCCATGTATATACCACTAGCACCACAATCTAGTAATGCCATAGTCTTTTCTTGACGACCGTCAGGAAGTTTTAACAGGACAGGAAAGATGATCAAGGCAGTTGTATTGTCATTAAAGGAGCTGATGGAAGGTATAGCTGTAGATCCCGTCCCCTCCCTTCTTACAGAGGACGGGAGGTGGCGTTTCCCGAAGGCCTGGACGGACGTACTGGACAGGTACGGAGCATGTGACCAGCAGAACCACAATACAGGCACAACCCTCACTTGCGTCTGTCTTCTCGTTCACTAGCAGAGAGCGGACCTCGGGTAGTATCCACCTGCATGGGTTCCCCTTCGATGTCTCTAGCAGGAGTGCGAGGTTCCTCGGAACGCTGCAGGTATGCACGTGAGCTACTTGGCTGGGCAAACCCTCTACTCCTTTTCTTTTCCGATCTCCGTTCCTGAAGACGATATTCGATGGACAGTGCTTGATCCATCAGGCCACGAAGATCTTCCGCTCTGGTAGAATGCACTAGTTCATCCTTTATTTCTTCTTTGAGTCCTCTACGAAATAATGTTACCAGAGTACGTTCCACCCAAGTGGTCTCTGCCGCCAGCTGACGAAAACGGGTTATATATTGCAGGACGTCTTGGGAGCCTTGTTGGATGTCGCACAAGGCTTCTTCAGCGGAGGCTTCCAATCCAGGACGGCTAAACATCTGTTTGAAGCGACTCACAAAGGCGGAATAGTCTGACAATACAGGGTCGTTGGAGGACACCATCGGGGTTGCCCAGGCCAAGGCTGGACCGGATAAGGCACTGATAAGATAACCCACCTTGGTCCTGTCGTGGGAGAATTGAGTAGGTCGGAAGGCGAAATACACCGTTAAAGCATCCAAGAACTCGCGAAGCTTGGTTGGTTCACCAGAGAAACAAGGGGTAGAAGCGGAGATTGTCGGAACATCACTGGTGCGGAGGGCCAAAGCCTGTCGTAACGCAGCATTTTCATTACGTAGTTGTTGCAATTCCTGGGCTTGTTGCTGAATCGTGGTCAACAGAGATTGCTCCGGATCTGCAGCAGCCGCCACTGTATTATCCATGGTGTTTGAGGACGTCGGAATGGTTAGGCGCTGCAATCTGTCACGACTCACGTGCTGCTTGCGCCTGGAATTTGCAGATCTGGTGGCGTGAATCTTCAATGTTCGGCTTTGGCCCAAAAAGGGGCGACTCTTTCTGGTAGCCACGGTGCTGTAGGCAATGGAGACACCAAGAACAGACCGTGCCCTTCAGAAAGTAGCGCCAGAGGGAAAAAACCCCTTAAAAAGGGGAAAAAACCTCCAAACAGGAAGACTCCTGGAGAAAAACAAGAACAAACAAAAGGAATCCAAAAGGAGCAAAAATCAGAAAACACAGAATGCTGAATCCAAAACCAAAAGGCAAGGAAATCAGGAGCGAAGACACTAACTGAGCAGAAAGTGTTGCAGCGCAAAGAAAGAGGAAAAACACAGCCCTTATATACCAAAAAACAGGAAGTGACCCACAGGAAGTAAAAGGACACCATCTTAGATAGGGAAACAATACATAGAACAGAATAGTAGAGGAACCATAGAGAATAGGGAACAAGGAATGCTGGGAAGGAGGAAAAAACATAAAGAAAGGCACACAACAGACTGCAAAAAAGAAGAAAGGACAAAGAAACGAAGAAAAACAGGTAAGAGGGTTCAGAGACCCCTGGGACAGTGAAAGGCAGAAGGAAGAACGAGGCCCCAAGCAAATCTGGGGCCTCGAAACGCGCAGGAGAGGCTGGGGGCGCGCCGCATCTTAATAACGCGGTGCGCGGCCCGAGCCGAACGCCCGGCAGAAGTCGAGCTCTCGGCTCGCGCCGCACGGTGCGGCGCGACAGTACCAGAAATTTTCCTGGGGATAATTTGGGGCATGTTTATAAGCCCCTATCGTCACCTTGTGCCACATTAGCGTCATTTTTTTTTTATGCTAATGTGGCCCAACAAGGCCAAAATACTCGCAACATATTTACAAAGCTTTGTAACTCTTTGCGCTACATCATGCGTCATCTTTTACAGCACTTTTAATGCCTGCTTAGAGCAGGCGTTAAAATGGTGCTTCCATTATTTTTAATGGGCCCCTATGTACTCTGCAGGAGTAGGGCCAATAATTTTACAATAAAAATTGTGCTATTGCCCTTCTTCCCTGCACCACGGTGCGCCGTCAAATATCTGGGCTATCATTTAAGTCCCACCGGCATAGCTATGGATCAAGAAAAGGTACAAGCTATCCTAGAGTGGCCTTCTCCTTCTACCATAAAAGAAACACAATGTTTCCTAGGTTTAGCAAACTTCTATCGACAATTCATTCTAGACTTTGCCAGTCAGACTAGCCACATAACTCACATTGTGTTTCTTTTATGGTAGAAGGAGAAGGCCACTCTAGGATAGCTTGTACCTTTTCTTGATCCATAGCTATGCCGGTGGGACTTAAATGATAGCCCAGATATTTGACTTCCGTCATGTCGAACTCACATTTCTCTGGTTTGCAAAATAGTTGATGATCACGAAGTCTTTGAAGAACTTGTTTCACATGGGAAGTATGGAGTTCAGGATGTCTAGAATAAATAAGAATATCATCTAGGTAGATCACGACTGTCTGATTCAGTAGGTCTGAAAACACTGAGTCCATAAATCTCTGGAAGATTGCGGGGGCGTTAGTAAGACCAAACGGCATAACCCTATATTCAAAATGGCCAAATGGGGTCCTGAATGCTGTCTTCCATTCGTCGCCTTCTCTTATGCGTAAAAGGTGGTAGGCTCCTCGTAAATCCAATTTAGTAAAACGTTGGGCCCCTCTGATT
The DNA here is from genome assembly GCF_031143425.1 of Pleurodeles waltl. Classification (NCBI taxonomy): domain Eukaryota; kingdom Metazoa; phylum Chordata; class Amphibia; order Caudata; family Salamandridae; genus Pleurodeles; species Pleurodeles waltl. The sequence continues at coordinate 277,399,002 of NC_090450.1, forward strand.
GCTTCCAGTATGTCCCTGATGAGAGGCAAAGGATAACGATCTTTAATGGTAATTTTATTCAGACCTCGAAAATCCAGGCACGGACGAAGATCCTTAGTCTTCTTGGGCACAAAAAAGAGAGGGGCCCCAGCCGGAGACGACGATGGAACAATAAGACCACTCTTTATATTTTCGTCCAGATACTCCTTTAGAACTTCCTTTTCGGGTTCCGTGAGGGAGTACATCCTCCCAAAAGGAACAATTGTGCCGGGTTCCAATGGAATTGCACAATCATATTCTCGATGTGGAGGTAGCACAGGTTTTGACGGTTTTTGGAAAACATCCTGAAACTCCAAATAGTGGTCTGGGACCCCTTGGACCGTATTAATGGACATACCAGTGGCACCTTCAGTAGCTAAGGATCTTTTCGGAGACCAATACTTGTCGGAAGTAAAACAGTTCTCATGACAAAATTGCGAAGACAAAGAGACTGTCCGGGTAACCCAATTTATATATGGGTTATGTCTGATGAACCACGGAATTCCAAGAATGATGGTATGGTTAAGGGACGAAATAAGATCGAAGGAGATGTGTTCTTGATGGTTTCCCACCTGTAGACTTAACATCAGGGTAGTGGTGTCTACAGGACCAGAGGATATCAAAGATCCATCCACAGTGTGTACCTGTTCGGGTACTTCTTTTGCTTGAGTAGGAACTAGGTTAGCAGCAGCCCACGTCTTGTCCATGTATATACCACTAGCACCACAATCTAGTAATGCCATAGTCTTTTCTTGACGACCGTCAGGAAGTTTTAACAGGACAGGAAAGATGATCAAGGCAGTTGTATTGTCATTAAAGGAGCTGATGGAAGGTATAGCTGTAGATCCCGTCCCCTCCCTTCTTACAGAGGACGGGAGGTGGCGTTTCCCGAAGGCCTGGACGGACGTACTGGACAGGTACGGAGCATGTGACCAGCAGAACCACAATACAGGCACAACCCTCACTTGCGTCTGTCTTCTCGTTCACTAGCAGAGAGCGGACCTCGGGTAGTATCCACCTGCATGGGTTCCCCTTCGATGTCTCTAGCAGGAGTGCGAGGTTCCTCGGAACGCTGCAGGTATGCACGTGAGCTACTTGGCTGGGCAAACCCTCTACTCCTTTTCTTTTCCGATCTCCGTTCCTGAAGACGATATTCGATGGACAGTGCTTGATCCATCAGGCCACGAAGATCTTCCGCTCTGGTAGAATGCACTAGTTCATCCTTTATTTCTTCTTTGAGTCCTCTACGAAATAATGTTACCAGAGTACGTTCCACCCAAGTGGTCTCTGCCGCCAGCTGACGAAAACGGGTTATATATTGCAGGACGTCTTGGGAGCCTTGTTGGATGTCGCACAAGGCTTCTTCAGCGGAGGCTTCCAATCCAGGACGGCTAAACATCTGTTTGAAGCGACTCACAAAGGCGGAATAGTCTGACAATACAGGGTCGTTGGAGGACACCATCGGGGTTGCCCAGGCCAAGGCTGGACCGGATAAGGCACTGATAAGATAACCCACCTTGGTCCTGTCGTGGGAGAATTGAGTAGGTCGGAAGGCGAAATACACCGTTAAAGCATCCAAGAACTCGCGAAGCTTGGTTGGTTCACCAGAGAAACAAGGGGTAGAAGCGGAGATTGTCGGAACATCACTGGTGCGGAGGGCCAAAGCCTGTCGTAACGCAGCATTTTCATTACGTAGTTGTTGCAATTCCTGGGCTTGTTGCTGAATCGTGGTCAACAGAGATTGCTCCGGATCTGCAGCAGCCGCCACTGTATTATCCATGGTGTTTGAGGACGTCGGAATGGTTAGGCGCTGCAATCTGTCACGACTCACGTGCTGCTTGCGCCTGGAATTTGCAGATCTGGTGGCGTGAATCTTCAATGTTCGGCTTTGGCCCAAAAAGGGGCGACTCTTTCTGGTAGCCACGGTGCTGTAGGCAATGGAGACACCAAGAACAGACCGTGCCCTTCAGAAAGTAGCGCCAGAGGGAAAAAACCCCTTAAAAAGGGGAAAAAACCTCCAAACAGGAAGACTCCTGGAGAAAAACAAGAACAAACAACAGGAATCCAAAAGGAGCAAAAATCAGAAAACACAGAATGCTGAATCCAAAACCAAAAGGCAAGGAAATCAGGAGCGAAGACACTAACTGAGCAGAAAGTGTTGCAGCGCAAAGAAAGAGGAAAAACACAGCCCTTATATACCAAAAAACAGGAAGTGACCCACAGGAAGTAAAAGGACACCATCTTAGATAGGGAAACAATACATAGAACAGAATAGTAGAGGAACCATAGAGAATAGGGAACAAGGAATGCTGGGAAGGAGGAAAAAACATAAAGAAAGGCACACAACAGACTGCAAAAAAGAAGAAAGGACAAAGAAACGAAGAAAAACAGGTAAGAGGGTTCAGAGACCCCTGGGACAGTGAAAGGCAGAAGGAAGAACGAGGCCCCAAGCAAATCTGGGTCCTCGAAACGCGCAGGAGAGGCTGGGGGCGCGCCGCGTCTTAATAACGCGGTGCGCGGCCCGAGCCGAACGCCCGGCAGAAGTCGAGCTCTCGGCTCGCGCCGCGCGGTGCGGCGCGACAGTACCAGAAATTTTCCTGGGGATAATTTGGGGCATGTTTATAAGCCCCTATCGTCACCTTGTGCCACATTAGCGTCATTTTTTTTTTATGCTAATGTGGCCCAACAAGGCCAAAATACTCGCAACATATTTACAAAGCTTTGTAACTCTTTGCGCTACATCATGCGTCATCTTTTACAGCACTTTTAATGCCTGCTTAGAGCAGGCGTTAAAATGGTGCTTCCATTATTTTTAATGGGCCCCTATGTACTCTGCAGGAGTAGGGCCAATAATTTTACAATAAAAATTGTGCTATTGCCCTTCTTCCCTGCACCACGGTGCGCCGTATCTTAGATACAACGCACACATGGTGGCGGTAGGGCATGCTAAGGGGTGTAAAAAAAGTTGGGCTGCACTAGGTGCAGCGCCACTTTCATTAAATACGCGCCTTTGTATCCATTCTTAGAAATTCTTATCCAGGTAGTTCAACAGTGCAATTGTATCCTGTATACAAGCTTTGTGAGTATTCAACACCACCAAAAGATCGTTGATATATTGTATCACAACTGAGTTCAAAGGCATGAACAGGGACTCCAGATTTTTCTTAAGAATCTGGTTGAAAATAGGGCTATCAACATACCCTTGTGGGATTCGGCACCATGCAAAAACATAATTTCAAAACGAAAATGCAAAGAGGAATTGGCTATCCTCATGCAACGGTATCAAGAAAAAGGCTTGACACAAATCAATGACAGTGACCCACTCAGCCTCATATGGAATTTGAAGCAATATCACAGCTGGCTTTGAAACCACAAGACAACACGGAAAAACAATGTTGTTCACCCTTCGCAGGTCCTGTACAATCCTGTACTTCCCATTCGACTTCTGCAATCCCATAATGGGAGAATTGCAAGGCCTGCCCATTATCTCTTAAGAAATTCCTTGCTGGATCATAGAAAAATGTACTTGAGTTATTCCAGCAACAATCTCAGGTGTCAAATTATATTGAGGTGTTCCCAGATACTCAGCATTTGGCTTGACTGTGATTCAGACAGGCTCAACACTTTTAATCAGTCTGATATATTTTCCTGGAAAATTCCACATTTCAGATGTAACTTTGTCTTTCAAATCTTTAGAGTAAATCATCAATAGTTAGCAGAGGAAACAACGTACAGTAAGACTCATCAATTGTCAGTTTAAAGGTGACATCCTAATCATGAGTCTGCATCTCTATTCCTGTCAGAATACAAGAGATAATGCAGTTCAGTTTACAGAGTAAATATCTTTCTAGAACATTTATCAGACTGGAATCACACACCAAAAATGTATGCTTCTCTTCAACCGACCCAATTTTCACTAGTGTTGGTGAGGTTTCTTGAGTTATCATCTGTTTGTTTTCTACTCCTACAACATGGACTATTTTTCCAGAGAGGAGTAGGTTTGGGACTTCTAATGTTCTCAGAGTACAATGGGTAGCACCAGTGTCAACCAAAAATGACCGTCTGTGACGATTCACTTCTCCATCTACAAACAGACCACTCTCATCTAACTCCAAGGCTGCGCTAAGTGCACAGTCTTCCTACCCTTTCCGGCACAGTCAGGCTGACTTATCGGAGTCAAGACTCGTGTGGGTCTCAAACATTGGAATTTGTTGGAAAGGATTATTGTCATTAACCACATTCATGTCATATTTGTAACTTGATTAAAATTTAGTCTAGGACAAGTAGCATTCTGCTGTGGCATCAAAGATTGTGGGACCTGCATCACTGGACCTTGGGGCACATTAAAATGTTGCCTTCTCTCTCTTGGTGCAGTCTGCATTTCTGTGGGCCTAGAATTCTGAGGTGACACAAACCCTGAATTTTTAGAGTTGATTGGCTGGATTAAGACGGCATTCCCTCTTGCAATGTTCCAGCTTGTTACAGATGTGACAAGATGTTATCCTTTTCAATCTATTGGCATTCATTCCAATATTAGGGTCAATAGAGACTCCTCGACCTCTACATTGCATTGGATTCTGTCCTTGCTGATACACACCTTGCATAGCACCAACATTCCCTACTAATGGCTCAATCTGACTGGTTCTCGGAGCTGCTTTCATCTAGTCAACAATTAGTTTTTATTTTTACTTATTTTGTTTCATCTAAAAGCTCATTGCTACAATAATTGGTGTATCTCAAAATGTAATCAACTGACTTATTCTGTCAATGGCTCAAAGGTGCTAAATCATCATGTTAATCTCAGGTCTCAAACCTGTCACAAACCTCAACACAAAATGTCCCATATCTTTGGTTTCAAGTGTCTCCATCCTGCTATTCTGCTTGAGTGCCTGCAACAATCTCGATAGTGAGCATGAACTGATTCTTTCGGTTCCTGTGTCATTCTGCCAACCTTAACCCAATCTATATATTGGAGTGGTACTTTCAGCGTAAAAAATTTCATGAACTGTTGATACTTTTTCATCACCAACGGCGAGGGACCTTTTGTGACTGCGCTTCTGGGTGGCTCTGTTTCAGGCCACTGAACAGATACTTTACATTCTGCTCACAAATCACTCAGAACCAGAAAGTCAATCAATGTGTTCAAATAAACCCACAATACCAGCAATATTTTCATAAATCTCTCAACTTGCTTGTACCATTCCACTGGCTTCTCTCCTAATTTTGGGAAATCATTAGTAAATGATGCAAGATCACTTCTGCTCCAAGGCATATGCAAATAACCTCCACCAGGCACTTCTCTCAACTGGAAATTTGCTGCACTCCCTCTCCCGCTAAAGGATGCGAGTTCTCCTGGGGGCTTCTTTAAATCTTTCTTTTTCACCCACCTAGCTTCCCACTTATCCATTTAATTCCATTTCCGAATGTTTTGGATTCATTCTCTAATTTGGGTTTTCATTCCTGGAATTCTTATTTCATTTATGTTTTTTTTATTTAAACATTCTCAATAACTCCTCTGTAAAGCTTGGGTCTTATTCAAGTCCACTTCATACCTTTGGGCTAGTTCCACTAGTTTGTCATGAACTTCACCTGCACGCTTGGAAATGTCCCTACACATAAACACAAGTTCATTTCCATTGTAAGTATCTAGTCAATCCAATCCAAGATTCCCATTAAATCATCTCATCCAATTTTAATTTGAGTTTCAGCACATCCATCAAATTCTCTCTTGACGGTGACTGACTTGTTCCCTGACTCAACTTTGTACTCATGCTTTCTCAAGAAGTGGTACCCTCATAAAAAGCCTTCACACATTCATCTATTTCATTGGCACTAAGCGTTCAAGTCACCACTGGTATTTTAGACACATTCTCATTTCCCTTTACACCGCTGCTAAGATTTAAAGGTGGTTCCCTTATGGTGGTTCCAGTATTTGGCATTTTCTGGTAAGTATCTATAGAAGGACATCCTAAGAGATTTCAAGACCAATCAGCACTCGCCAAATTCTCTTGTATCTGAACTTGTTGAAACTCTGCTTTTCCCCCCAACTGTATTCTGGACAGCTAAATTGTAAAACATTTTTCCTGGGCCTTCAGGTGTATACATAATAACCACAGGACCAATTGTAACTGGAAGAGTAAGAGCATCAACAGTATTCACAGTGGGATCAACAAAAGCACAAATTCCTGAACCTCACTTCTTGGCTCATAAGATATATTAGCTGAAGTGGCTCCCGCAGGGTTAGGAATCACATTTGTGGGGGCAGTGACAAATGTAGTCTTTCCATTACCACCAGTACCATATCCACTCTCTTCCCTAGATTATTTGTGTGGAGGAGGACGTTCGGACAGCAACACAACCAAAAGACTATCTCCAGAATCACTGTCACTGACTTAACTCATGTCATCTGGTTCTTTTTGTTTTCCCTCTTTTTGTTTCTTAGCATTTTTCTTTTCCTTCTCTCCTTCAACTGAGTCAGTCAATAGGGTTGGATATAGTCTAACTCCATCATCACACCAGTTCTCCATCTTTTCTCTTCAGCATCCCCTCTAGCATCCACATAGGTGTGCACAACTCTTTATGCTCTACCCTGATAATTTTTTTCTCTCTCTGGCATGAGCAACCCATACCCAAACATATTACGTGATTCATATTGTGTGCATCTAGGAGGTGATTTCATCTTGTACAACACCCTCCTCATACCCTAAATAATTTTCAAATTGAATGTGCCAATACAATGGACACCTCAATGCATCTTCTTTTTCTGTGTTCTTGTGCCACTGACTAAACCAAACACATGTATGAAGCCCTATATCAATCGCCATATAATGACCTGGGGTATCGTTAGGAGGTGCCTCTTCTCTCTCTCTAGTGCGTATATGCACACATCCTCCAAACAAATCTCGCAAAATTTTGAAACACTTCTTTTTTTCCCAATCAAATGTTAATAATCACAGTAGAATATGGTTTCAATTCAAAAACAATGTTGTAACCCCAGTCCCTTATTCCACAACAGCCACCAATTGCAGTGTGAACCCTTATGACATCTTCAGCCATTAGCAGAACGGCAACACAGCAATTGACTTATGCCAGCACGGCACACTGTGGATTCAATCTCCCTGCTCACAGCAGTTTACCCTTCTTTCTAATCTGCATTCACACAATCTTTTCAACATCACACACACATATCAAAACATACATTACAATAGCTTTTGCTCCACTAACAATCAACAGTTTCCAATAACACAAGCATTTTCCCAAACAAATTCTCTCACATTCACACAAAGATATGTCCATATCTCAACGGTGCCGTTGACGACGTCTCATGACGAACACAATCAAACTTTGCAGACAATCACAATATGGTGTCTTCTACACCTTTTAATACTGTCCCAGGATCTTAGGCCATGTTAGATCTGATAATCTTTTCAACTTCTTTTACAAATCACCACAATCACATAACATTCAAAACATCCCTGCAAGACACCATCCAAACCCACAATTCTCAACCCTATTATTACTTACACCTCCATCGCTGATATGACTTTCTTCTGAATCTCCACAACTCTGCCAACACTCCTAAGTCTAGACATGGGCACTAGGGACTTGGTTCTGGGGACTAACTAATCTAGAAAACAGGGTTCTAGCTCTTCTTGTTTTAAGGTCCTAATCATCATCACTCTGCTACCATCTGATTCAGCATCTTGCCCATTCACTAGTTTTCTAGGTCTGATGACTCTTTTTAGGAGTTCTGAAGGGGAATGGGAGATACATTCATACAATTCCATCAATTTACAGTGTAACCAATTTGGCCACAGATTGAGCCCTGAGGAGCAATTAAAATTCAAAAGATTTATTACACATTGAAATTCGGACTTATGTAAATGAGTCTCAAAAACATACTATATAAGTACAGAATCGCCATAGTTGAGTTATAGTGTCAAACCAGATTAAATCATACAAGCATAAGGCATACCAAAATCTCTTTTGCGGCAATACAAAAGATTACAAAAGTACTTGATGATCAGAGTCCAGATTTCTATGCTCCTGCAATCATTTAAATCAAAATTATCATACTATTGTAATAAGCTAAGGTAAAACCTAAAGATTCTCCAATTTATTGATATAAGGAATGAATCAAAGTTTCAGCATCACAGAAACCTCAGAAGAAATTCTGCAGTGTGTAGCATAAAGTCACATCAGCCAAGTCAAGGAAAAGATTTCTGTACCTTTCTATAGGACTGATTTAGATCTTGACGGGGGTCCTGTCATCCCGCCATGACAGCAGTTCCAAGTACTCCATCGATCTGACAGAGATCTGACCACTGTATTTAGGTGAATGGTGGCTGAATCTCAGTTCGTGTTGACAGTGTGGAGTCCGCCATGTAAGCGGTATCCTGCTGATGACCCGGGGGACTCCAATACTAGCTAACAGTATTCCATTACCTTCAGGACAGTGGGATCTTACCAAGCATATTCAGGTTTCACAGTTGTGCTGGTGCTGTTCTGGAGGCAGATTCCTGATGGCAGGAGTCAGTTGTGTGACCTGCTCAACATTATACTATGGCTGTGGCTATTGAATGAATGGAAGCAGCACATATCTGATGTATATTGGCCAATTGTGACCACCTGCAAACCACACTATAAAACACACTCCTTTTCAGACCATGATCCTTTGCCATTCCACTACAAAACACCATTTTGCTGATGACTTTGCCACTCAGGAGTCAGGTGATTTTTTACTATCTCTGTTTTTCATTTCTTTCATATTTACATTTTTCATCAACTTGTGTGCCAACATTTCATTTTTTTAGTTACTCACTATAACAGGGAGGAGGAATCCATGTTTTACAGATGGAGAATTTGCATTCAGGGTGAATGAAAAATCTCAGAAAAGGAAAATGTGGTCCCGAATAGTTGAGAGTGAAAGCTGTAGCAAACAACCTGTGCACACAGGAGGAAATTTGGAAGAGGGAGAATGACCTGCAGGGTACAGTGTGTTTCCTAGTCTGCAAACATCACCTGGAGGCCAAGATGAGTGGGGATGGTTCTCCCAGTACAACCTTTTCCCTGGGAGGAGAAAGTCTTGCAGATCCTACATCCTGAAGGCTTGACAGGAATCCCTGGTGGAGTAGAGACTGGTAAGTTGGACTTATCAATGTCTCACTAATCAGAAACATAGTTTTTGCCCTTAAATTAGCCATTGATAATGTTTTTAGACACTTGTTAAAAGATATAAATCTAAATATAAAGTATCCAAATATATTGTTATCATCAAATTAGTAGCATTATGATTGTATCTATTTTTTAACAATGATCAGTATGTGTTGTCACAATGTGTGTTGTTCTCCATGGATCATCCCTTGCAAATGTTTAGTTTACTGGTGTGTTTCAATGTGTGTTGTGACACTCAAGAAAACTCCTTGCATTTCCACGTGAAGGAATAACGATCCTAAGTGTCCTTTTTATCTATGTAAATCATTCACATATGTGTGTACATATTGCATAGGCGTGTTCATTTTCACTGCATTTTAACTAGGTATGTTTAACTCGCATTTTAAGAGTGTTGTTAATGCTGAATAGAAATGATGACAACTACCATGATGCCCTGTTTTTGTCCATGGAAAATAATATTGCAATGTGATGCTGGTCATTTTCTCTTTTTGCATATATGCACATATGTCAACGTGTTATGCATTTGACAATCACCATTTTATTCTATCTATTAAAACGTCATTTTTTTGTTTTTCTCCCTCATGGTCCCCACCCTGTGCTCAATGTTACTAAAAGCAACTGTGATCACAAATAACCCCAACGGCGCCCCGACCCCCTCACCCTACTTGAGAAACCTGCCCTGTATCCACATGGGGAAGTGCATCATACCCCTTGAGCTCTCGCTCTCCGGTCTACCTTCTAAATGTGTTTCTGTGCCTTTCTCTGATTAACCACTCAACCTCAGTTGCTTCTTTCACATTATACATTTTAATATTCCACACAACTCGTAATGTTGCTGGGAATTTTAACTGAGCACTGGTTCCCAATTATTTCAGCTCTTGAATATGTCTACCTAGCTCCTATTGCCGATTTTGAGTTACCTTTGTAATATCTGACCTTATTGTAAAGGCCTAATCATTTTTTCTGAAACTCTTAACCTCCAGGGCTTCTGTGAGGATTAATTATTTTATGGAATAAGTATAGAAATGTATTATAAATATCCCTGGGTTTCTCATTGTGATGCTATTAATTGTGTTTGACCAATGACTTTGTGTTTCACCACTGCGCATATTAGTTGCTCAATGTTCACCAGTAGCACATTACATGTTGTGTTCAGTTTAGCTGCCTATTGGCTTTAACGTGGCATCACACATTACATTTGGTATTTGGGTTAGCTGCCTATTGGCTTTAACACAGCATTAGCCATTACATTCTGTATTCAGTTTAGCTGCCTATTGGCTTTGACATGACATTAGACATTACATTTGATATTTAGGTTAGCTGCCTATGGGCTTTAACAAGGAGTTAGACATTGCAGTTGAGACATTGCAGATGAGCTGTGTTTTTCCAAGCTGTGTTTTTCCACATGATAGACCAAGCAGTGTTTTTCACACCAGACCCTAGCTGATAAGAGAGAGTACATTTAGTGTTTTCCTTTCTGCTCAGCCTTGGGAAGAGGAGGGGTCTAGGAGATCTGGCCAGTCTCCAGAGGCTTGCCTTCCTTTCCCGAGTCTGAGAGGAGGGGGCACCTTTTTGGAAGGATGGCTCTGGACAACAGCAGAATTAGTTAGATTGAAACTATCTTGACTTCAGACAGGAACGGAGACGTCAGATGCCTGTCCCCGTTTGGGTAGAAAATCTCTTTCTCGCAGTTGAACCAGAGTCATCATCTTGAAGCCCTAGAAAGATGAAGCAGTAATAGGCCCTACAGTGATGCAATTTTGACTTTTATGCTTTGCTTTGAAGTTATGCTATAATATAATCACATGTATTTGCTGTGTACATTGCAACTGAGAAGTACTTTGATATATTTTGCTTTCATTGCTGCGACTACTTTTGAACGTGTGCTTCCAGCCTACTAATTGCGTCTCTCAGGAACCTCGTGGTGAAGTAATAATAATAATAAATGTCTTCTTTAAACTCAGAAGTGCATTCCAAAGAGGTTCTGTAAGCTCGGTCATGAGATAAGAGAAGGAAAGCAGAACATTTTGGCGAGTCGTCAGTCTTGAGAGTCGGAATTGGAGATTGGAAGTGCACAATTCAAAAGTGTAATTGTTTTTTTGTTGTTTAGAGAATTGAAGAAGCACGGCAGACCATGTTTGGAAATGCATGTGAAGTTAAACTGCCTTATGGTGCTGTGAGAAACATGTTTTATCAGGACTGTGTGAGTCTTGGGATGAGTGCTGTGATAAAGTATATTTAGAAAATGTGCCTTTTGAAAGAAATAATGTTCCTTTTGTTCTTGACAGAAGGGTTTGGATACTTTTGTCTGCTTACAGAAAAATGCAGGAGAGATGTAGACAGTTAGAACATGAAAATAAGAATTTACGTGCGCAAATTAGCCAGAACACATTATTGCAAGACAATGCTGAAATCTATGAAACTGCTGTTTTAGAAGAATCTGGCTTTTCCCATTCCAGTAATGAGGGGGTTAAAACAGCTGTGTGCCAGTCTGAGCCTCAGAGCGTAGCTCAGAACACCCCACAGTTTTTGGCAGTTGAAGGGCATTCCTTAACAGATAACACTGAGAACAGAGCTCAGAATGTGACTTACAGACCGCTTTTGCAAAGTAAAATTAATTCGGGCAAGGCAGAAGTACTGTAGCAAAATGTGCAGTTACTGGGAATTCAGTGGAACCCTGAAAATAGACAGATGTTGTCACGAGTAAAACAAAAGATTTTGGAGTTTCTTACTATTTGCACTAAGCAAGAGACACCGAGTTTCATGAGCTTGTTTGATTTTTGGAAACAGTATAGCCCTCATCTGAGTGAAATCTTAACACTTTGGACAACAGACAGCCTACCAACCCTCACAAAGGCTTTGCCAGGTGGTCGTGCCTGAAAAGAGGCCAGATGAAAGTGGGTAGATTTAACAATCACATTCTGAGATTGAAAAAAACGTTAGATTTAACCTTCATGTTTTTGAAATCTGCATAGCAGTTGCAGTAGCTCCCGACCGGTGTAGTAGCTGGCGGCCATGTTCCCCCGAGAAAACCCCTGTTTCCCTCAGAACAGTTAATAGTACTCTTTCTTGATGAGGAGTTCAGATTAGACTGGGGGTGGTTAGTTCCAATGTTGCAAAAGATGGAGAAGGAGGCAAAGAAGATACATATTATAAGGGTGCTAACTTGGAATATAAATGGCCTGAGATTCAATAAGAGAAGAGGGAAGATTTTTAAAACTCTCTGTTAATGATATTATAATTTTGTAGAAGACACATCTTTGACTGGAAGAATGGGGGGAGGTTTTAAAGAAATATAAGTGGATAAATCAATTTGCTTGCACTAATCAACCCTGTAACATAAAAGGGGTGGCGATCCTTTTCAAGAACTCTACACAAGCAAAGATAGGGAGCTCTGAGGTGGATCCAGGTGGTAAGTGGCTAATTGTTAATGCCAAATTTCTTAATATTGCCTTCTCAGTTGTAAGATATTATGGTCCTGGCACAGTTGACACCTCTCCACTCAGGGAATTACATAAGCATTGCTCAACACCAGGGGTCACATAATTATGGGTAGAGACTTCAAGGCATTATTAGACCAAGCACTAGACAAATCCTCTACTAGACCAATGGTATACATGCCTAGAATGAGAGAGGGTATACACCGGCAGATGAAAAATCCGGGTCTGATAGATATTTGGAGACTAAAGGCGAGCTTGAGGAAAGAATATACGTACCATAATAAAAATATTCTTGTGCTTCTAGAATAGACTTCTTCTTGATAGATGCAAAGTTAGGGAACGCTATAGGAAGAATAGCACATCAACCAAAGCAGCTTTTAGATCATGCTGCAGTAAAATTGGAGCTCTTGTTGAGATGCTCCCAAACTCCTACCAAATGGACTCTAGATAGAAGTCTATTAGGGGAGCAAGAAATTGTAAGTGCATTGAAAAAAGATAAAGTAAAGTTCTTTGATCTAAATATGGACTCTGGCTCATTGTGTGGGACACATTTAAAGCTCATATTCATGGTAGATTGATAAACTATGCTGCACACAAAAATAGAGAAAGAAAGAACAAACTCAGAGATTAGGAGTTCCATTCATCTTTGAACCAACAGAAACAATAGGGCTCCTCTCTGAACCCCACCCTCACCACAGCCTCAACATCATCTCCTACGCCAACTACACACAGGTAATTGTATCCCTTACTGACAAACCATCAACAGCCATGAGCGACTTCCAAAACAAAGTAGTCGCTGACTGGATGAAAGACAGCTGCCTCAAGCTCAACTTGAACAAGACAGAGATCCTCATCCTGGGCCCCACTGCCTGGAAAGACTCCTGGTGGCCAACAGCTCTTGGAACCGTCCTTGCCCCCACCAAATACGCATGCAACCTTGACATCATCCTCGATTCTTTGCTGTCTATGACCTGCCAAGTCAACCCTGTCTCATTGATATGCTTCCACATACTTCGTCTGCTCTGGAAGATTTTCAAGTGGATCCCAATCGCAACAAGAAGGACGGTCACCCACACACTGGTCAGCAGCAAACTCGAATACGGCAACCCACTCTATGCTGGCATCACAAAGAACTTCAAACAAGACTCCAGAGAATACAGAAAGCAGTGGCTGGACTTATCCCTCCCCCACACCCACAACTTCACCCACCAGAGAAATGTGCACTGGATCCCCATCAACAAACACATCAGCTTCAAACTCCTGACACAGGCTTACAACGCCCTGCACAATATTGGACCAGCCTACCTCAACCACCACCTATCCTTCTATGCCCCCTCCAGACAACTCTGCTCTGCTCAACTGGCCCTCTCTGCCTCCCCTAGAATCAGGAAGAACACAGCAGGAGGTAGATTCTTCTCCTACCTTGCCGCATAGACCTTGAACACGCTGCCACTCCACCTCAGGCAGTCCTCCTCAGTGAATCAGTTCAAGAAGGACCGAAGGACCTGGCTCTTCGACTGATCACCACCCCCACACGCCTTGGGACCCCACGGGGGAGAAGTTACGCTATACAAATAACTGATTGATTGATTGATTTAGCTGCCAATAGAGACAATCCAGAGACAGTTGGCAGAATCAATTCACCTGTCCGTAGAGTCAGAGCTGCAAGGCAAGTTAAAGGAGGCAAAGGCACATTTGCCAGATTATTTGGAGCGAAGGTTGCAGAATGAGTGGCAAGCCAGTAAGTTGGCACATTATGAGTACAGCGAAGGGTGCAGGAAACTCCTGGCTTGGAAAAAAAAGTGAGATAGAGTTCGGAATGTGGTCAGAGAAATAAAGATTGATAGTACCAAAGAACATTGTGTAGAAGACCAAATTATTGGGAGGGCCTTCATGGGTTTATTTCAGAATTGGTACACTGATCACTTGGGATCAACTAATGCAGAGATTGAGGATTTGTTCAAGCAGGACAGCCTGCGTAGGATTAGTCAGCACAAGCAACTCTTGCTTATCCAAATAATTATTACATCTGAAGTAGATTGGGTATAAAGAGGGCTAAGTAAGGGAAAGGCGCCAGACCCCAATGGTATTCAAAGTGAGTTGTTTAGGAGCTTAAGGGAAGAACGTACCCCTGCATTATTTTCCCTAATGAACACTATCTATAGGAAACATTTATTCCTTCCAATGTCATGGAATGAAGAAATAATCTCATTGATTTTAAAACCTGATTAAGATCCGAAGAAATGTGAATCGTACAGATGAATAACGCTGCTTAATAATGATCACAAGATATATACCTGTATATTAGCTAATAGATTAGACAAAGTATTAGTAGATATTGTGCATGAAAATCAAAAGGGCTTCATGAAAAACAGACAGCACTATGAGCTGACTAATGATTTGGTGAGTGCGATTGATGTAGCCATAAGGCCAAATCTCCTCTGTTTGTCATAAGGGTAGATGCGGCCAAGGCATTTGATAGAGTCAGCTGGCTCTTTTTGTGCGAACTCATCATGAAATTTGGTCTAGGGAAATTTATTTTTAAGGCAATAAGACTCATTTACAATACTCCGACAGCTAGGATATTGGTCAACGGTTTGCTTACTCCACAATTTCAAATAAGAAGGGGCAGTCAACAAGGGTGCCCTTTAGCTCCGTTATTACTTAACCTTTCTATAGAGCCATTGGTCAGAAAATAATTAGGTTTGAAAAGAAGATTCTCCCCTTTCAGTATCTTGACTGGATTAAAAAAGAAGCTCTTTCTGTGGATGATCTATTAATTTACACTCAAGAATTTAATTCCTCCTTTCCCATAATAATTAATCTTCTAAATGGGAGTGTTTATGACTATCTGGTGAGTAAGGAGAAAACAGAGGTCATGACTTGGAATGGGCCAGTGGGCAGCTCATTAGAAAAATCTGAAATTAGATATTTAGGAGTATATTTTGTAAAAGATCTATACAGAACGGTGCATGTTAACTTTAGCAAGCTCATGCTGGAAACCAAGAAGCTGTTGCGACTGGGGGCATATTTTCCCCTCTCCATTTTAGAGAGAACTAATTTAGTGACAATGATGATCCTCTCAAAATGTACTTTAATTTTAATGCACTTCATTTGCACTTTAAATCAGGGTGATTTGAAAAGTACACAGGGAATTGAGTAGTTTTATATGCATGTATAAAAGTGTAAAGATAGCCTGAAAGAAACTTCATGAAAAGAAGATAGATGTAGGTATTGCATTCCCAGATTTTCAATTGTACTATTGGGCCTTTTATTTAAGAATTTTAGATTTCTACTAACTAATAGTTACCAGCAGTTATTTTTGAGATATAGAGCATTAATAAAGTAAATTCCAGATAATGGTAGTTATTTTCTGTTCAAGTTCAAACATCCTATTTGTTTTAAAGAAGATTACTTTTATAGCACTAAATACAGCATTTTAAGCATGGATTCAAGTTGAAAGAGTATTAGGAATCTCCTATTACAGCAGTCTGGCTCTGACATGGTAATACCTAGGGACCCCGCAATGCTTTCAAGATGCCCTAGCCACTCTACTGAGTTTGTGGGTTTAAATAAACAGGGTCAGCTATTTCAAGAAGGATCTCTGATTTCATGGGAATGTGTATCAGAAGGCGCAAGCAACAAGCTTTCTAGATTCAAATATTTTCAATTTATAACTTACTCTTGAGGTCTACTTAATCCGGGGAGTAGAAAAGAATGTGAGGAAGAGTTACAGAATGGTCGGACATACAAAAAGGAAGTGTCCAAGTGGTACTATGCTTTGGCTCAAAGTGTAGGGCCCACCGATCTCCCAGAGGAGATATGGAAGGTGGACCTGCCGACATCAGAAATTCTTCATCTGTGGAAAGTATCTATGGCTACATTTTGGAGCAAAGTGAGATCTGCTCCTCTAAGGAGAAATCATCTATTTACCATGTACAGGGTATATTGGTAATCTAAGAAGCTCACGAAGTTGAGGTCACAGAAGAAAAGATGCTGTCTAAAATGTGCCCTGGAAAACACAGATAATGTACATCTTTTGTGGCAGTGGCAAGGTATCCAGCTCTTCTGGCAAGAAGTAGGTAAGGTGCTCACAGAAATCTGGGGGCTACAAATAGAGGTAAGCATCCCTTTAGTTATTCTATAGGATCTTAGAAGGTGGAAAGTCTATACAAAAATTGTGGACGGCACAAGCTCAGCTGGCTTTTACATTAATAATTACAGCACGCGGATAAATATGTGTAAAATGGATTTCTGACATATTACCCTCCTGGTTAGAATGGCTGATCTCTGCAAAACAAATTGACAGGTTGGGCTGTCTAAATGGTTCTACTAAGAGATGGGAAATTTGGGAACCTCTTTTCTTGGTTCAGAATAATCAGTCTTTTCAAAAGGGTGGACAACAAGCATATCTTACACTATGGCTGTCCAAGGATGAAGATTAACTTCAGTGGTAGAGGAATAAAGCAGAGGTTACAGCAAAACCTCTCTTTTACCTGCTTGAAGGAGGCATAACTATGGAGGTTGAACCCTTAGTGGTTCTAAAGAGGCATGCAGCTCCTGGATTACACCTCCTGCCTTTTGTCATTTATGAGGATTCTAAAAAAAATATAATATTTTAAGTATGTCCTATATTTTGTCACCTTCTTGGTATTTGATTAAATGGATGTAATTGGTTTCACAAATCATAGTATGTTGACTAAAAGATTTTCAATCACTTCCTGCTGTACGCTGCAGATAAGTAGTATTGACAAACAATTTACTTTGCTATAAACATATGATGACTAATGCCATTCATTCTTAAGTTGTATAATAGCATGATTTGTAACCTGCTAAGCCTTGGAATTGTTTAATTCTCAATTCACCTGTCTAGTGTGTTGGTTGGATGTTTGCTACATGTAATGTGCACTTTCTAAATACACTTTTTCTTTTCAGGGCATCTCTTCATCATTATTTCTGACGTTTGCATGTGTGTAAATTAACCTGTATGTGTAATTCACAAAAAATCACGGAAAGGTCTAGTCACTCCATTAATCATTTTTATTTACTGTTAAGTTGCTTCATTTGTAGCTGAGGACACATTTCATGCACAATCCAGACTTATCATTTCTGAATGTTTCTAAACCATATTTGGTCCCACACTCAGAGCCAGTGGACCACCTTCTGCCACTTTAGCCACTTCCACTCCAGACCAGGCTTTCAGTGAGGACACCACTCCTTCAAGTCCAGGTAATGATAAGCTGGCTGGACTGTCTGGGATGACAGCTCCAGTGAGTCTCATTAGGCCAACAGCCATACTTCCTACCAAAGCTACAACAACACCACAGCCTCAAGATATTTCCACCTGTAACACCCAGTCCTGGATGCTGTTGAGCCAACACCACCACCTCCAGTTCATCCAGGACCCAGTGGGATGGGGCGCACTGCATCAAAGGCACCGGGTATTGGGGTAGGGGTTTTGAGAGGGAATCAGTGGGCCAGCAAAGTGAGGCCACTGGGTACACTGTCTCCCAGACCACCATCATCTTGGGAGGTCTACTTCAGTTCCAAGAAATGATGGGGCATGTCCTAACAGAGCTCTGAGACATTAAGCAGGTGCAGAGGGAGCACAATGTAGAGATGCAGAATTTCAATTCACATTTGTGCTCCTTGACTGGTGTGATGTTTGACATTTATCACAATATATGCAGGGAGTTTCCTGTACCATCTTCCCCTGTTTGTGGTCCTTCAAACTCTGGAAAAAATACATCAGTCTCAGCCACAGACAGAGAGGCCCTGCCACAACAAGAAACAGCTCCACCCACCCTAGTTCCTGCAACTGTGGCTCTCCATCTCCCCCCAGAGAGTACAAACCTAATTTCCTCCAGTGTGTGACTACTATTCGCTCTGTGGACTATTTTATGACCACGTTTACCTTTTTTGAGGACAGTTGTAGTTTGTATATTCGAAATCAGACAATGTAGCCTCTACGAAAATAGTTTCATCCACCAAGATTGACTGTTTTATTTGGGATTTTTGTTACCTTTTTTTGGTTTTCAACATGTTTCAGTTTATTTCTGTTTGTTAAATAAATTAAAAAAACAGAGGACCTTTTCATTACACTGGGGCTGTATCTGGTGGCATGTCACAACACATTTTCAGTGGTGTGCTACATGAAGTCCTTTCTTCAACAAGGAGACACATCAACAACTCCACGCAATGAGGATTTTGCAATTGTGAAGGGAGATTTAACAATGTTTAACAATGTTTTTACTCAGAATTCAAAATGTCCATTTACAAACTGCATGCCTCATACTTCCAGTGTCCAGAAGCCATTGTACCATAAGTATAAGTGAAAAAAACTGCTGTATGTCGACATGAAAGGAATGTAAATTGCAAGAAAACATTTTCAAGTTATGGACTTGTCTGAATATTTTTTATTGCTCTAAATGTATCATATTTTCTGATAAATGATTATCTGCATTGCTAGACCTGGCATCCTTGGTGTAGTCTCCCCTGTCTTTTTTTGCCTCTGCTTCCTATGTTTTGACTGTGTGCTGGAATTTGTTTTTGCTGTTTTTGGTACTCTGGGTACTTTACCACTGATGACCAGTGCTAAAGTGCAAATCCTCCCTGTGTAAATTTCTTGTGTTATTGCCTTTTTCATGACCGGCATATTTGGTTTACTAGTAAGTCCCTAGTAAAGTGCACTAGAGGTGCTATGGGCCTGTAAATCAAATACTACTAGTGGGCCTGCAGCACTGAATGTGTCGCCCACATGAGTAGCCCTGTGAACATGTCTCAGACCTGCTTCTGCAGTGTCTGTGTGTTCAGTTTTAACCTGCCAATTCGACCTGGCAAGTGTACCCACTGGCCAGGCCCAAACCTTCCCTTTTTATACATGTAAGGCACCCCTAAGTTAGTCCGTATGTAGCCCCTTGGGCAGGGTGCAGTGTATGTTAAAGGTGGGACATGTAATGATGTGTTTTACATATCCTAACAGGGAAATACTGCCAAATTTGTTTTTCACTGTTGCAAGGCCTATCTCTTGCATAGGTTAATATGGGGACTGTCTTTAAATATATCTTAAGTGAAGTTTCCCTTTGGGAACAGATAGACATCTGGAGTTTGGGGTCTCTAAACTCATAATTTAAAAATACAGCTTATAGTAAAGTCGTTTTTTAAATTGTCTGTTTGAAAATGCCACTTTTAGAAAGTGAGCATTTTCTTGCTTAAACAATTCTGTGACTCTTCCTGCTTGTGTATTCCCTGTCTGGGTCAAACTGAGAGTTGGGCTGTTTGTGAATCTGCACTAGACAGTGAGACAATGACACAAAGGGAGCAGGGTGTAGCCTGCATATCCTGATGGGCCATCTGGGCTACAGTGGAGGGAGCAGTGGTCACTTACATCTGAAAGGACTGTGCCTGCTCTCACACAATGCAGTCTCCAACCCCCTGGTGTGTTTCTGGGGCCATACCTGGGCAAGGCAAGATCTTGTGAACAACAAAGACTTTCCTTTGAGGTTTGCCTGCTTCAAAGGAAAAAAAGGGTATAAGTAGTGGGCCCAAAACCCCAGAGTTTTAAATTACTTCTGGGTTCAAGAGTAACCTCTGCCAATGAGAAGAGCTGAAGAGCTGGAGGAGTTCTGCCCCTTTTTCTGTGACTGTGCTTTGCTGGGTTGGCCTTCAGTTGCTGCTTCTGCCTGAAAGAGGACAAAGACTGGACTTTGTGGATCATTCCTGCTTGTGTGGTGTCTCCAAGGGCTTGTACTGAGCTTGCCTCCTATTTTGAAGTCTCAGGGCCATCAAAGACTTCCTCTGCCAGCATCTGAACTCTCTGCTGAGACTCCTGCCCTGCCAAGTGGTGCCTTATCCAGTCCCTGGGCCCTTGAAAAGTGAAGCTGGTAGAATAAGGACTGAAATCCACGCACTGGAAGTCGTGCAGGGAAAAGTTAGACGCATCACCTGCAATGCGACTATAAAAACGCCACGCCACCCTCCTAGTTGCTGAAATTGATTCACATCCTGCATAGCAGCTGGGAAATCGACACATCACCTGTATCGTGGCTGGAGAAACAACACAACACCCGTTTGCAGCTACAGAAAACAACGCAAACCCCACTTGTCGTGGTTTTCCATCACCGTGCAGCTGGATTTCACACGCATCATCCCTGGGCATGAAAAATAAATGTGAACCTGCATGGACCCAAGGTGCCCCATCCGGAAATCGATGCATAACTCCCTTGCGGTCAAGAAAAACGACACCTCGCTGGCTTTTTCAACACACACTTGCCCATGCAGCTTTATTTTTGATGCAAAACAGGTACTTTGTGTGACAACAATGTTTCCATTGTTTTCTATGAAGTAAGAGTCTATTGTTTAAAAAATTCATAACTTTACTTGAGTATGTTGGATAATTGTTGTTTTGGTCTTGTTTGATTTAGATAAATAGTGATTATTTTTCTAAGCTGATGCAGTGTCCATTTTGTAGTGTTTTCATTGTATTTCTGTGTGTTTTGGTTCAAATTCTTGACCTAATTGCCTTTGAGAGAAGCCTGACTGATTAGGCCAAGCTATGAAGGGGGTGAGCAAAGGATTATCTTAAGTGTGTATCTCCATTGCCCTGACTAGAGTGAAGGTCCCTGTTGGGACAGAGTGCAAACTAACTGCCAACCACAGACCCCATTTCTAACATGTATGTATTATCCATGTAATGGTGCCACATATGGGAAACGTTATATTTGTACTATATGACCCAGGCTCTCAATCACTCATACAAATATTTCCCATTCCTACACACACACTTGTCCATATATCACCCAAAAAGCGCTCTCACTGACACACATGGCAGGCCTTCCATACTGTGCCTAGTCATTGTATGTGGTTCAAACTATAGTATCTGGCTCTAAAAACATTATGCATTAAGCCAATGAAGCTGTCCATAGGGGTGTTTGCTAAAATGTAGAAGTTGTTTAGCCTTCAGTAGCTCACAATGATTTGTACTGATCAGAAGTAGTTCTCACTACAGAAAATGTCTCAGATCCCTCGCTTATATGATGTTTGTGGACAATTAAAAGTGATGAGGGTTCTCAACAGGTCACAAAAAATTTGTATTCCCTGGAAAAAAACAATTTGGGAAATAATCTGTCTTAACTATTTAGACCTTCTTGTGAGGGTTTTACAAAATTGTGCCCCGGCAATACAGACAAACAAAACCTCACTAAACAAATGTTTCTTTATTTTTTCTAATCCAAACAGGTCAACGTCCATCAGAAAAAGGCGCTACAGAAGGTCATCGACAAGAAGGGATTAGAAGCGGTGCAGCATACTTTGCTGGAAAAGGTGGGAGGACCTGTCAAGCTGGACCCGCATGTCATCTCAAGTCCAGCTGGGCCAGTCCTCCCAACGTGGGAAGTGCATGCGCCACACCCTGTGCCCCCATGGCCTACATACTTGTGGTTGCCTATCCAGACCTTGATGGGCAGTTGAGAGCTCAGCAGCAGGATCAAGGAAGTAAGTTGTTTTTAGAGTTCTTATTGTTAGTAAACTGATTTTTGTTACAGCAATGATTTATGGCATCAAAATAAACAAGAGGATTTCTAGAAGGTGTAAGTTTTGCACAAGGTGTATGATGATGTGCTTTTTGTTGAAGGTTGCCACTAGGTTTCTTATCATCAGCAAAGGACTGTTTTGAACCAAAACACCCCTGCCGAAGAAAAAAAGGTATGTGGATTTTCTATATGTCACGAGGGACAGTTGTATTAAACAGGCCTCAGTGGAGTATACTGTCAGGTGTGATGTTCCATCACAATTGTAAGTAGGTAATGTTGGCCCTATTACAGGAGACATGCCATACAATTCACTCATTATACACTGGATGTTTCTGACATCCCACTGATGATTTGGTATAATGACCAAACAATATTGAGCATCTGAACAAAAATGACTAGGAACAAAGGCAATATTTCTTAACAAAACATTTGATAAATAGGTTTTCACTGCAAGATTCAAGTCAGTTCATGATGACAGTATCAGATTGGCATGGTGCCTTATTCCTTCACAAATGTGTATGTAAGCCAGTCTGTTTCAACAAACATGAATCAAGTAGGCAAACATTAATTGAAACAGACAGGAATATGTACACATTGGTAACAGAGTTACTGATACCCCAAACAACAATTTTGTGTCCTTTGTTATGTCCAGATGATGAACAAAGTTGAAGCACAGTGCTATTGAAAGGGACTTTTGCAGATGGACAATGTACGTGGTACAATGGTGTTTTGCTAGTTATTTATTTTTGTGACATGAGTTAATTATTCCAAACAACCAATCCATACTGTTGAGAGATGATAAACAATTCCATGAGGAATGTGAAGTGTTTAACTGAAATGATCTAAAAGGAAATGGGACTAATGATGGTCATTTCCTAAACTGTGAGCAAATGTGTCCACAGTATGTTCCCTGCATGCATGGGGTAATGGCAGAGCATAACAACACTTTAAAGCCTTTCAGCAAGTAAAAAAATGAAATTAGGAAATGTTTTGTTAAATAACCTTGTGACCATTTTGATTTGCACAGATATGAAAAAAATGTTTTACCTGTCATTTCAGCATCTTCAGCAGTAGGCGAAGGAGACATTAGCCATGATGGTGGGGATGCAGCTGGCCACTGTGTGTTGGGTGGAGAAACATTAGACACAGTGGTATGGAGGGTGAGGGGACTGGCACAGAGGCCACCATCTCTGCATCTTCCTCAGAGGCTTTCACAGAAAACCAGTCTCTAGTGGTGGTGGACCCAACAGGACCTGTCTCATCTGCATCTTTGTCTGCCACCCAGATTCTCATCTTCATCGTCTCTCTTACCCTTCCACCCCCCAGTTGGCCAAACCCACTCCCCTAGAAGGGGTCTCCTTTGTCGCAGGCACCTCCCCACTGCCCCTGTCCCCCGGCTGCACTCAGTGAGAAGGATATTGACCTCTTACGCAGCATCTCTGTAAGTCAGGCTGTGATTTTGAATGGCATCCAGAGGCTTAGTTACCAAATGCAACAGATGGTTGCATTCCTGTATGCCATTCATAGTTCAATGTCTGGCATGCAGAGATAGCCTCTGAATTGACCACAGCCCCCCAACTGGCACCATATTGTGTCCCTATTCCTGCCCTTTCCCCACCCCAAATCCCACCTCCTGCCAAAATCCCAAGCACACTCACTTCGTTGCACACACTCACTCCAACAGACAAAAGCTGCACACTCAGACCCACACATAAACACAAACACACCAAGAAACACAAACATACACCCATCCAATAGAGACACCCTACTGATACTATACCTGTGCCCCCCACAACAACCACCTCAACCACCACACCCACCACCATCACCACAATATCCACCACCACAGACACATGCACCACCACCACAACCACAACATCCACCACCATAGACATATGCAGCACCTCCATGTCCACAACCACCTCACCCACAACTGCAACACCCACCACCACAGACACATGCATCATCGCCACAACCCACATACCCACAACCACAACATCCAACACCACAGACAAATGCACCACCATCACAACAACCACACCCACAAGCACCACAACCACAACATCCACCTCAACATCACACTCATCCAAACGCACACAGTCACACACCCTCACATGCAAAACAACACCCACCAAAAAGACATGCTCACAATGACCTGAATTCAAAACATCTACGACAGCACACTCATCCAAACAGGCACACTCACAGAAAAGTACACACATCCTAGCACCAACCAAACACCAATGTTCACACTCACTTGAACACCACACACTCTCAAAAAACACAATCGAACATACACCACATACACCAGACCCACATGCATCTGTACAACACACACACACAAAACACCCATCCCAGCTCCCTCTAGCTCCCAAACCCCATCATCTCCCACCCCTTCTACCTCTTCTCCTCCACACACATTTATTGCCTACCTGTCCCCAACCCCTAAGAAACCTAAACCCACCCCTTCCAAGAAAGATCACTGAGGTGACTGCTCTGCCCACTAGATGTCCCTTACTGAGGAGGTTGTACTTGGCAGTGTAATTAGGAGGCAAATTCTGGGCATGAAGCAGACATTTGGATTCCCAAGAATTTATGAACAATTATAATTTACTTTTTTATTTTAAATGTCCTTTCTGAGAGAAGTATCTAGTCTTGTGAATAAATGATTATTTATTTTCATAAAGGTTGTCTTGGCATTATTTTAAAATTATTAGTAATTGATTAATGAAAATGTTATTAATGAACTATGAGTAAAATGAAATTATTTGTATTAATGACATTGACAAACACAGGTTTTATTTTTGACATATGTGTATGGTGCACATATAAGTGATGAACATTTGTGATGGACATAATAATGTTGGTACAAGCATTCATCATGATACTGGACTCTTACACCAAAGTAAATGTTTATATTTTTGTAACTTGTGAATCCAGGTGTGATAATTTAAAAATGATGTGTTAATAATGAACACATATGCATTACACATGAAAAAAACACTTTGAGTTAAATGAAATCTACTGATTAACTGAAAATGCACAAGACAAGGGGAAATGTGAAATTAATACATATACGTCCTGTTTTAAGTTTAGAGGTAACATTGAATGTACACTTCTTGTTGATCCCACTTGTTCATTTTGTAGTGCAATTATTATATTTTATTACATTTATGCGGTTCAAATAATATGTAATGTATATGTATCTGATTTGGTAGTTTAAGGAAAATGATTGTACACACCTGTATGAACACATTTTGACTTTGGTATTAATGTGGCTTTTTGTGTATGTGTCCATTGGCATTAAGGCAATTTGAACCAAATTGCTAAATATAAATAAAATATATAGGTATGCTTCTTTAGATTTACAAAACTACCACATCACACACATCTGCATTGGACATTATTGTACTATTGCTTGCTAGTATGTTTCACAAATTCCCAAGTCCAGAGTTAATGTCCACAAACAATTCAAGGCAAGGAGAGAGAAAAATAGAAAAAAGGTAAGTTTCAAACTTATATACCTTTAATTCCATCAACTCAGGTGTGGAGGTTTAGCTGCCACAGTTACATCAAGGAGAAGGCACATTGTGATTGCCACGGTGGCAAAACTGGCTGTGTTCCCGCTGCCAGCCACTTTTGCCTATGGCGCTGTTGAGGTGAGTGTAAAATTGTGGCTGCGACGGCGGTTTGCCGATGGACTTTCGTCTATGGGCCCTCCAGCATCTAAATGGAAAGGGTGGGCTGCCTAATCTGCGAACAAACTATGCAAAGCAAAAGCGATGGTGGGACCACTTCTGCTAAGACCTAAACAAGGCCCTAAGTATCTAAGGCCCTCATTATGAACATGGCGGTCCATTCTGCTCCGCCGGCGGTGGCAGTAGAAACCACCAACAGAGGAGCGGTCCCGACCGCCAAATAATGATCCAAACGAAACACACGCATCCCGCGAACCACCCACTGCCAGGTGAGGAGTCCCGCCACTGACGGCAGGGTCCGCCCACAGGCCGTCGGAAAGGCCCAACCCGCCCATCAAATAATGAACCACCATTCCGCTGCCAGTTCCAGTGCGGGATCCACCGCCACACAAAGCCAGGCAGAAATTAAACAAATATATGGAACCATGTACCGGAGTCCCACAGAACGTGCTGCGGCAGCCATGGATAGAGAGCTGCAGATCATGCCAGCCCTGCTCCTTGCCATATACCTACACGACCAAGTCCGCCGATTAAGACGACGACGGTAAGTACTGCAACCTATGACACAAGGGATGAAAGGGCACAGTTACATACCCACCCACTCCACCATCCGGCAACGTCCCCCCAACCCTTCGCAGCAGCACAAGTCATACACCCCACATCAAGAGGTACTTACCCGACACAAGGCTAATGCAACTTGACCATAGTATATACAAAAGCCCCACACCCATAAAAAAGTAAAACAAATCACCAGGGTGTAACGGCGTGCAGCCCAAACACAGGCCACACAGAAACTTTAATAAGTAGCTCACTGAGCCAAACAGTGAAAACAGGGCCAATGGTCAGTCCGTAATATCCCAATTGACATGGGCCACAACGGGCCCCATCTGACTCCCACAAGTGCTGGGTACTCCACATAACGGTGCACCATATGGGGATCCAGGCACCTCACGGAAGGGGGGCAGAGGTGGTGGGGATTTTTGACGGGGATGGGCCTTAGACTTTCTTGTGGAGGGTGGAGGGGGGTGGGCTTCTCCTTTGAAGGGGGTGGGGGCTGTTTTGGCTCGGGTGGAGCTGGATGGCCTAGGCTCTGTCTGGGCCTTCTTCTTCTCTGGTGAAGGGGCACGGGAATGAAAAGGGTGGACCGGGGTGGGCTGTAATGTGGAAGGAGCGGAAAGGGCAAGGAGGTGGGCACGTTTGGGGACAAGAAGGGGTGGGCCAGTGGGTTGGAAGAGGTCAGCACGGGAGAGGAAAAGTTTTTGGGAGCAATTGGGGTGGGGCGGATGAGGGCATGGGAGTAAAGGCAGAGGGAGTTTATGTAAGGGGTATAGGGGTGCGTGTAGTGGGTGCAGGTGATTGCTCAGTATGCTGTGGTGTGGTGAATGTCTAATGGGTGGGTGTCTTGGTGCATTTGTGTGTCTTGGGAGGTGGGGGTGGACACAGTGGGAGAAGACAGACAGCTAGTGTGGATGTATGTTGTGTGGGTGTCTGCAAGTCTGGTGAGTGATCTGCATGTGTCAACTACAGTAGAGGTGGTGAGTGCAGGTGTGGTGTATGGGGTGCATGTATGGCTGTCTGCTATTGTGGTGAGTGCAGGAAGAGGAGCAGTAACAGTGAGTGAAGGTGCAGTGCATGAGGATGTGGATGTAGAGGGGACAGACAGGGAGGCGGAAGAGGTGGGCACACTGGTGGAAGTGGACGTTGTTGTGTGTGCAGGTGTCTGTTGGCTATGTGAATGCTTGTGGTGGGAAGTGTGGTGCTTGTGTTTTGAAGTGTGCGTCTTGTCTGTTGATGTGCCTGTCAGCGTGTCTGATTGTGTGCTTCGGACAGGTGAAGGAAGTGGGGTGCTGGAAGGGGTAGAGGAGGTTGGAGGGGGGACGGAATGGCCAGGGAAACTGGCTACCATCTGAGAGGAGGCCAGAGCCTGTAAAGATCTCCGTAGGGCAGACACGGCACCGTGAATGCCATCCAGATAGGCATTTGTCTTCTGCACCTCTGATGCTAGCCCCTGGATGGCATTGACGATGGTTGTCTGCCCTAAAGAGATGGTTCTCAGGAGGTCAATAGCCTCTTCTGTGAGGGCAGCAGGGCTGACTGGAGCAGGGGAGGAGGTTCCTGGGGCAAAGGAGACGCCCAACTTTCTGGGGGGGTGGGCACGGGCAACTCGGAGGAGAGCAGAAGGGAGGCGGTGATGGTATGGGGTGGCGGAAGATCTCACGGTAGTGGTGTGTGCACTAGGGTCTGCCACCAACGGGGGACCCCCATCGGAGGAGGTCTCAGAGTCACTACCTCCTGTGGTAGTAGCCTCCCACGTGGAAGTCCCCTCACCCTCCCACTCACTGGTCCCCTGGGCATCCGTTGTCTCTGCCTCGGAGGATCCATGGGCCGCTGCATCCCCACGTGCCGGTGCCTCAGCTCCCTCGCCTGATGTTGATGCTGTACCAAACCAACACAGGAGAACAGGGATGGGGAGACAAAACAGGAGAGACACTTGTAAATAGCTGAATGCAGACACAGAATGTCCAGACATACACCCACCCAACAAACACACCCAACAGGCAGTATGTAATAAAGATGAATCTTGATGGTACAAAATGTAGGTTCTTTAATAGGAGTATCTTAGCCACATACAGATCTGGTCAAGCCAACTGTCAGCTCCAACAGCTTCCTCTGAATCCTTTCTCTCTCACACTCTACTCTGATGTCAGATATGACATCAGTGCCACATCAGTGCCAGAGAGAGAGAGGAGATCCCTCACATTCTAATGCTGCATTCTATCATTACACTCTACCACACACCTTCCCCTTTTTTTAGAACAATTACAAAACCCATGAGAACAAAATAAACTATATACAGGAAAAAAATATATAATACCAAAACAACAAACTGTAAACTGGAATAAAATTGGGTTACTTTTTCTTTGAAACAACCATACGGTTGAGATTCCAGACTCTACCATCTTTAATTCTCACCACATTCCTGAAGAGTTTGACCACTTCAAAAGGACCCATAAACTTACTTCCAGACTTGCTAAATCTAGGGTTTCTAATCAAAATCTTATCACCCACTTTCACCTCAACATTGCATGTGCTTTTCCTCCTATCATAGTTTTCCTTTCTTTTCACTAAGCACTTTTCCTCTTTCGCCCTTTCCTCCCTATTTCCGTCACACCATGTAACACACTCATTCTTACCCCAACGCACCCAACCTGGTGCCAAACGTGTGTTAGCTTTCTGTCCCCTGAAAATTTCAAACGGTAACTTCCCTGTAGTGACGTGAGGAGAAAATCTATATGCATGGAGAAAATTCTTAAGACCATCTTTCCAATTCCTGACAGCTGCAACTTCCAACTGTATACATTCCTTTATGCACTTGTTGAATCTTTCTACTGTCCCATTACCCTCAGGATGATACAAAGAACATCTTTTATGCACAATACCCCTGGATTTACAGTACTCTTCCATCTCATTTGAAACAAATTGGGGCCCATTGTCCGTGAGAATGGTGTTCGGCAAACCTTCACGGCTGAAAATGTAATTAAAGAAATTAATCACTTTAGTAGTCTCCATGCTACTACCAATTGCTATTTCTGCCCACCTTGAAAATTGGTCCACTAAGACTAGAATATAGTTGCAACCACCTTTACCAAATATAGGTCCTACTACATCCACTGCCACAACAACCCACGGCTTAGAGGAACATTCACGAGTACACATCGGCGGAACTCTGGTTTTATAAACCTTATCACTGTTACAGCAATCATAACATTCCCTTACTCTCCTTTCGATCATAAGATCCATTCCTGGCCACCAATAATTAAGGCGAATTCTTGCTTTAGTTTTACTCATCCCTTGATGACCCTCATGTGCTAGTTCGATAATTTTTTCTCTCAACAATACCGGGACAACCAATTTTGTTCCCCGCAGCAAAATTCCATTCTCCATAGATAATTCCTCTCTCACCTTCCAAAATCCGCCTAACTCTTTATCCCTCTTGACAGATGAACTCCATCCCTCACTATGTTCCTTTCGCACCCGTTGTAGCACAGCATCTTCCATAACCGCTCTCAACCACTCATTTTGTTCAACAATACCTCTTGTCACATTACACACACTAATGACTTCATCTTGACTTTCTTCTGAACGGCTCTCAACTTCAGTACTCAATCTTCATAGGCAATCAGCAATCCTATTGCTTGGACCTGGTACATAAAACACCTTAAAAGCAAAGTCTTGTAGGCTAACAATCCACTTACTGATTCTTCCAGAGATCATATCCAGACCTCTTTTCATGAACACTTCTACCAGGGGTTTGTGATCAGTAAAAATCTGAAACTCTTTTCCCAACAGGAAATTTTTTAATTTATTAATTGCCCAGAACACACTCAAAGCTTCCTTCTCTATTGTTGAATAATTCACTTCTGCTCCTCGCAGAGTTCTAGCGCAGTACACCACAGGTCTTAAATCTTGCTCCCCCAGATCTTGTAAAAGTACCGCTCCTAACCCTTTCATACTCGCATCGGTCATGATCACACACATTTTCTTAGGATCAAATGAGCTTAAACTTCCAAATGATGTCAATTCTTTCTTTATACTCTCAAACTCCACTCTGCACTCATCATCCCACACAAACTCCTTCCCTTTCTTCAACAATTTCCTCATGTTTGTGGTTTTGGATGCTAGATTTGGCAAGAACTTTGCCTGAAATTCAACCATTCCCAAAAATGTTAACAGTTCCTCCTTTTTCTCAGGTTCCCGTAGGCCCAAAATGTTCTTAATAAGTTCTTCCTTAGGATACACCCCATTGGGAGTTATTCTATGACCTAAATATTCTACCTCCGGTCTAACAAATGAACACTTCTTAATTTTAAGAGTCAAACCATGTTCTCTTAAAATTCCCGAAACTTTCCTGATTATTCTTTCATGTTCCTCTTCAGTCTGAGCATGTATCAAGATATCATCCTGAAAACATTTAACGCCTGGTTCTGAGCCAAACATATTATACATCAAACGCTGGAAAACAGCAGCAGCTGAAACCAGACCAAAAGGCATCCTTTTGAACCTAAAGGTCCCAAAAGGTGTGACAAAAGTGGTATAGTCCCTTGAGTCTTCATGTAGCATGACCTGATGGTAGGCCGACGTGAGATCCAACTTACTGAAATACTTGGACCCATGTAGCAAAGTCACCATTTCTGTTATATTTGGCAAAGGAAATTGGTCACTCACTACACATTTATTAAGATTCCTCAAATCGTCACACAGTCTAATATCACCTGATTGTTTCCGTGCTACTACAATTGGTGATACCCATTCTGATGACTCCACAGGCTCAATGATTCCATCTTTGCACAATCTTTGTATTTCTCTTTCTACATCATCTTTCATGGCACTTGGTACAGGACGCACTTTGGAAACTACAGGAACTGATCCTTCCTTTATTCTAATGCGGTGGACATATTTCTTAAGACATCCCAATTTGTCACTGAATACATCCTCATAGTCCTTAACAAACTTTGGCCAGACATTTCCTTTAATTTCCTGCACAGGAAATTCACCACCATCCTGCACTTTTTTGATGAATTCATCCCTCAACATTATCGGAGAAGTTGAGTTAGGATCAAAAATGACATTCAAGTCTTGTTGGTGCGGCCAACTTAACACACTGTCCCCTTTAACTGGAACATAAATCTTGCCAAAAATAGTATTTCCTCTGAATGAAATTTCTGATTCAAAATAGCCCCTTAGTTGAATGGTTTGGCCACCATATCCTCCTGGGATAACATCCGGATCTTTTAAATGGATCTTATGAGTCAAATTTTCATCAAAAAACTTATTTGAAATTAGAGTCAACCACGCTCCAGAATCAAACAATATTTCCACATCTTCATTTAAGATCGAAATTGTGTCCCTCGGATGATTTTTCCTTTGAGCATTTGCTGAAATCGACAAAATGCAATCTTCCATCACTTTCACCGATGTTGCACTTTTGCTTGACATACAGCATTTAGCAAAATGTCCCTTTTTATTACACAACTTCCATATGCTGTTGATCGCTGGACATTTCTTATATGAAGCAAAGTGACCTGCATTCCCACAACGGAAACATTTCAAATCCTTAGATTTTAACCATTGAGCATGAGTCACTTTATCTTCCCCTTTGTCACCAGATGCTTCTTTACTATGATCTTCTTTTTTTTCATATATCTTATTTACTGAATTATTCTTTCCTTTCTCTAATTCTTCTACACATGCCAAAGTGTGCTCGACACCCTTTGCTACTACAATGACCTCTTGCAAAGAAGGATCGTCCTTGCTCCACAATTCCTGACGAACTTTATCACTCGAGCATCTCAGCATAAATTGATCCCTTATACGTTCCTCTATGGTTACTCCAAACTTACAAGTTGATGCAAGTTTCCGCAAAGCTGTAATATAATCCTCAACACTTTCTCCTGGTTGTTGCTCTCTCATGCCAAAGTGATATGTTTCCAAAATGGTACTGACTTTTGGTAAATAGTGCAAATCTAATTTTTTTAAACAGATTTCAAATTCGTTCAGATCTGTTCCCTCATCACCAGTGTCAGGTAAGTTCTCAAAAATTTCTTGTCCTTTGCATCCTAGACAATGCATCAGGAGAGCTTTTTTTCTTTCATTAGAAAGATTAGTTCCACACACCCTGGAATAGTGTAGGAAAGTTTTTTCCATTTAGACCATTTTATAGGAGGTTCCTCTGGTGTAGTGAGGAAAAATGGTGGGGGCGAGATGTTTTGCATACTTCCTTGTGATTTATTTCCAAAACGATTTTAAAGTTGAAAAATATATGTTAAATATGCTTTTACTATAAAGCTTGAAAACGACCAAAAATAGGTTTATATTCCTATTCACTTCGTTGTATGAATTTATAAACCAACAGATTGTTTTCTAGAGGAGGTTGGAGTTAAGCACCTTCCTATTCACTTCGTTGTATGAATTTATAAACCAACAGATTGTTTTCTAGAGGAGGTTGGAGTTAAGCACCTTCCACAACAAAACAAGTTAGAGACGAAGAAGATTTGGCTGAAAATCAGATTCTGCACGCTTCACTGTAAGGTAGGAAATCTTGTTTCTCACCGTCTTGAATTAAATATCCAGCTCCCTCGATGTAGAAATCCTAACGGTCTAATTGTCTGGAAATGAAGTCTGGATTAGAAGTGCTGGATAAAGTAAAGTCCCAAAAATATAGGTTTAAGATACTCCTGCACCTCCTCGTCGCCAAGTGTAATAAAGATGAATCTTGATGGTACAAAATGTAGGTTCTTTAATAGGAGTATCTTAGCCACATACAGATCTGGTCAAGCCAACAGTCAGCTCCAACAGCTTCCTCGGAATCCCTTCTCTCTCACACTCTACTCTGATGTCAGATATGACATCAGTGCCACATCAGTGCCAGAGAGAGATGAGATCCCTCACATTCTAATGCTGCATTCTATCATTACACTCTACCACACAGTACCATACACTATGCCCATGGCCATGCCCCTGACTACTGACCATAATACTGCTCTACACCCATCCCCTGAAATACTTTAGGAGCAGAAGTAGGTGAAACCTGACAGGAACATCCCTACATCCTTTGGGGAACATACAGTAGATGGACACCTGTCGAATTCCCTGCCTCTAAGCAGCATGAGCCCTATTGCACACCCAGACAGCCTTTCAGACTGAAGTATGGTCAATGAGTACTCACCTCCTTGTGACTGCTGTGCAGCTTTCAAGCGTCCATCCAGGTCTGGGTACACCACCGCCAGGATCTGTCGCATGAGGGGGGTCAGTGCCCGACGGGCACCCCTTCCACGTTGGGAGGACTTCCCCAGCTGGATCTCACTGATCTTTCACACCCAGCGCCGCAGGTCCTCCCACCTCTTTCGACAGTGGGTGCTCCGCCGGTTGTAGACCCCCAGGGTCGCACCTCCTTGGCGATGGCATGCCAATGTGCCAACTTCTGATGGGCGCTGACCTAGAAGGGTGACACAGAAATGGAACACGGAGGTCAGGCACTTGCCCGATAGGAACAGCTGGCCAATTGTCCACTATGGGACGGACAGTACTCTCAGACATATAGGACAGACGCATGCAGCATTCCATGCACCATGGCCCATGCAGGCTCAGAGGAGCATATATATGTCCAATCAACACCATCCATTACACAAACAGTGCCCTCCAAACCCAGACTCACCTGTACTTCTGGCCGTCCGTACAGTTTTGCGTACAGGGGCAGGACCCCGTCCACTAGCTTCTCCAGTTCTTCCTGGGTGAAGGCTGGGGCCCTTTCCCCTGCACCACGTAGCACATCCATAGCCAGAGGCTGGCCATAGCAGTACAAAGAGTGGAGTACCTGTCCGCACAAGATCAGGGAGTCAAGTGATCAAATGATGATGAACGCCTGTGCCTTCTGCGGTGGTATGCACCGTCACCGCCGGCGGCAATCATGATACGCCAGGATTCACCATTGGCATCCATGTTAGCCAATGAGGGTGCGAACATTTGTCAACACTGCCTTACGCTGTGACGTCAACCGCAAGCGGTATGAGGTCACTTCCACAACGAAGGGGCAGATCTACAGTGGGCAAACATTTTGCCATCACCTGCACATCTAGAATATCCTACTACTCACAATGCAGGGCCTACTAGCCACATTAAGCACCAAGGCCTTTGTCCATTCCGCATAGTAGCACACATGAAATACTCTGTTTCCTCCAAGTAATGTACATGTACATCTGTCGGGTAGCAGTTACTGTCGAGACACAACAATTAACAATGCAGTGCAGAAATTATGAGAAGTGTGCCTATGTATGTGTCTTCATCACTCCTTTTTGTAACCCCTCGTAGGTACCGACCCTTGTGGCGAGGAAGGGCACCATCGGTGTACAGACCACTTGTGGATATGGGGACCATGGTGGAGCGTCAGATCATAATCACTTACAGACTCACACGTGCAACTATTCAGGACCTTTGTGCATTACTGGATCCTGCACTAACTCCGGGAAATCGCAATCAGCATGCCATTCCAACTGAGGTGCAGGTGCTCTCCGCACTCCATTTCCTGACCACAGGCTCATTTCAAGTGACAGTGGGCATGGGTGCTGGTTTCTCAAAGCCAATGTTCAGCCAGGTACTGACAAGATTTCTGAATGCATTTGTACAACATCTGCAATCCTATGTGCGGTTTCCTCAAAGTACTGAGCTCCCTGCCATCAAGTCTGACTTCTATGCCTTTGCCAACATTCCCCATGTGATAGGTGCTATTGATGGCACCCACATAGCTATCATCCCCCCAAGAGTGAGTGAACATGTGTCCAGAAACATGAAGAACTTTCACTCCATGAACATCCAATTGATATGTACTGCAGACCAGTACATTTCACATGTGAATGCCATGTTTCCAGGATCAGTCCATGATTCCTTTGTGTTGAGGAACTGTAGTGTGCCACAGAAGACTGAACAACTACAAGAGGACAGAGGGTGGATCATAGGTCAGTTTGCCTGTCACTAACTGACACATTGCAGAAAACCAGCCTGTCTGACTAAGGGATATAACAATGACGAGTCTGTATTGCACCATTTTGTAAGTGATTCTGGATATTCAAACTTGCGTTGACTCCTGACACCAGTGAGGAATCCCAGGACAGATGCGGAGAGGAATTACAATGAGGCCCATGGACGTACTAGGAGGGTTATAGAGCGTACTATAGGTCTCACGAAGGCTAGATTCCGGTGTCTACTTATCTCTGGTGGTTCCCTGGCCTCTGGGCCTGATAAGGTGTGTAGAATAGTGGTGGCCTGCTGCATGCTGCACAACGTGGCAGTGAGACATTCTATCCCCCTCTTGGAGGTGGAGGGTGCTATAGGTCCTGATCAGCTACCTCAGAGAGGTGAGGAGAGTGATGGTGAGGATGAAGAAGGGGAAGATGTCAATTCCAGGAACCAACTGATACAACTCTACTTCCAATAACTGTGTGGGACTTAAGCCTGTCATTGGGGTTAGTGACTAATCCTGTCAGCGTGCTCTGTCATATAGGGGGGTTGGTCATGATAGGCAATACATGGACCACTTCCGCATGGTACTGACTGAAAATATATGCATTCTCTCCTTGCCACCATTTGGGCACACAGTACTACCATCATGTACAAATTGACAATAAAGTTGTTCTCTGCCAGTTGCATCCATACTCTACTTTGTTCACAATTTAAGACAGGGGACAGTGTTACAGGTGTGAAATGTGTTTTATTGGTAGAAGTGAGTGAATTGTGCTATATACAGTGATGGGAATCGTAAGGGTTGGGGGTCCTCAAAACCAACTTGGTGGCAGCCTTGTTGAATGGTATTGATGGGTCCATTTTGTCGAACAGTACTTCAAATTGCCCTCAGCTAAGTGTTGTTGGTTAATGGGTGGGATGGTTGCTTTGCATTAGTAGCAGAGTCAATTGTTACATGGTGCCTTGTTCTTAGCTGGGTTTCCAGTGCCATATCTTGGCCTAAGAGTATGTTTGGGCACCTGCTGTGGAGCTTCTTGGGGTGGCATGGTTGGCCCTTGGGTTTCCTGGGAGGGTATTTCCTAGGATGTTTCTGCTGCTTGGGTCATCAGATGCTGGTTGTCCAGGGATGTTGTAGGGGACTCTTGTCCGGCGTGGGTGTCAGACTGTTTTTTTGACAACTGCAGCAGTGCTCCAACAATGATGGCCATTGTGGCATTGTGCTCTTTCCACTGCTCCATGGCCTGTTGGTGTTCTTCCTGCTGCATCCTCTGACTTTGCTCCAGGGTGGACACAATCTGTGCTGACCTGTCTTGGGTATGTTGGTAGGCCCCCAATACCTCTGAAATAACATCCTGGGCTGCTGCATCCATCCTGTGGCCTCCCCCGGCCCACTGGGACCCTTTAATTTGCCCTAGCCCTCTGTGCCTGTGTCCTTTGCCCAGGTATGGACGTGCCACTTGTACTGGAGCCCTCGCCATCCTGCATGTTGGGAGTGGGAGACTGTGGCCTCTGTATCTGTGTTCCACCAGTCTGTGCCCTTGGTACACTGGTGTGGGTAGGCCTGCACTGGCCTGCTGGTCTTGACTGGGTGTTAGGGGTGACAGTGGCTTCCTGGGTGGGGCTGCTGCACGGTGAGAATCCAGGACTGTGTGAGGGGCCTGCCTGCTCATCAGTGTCCAGGGATCCTTCGCCAAGGTCTTGTGAGGTGCCTCTGTCTCCCTGGAGGGCAGTGGCACTCCTTGTCCCGTCCGTTATGGTTGCATGGGTGGTGGTGCCTGTTGGGGGACATAGACATATCTGTTACATATGCGTGTAGGTTTGAAGTGTGCAGGGCTGTGCTATTTTGTGCTGGTGTTACTTTCAGTGGCCTTCCAGGGTGCCTTTGTGTGGTTGACATGGCATTTAGCACCAGTGGTGGGGTTGCATTGTGGTGGGGGGTATTGTTCCATTGTGGGTACATGCAGGGGTGGGTGGCTGTGCACAGCGGGAGTGATGTGGGCCTGTTAGTGGGTTGTAGGTCATGTAGGGGGGTGGATGTGGTGGGTAATGGCTGGGGGGGTGTAGATCCAGGTGGGTGTGGGTGGGGTGGGTTGGTGCATGCATTGCAGCTGTGGTGTATATGGGGTAATTGTAGATGACTTACCTGAGTCCATTCCTCCAGTGAGTCCCTCTGGGTGCAGGATGGCGAGTACCTTTTCCTCCCAGTCGGTGTAGTCAGGTGGTGTTGGTGGCGGCCCTCCTCCAGTCTTCTGCATTGCAATGTGGCGCCTAGATGCCATGGCCCTGACCTTCCTCCGCAGGTCGTTCCATCTCTTCTGGATGTCATCCCTGGTGCATGGATGGTGTCCCACTGCATTCACCCTGTTGACTATGGTCTGCCACAGCTCCAATTTCCGGGCGATGGGTGTGTGCTGTACCTCGGCCCCCGAATATTTGTGGCTCCACCTTCAGGATCTCGTCCACCATGGGCCTTAGGTCCCTTTCGGTGAAGCGTGGATTTTTTGGGGGGGACATGGTGAGTGTGGTGGATGGCGTCGGGACTGGGGACGAGGTAAGGGTTCTCCTCTGTGGGTCGATGTGCATCTCCTGTATGCTGGCGTTCACTGTCTGGCTCTGGTGCTCTACGTCTTCTTGTCCTGGTTTCGTTGCAAGGGATTGTGGGGTGTGTCTGGGGGTGTTTTATGGGGTTCTGAATGTGTGTCAGGTGTGTGGGTCATACGCTTATCCAATGTGTGCACCTCTTGCTGTTGAGTCCACTTGCCGCCCGTGGCAGTCGCACCCGCCAATGGTCATCCGGCCTCCACTGTCTGCCGAGGTGATTTGTGCATCATCATTTGGAGGGCGGGATGTGTGTGTGCTTGGCGGTGGCGGGGTGGGGTGGGTCGGGATTCCTGCCGACAGAGTCATGGTGGGGAGTGGTGGTCTGGGAATTTTTTTTGGGGTTGGGTTTTTCGTTCATTATATGGCGGGTTTCCATTCACCGCCGACACGGCGGTCGGCGGTCTTTTCCGCCATGTTCATAATGACCGCCTAAGTGTCGGGACTAGTAAAGGGTTAAAAAGGAATCTGCCTTTCTAACTAGCTAAACACCACTGTAATCTCTGCAGAACCTTCAATAGCTGACTTCATCAGCAGTAACTTTCCACATGCACAGTTTGAAATTTGCAAAACTCATTAGCCTTTCATCTCTCGGATCCAACATCATGATGATCTTGAATCTCTCCTGTGTCCAGAAATCTGTTGGGGAGTTTTACTTCACAGCTCCTTGTTAACACTCATCCTTAGAAACCCATCTTCCCATACCCCTTTCTCTACAACTAACAATAAGCTCTTCATTAACTAGAAATTTATACCGACCCACCTGCAAATAAAGAAATATGCAATGAAAGCAAAACTCCACTTTGAAGGTTAACCACAGAAAAACATTTCGGCCCATATTTATACTTTTTTAGCACTGCATTTGCGCCACTTTTTGACACAAAAACCGCGCAAACTTTCAAAATACAATTGTATTTTGTAAGTTTGCGCCGTTTTTTACGTTAAAAAGCGGTGCAAATGCGGCACTAAAAAAGTATAAATATGGGCCTTCATGCGTTAACTCCAGCCAAGTTAACATAGAACTCAATGTACATTTGAATAGATGATTATAGGAGCATTTCTCGTAAGCGCAATAAATGAAGAATAACCGTGAAAATATGTAATTTAACCAAGATATAGTACCAGTACCTTTGAGTAATATTGCATATATGTGACTTGCATTTACCTTTCTATATTTCTACTTATATGTGCACTTCGGTTATATCGATTTACAGTACACCACGTTTACATGAATACATTTTAGTGCACGTTACATATTGTGTGATTATGATTTGTCATATATGGAACGCATAGTGGCACAGCCAAATTATGCTCTCTCATATCTCTCCCCCTGAATTGTGCACAGTCATAATGGGCCCACTCTGGCGTGTTAGTAGACTGCTCTGTGTCTGTCTCCAAAGTGCAGACACATCTATTTAAACATTGCTGTGAAGATGAAGTATTGGGCTCAGCATAATGAAGATTACTGACTGATAAGCATCACATAAGCACTCATGATGGCACCCTATGTCTTCAGATGGGTTCATCTACAGAATTAAGATCATTTTGAGGCCGACATTGTCTATTATACCTTGTCGCTCGTGGCCAGTCGTCTCACATGACTACAGTGGCTTTATTGGCAAATCTTTTTGTTGGACAATTTTTCACACAACAGTATGTGTTTAAAATTACAAGAGTGTCTTATAGTAACAAAAAGAAAGGCTCATCCTGTCATCATTCCAGCACTTCTACAGTACAAAATGCCTATAGATTTGCCACACTTTGCAGAGGTCAGTTACAGACAGAAGCCTACTGCTGTTAATGCTATGCCTAATTGCTGTAGCCAGGAAATCATTCCTTTGGAATGTTCAATAACTGCACATAATTGATCTTTTCGCTGTCTGTTACTACTTAATTACTGAACTAATGCGACATGCACTCATCAAGTTGACATCAAATGTGATTCTTCCCAGATTGCAGCTGGCCATCCTGCTCTCCGGAGGGAGAGCGTGTAAAATGCTTTTCTGTTTCACCAAACACCAACAGTACACACTGCAGCAAAGAGGTAATGGGCAGGACAAGCTAGAAATAAATTACAACGATAGATAAAATAATGATAAATTACAACATGGTTAAGTCACGATTATCCAATTTGTTTCTACTAGTGTTACCCTCCATGGCCCTATCAAAAATATTAAATTTAATTGTCTGTTGGGTGATTAGGGATGGTGAGTGGAAACTTCTACATTAATCTTATGTGATAAAGACTATACCCACACACTTGAAAAAGCATGCCAACAATGTGCAATGTGAGGTAATATCAATGAATTCAGCCCTTTCCATTTTTGGTCTAAAGTAATATATACAACTAGAGCATTCATGTCTCCAGCTTCCCCAGCACTGTTCCCTCTGTGTGCCGTAGGTTTTAAATTGAACGTTGATTAGTAATGCTTAATTTGTAAATAAAAACGTGCCAGTGCCCAAATCCCTCCTCTTGAGCATGCAGCTGATGAAATTAAATGTGGAACACAGAATACTGAGGCAACGTAATCCTGAAACCATCTCTGGCCTTTTCAATCTATTTACAGCCACTCCCTGCCCCTTCAGCCACTCTTGCAGCTTTCTGCTTTCTCTCATTGTGACGATTTCTTGTTTTTCTCTTCCTCCGTCCGCTGTAAATGCTTGAGGCGTTCCTGTGCCATCAAGACTCTATGGCCTTAGCGCCATATTTATCCCCCGTGCTAAAATCAGGCACGGGGGGAGAAGTGTCAAATAATGGTGTAAAGCTTGCTTTGCCCCATTATTTAACGCCTGGGTCAGGGCAGGCATTAGGGGTACACCATGGAATAAGCCCACAGGTGCCCTCCCCAGGCCCCAGGGACACCCCCACCCACAACAGAGGGACAGCGGAGGATGGGGGAGCCCGTTCCAGGTAAGTACAGGTAAGTATTTTATTTTATTTTTTAAAATGCCATTGGGGGCCCTGAAATGGACCCCCCTACATTGCAGTGGGTGCATTGGCCATCCCCAGGGGACCCTGGGCCCCTGTGCTGGCCATTGTGGTGGTGGGCATAACTCTTGTCTTTTCTAAGACAGGAGTCATGTGGTATGGATGTTTTGTGTCAGAAAATGACTTTGGTGCAAAACCCCCTTCTTCCATACCACCAGCCCCACCTGACTAACGTCATTATTTTTTTACACTAGCCTACCCTTTGCACCGGCTTGCACCATTCCATAAATATGGTGCCCGGCCCCCCTATGTCCCATTAAAAAATAAAATAAAATACTTACCTGTACTTACTGGGATGGAGTTCCCCCATCCTCTGCAGTTCCTCTGGTATGGGTGGGGGTGTCCCTGGGGCCTGGGAGGGCATTAAAAAATGGGGCATAGTAAGCTTTGCACCATTTTTTGACCCCTCCGCCTCCTGTGCACCATTAATGCACGGGAGTATAAATACGGCGTTAAGGCCATAGAGTCATTTTTTGCACGGGAACGCCTACCTTGCATCTCACTAAGGCAAGGTAGGTTTCCACATCCAAAAAATGACTTTAACTCCATAAATTTGGCGCTAGATGGGTCTAGCGCCAAAGTATAAATATGGAGTTAGTTTTGCACCGAATTAGAGTTTTAAAAAATGACGCTCATTTGGTGCAATCAGAGTATAAGTATGCCCCTAAATATGTTAAGGCACACAGAGTATATGGTATCAGTTACACATTTATATTGCTTCTGTGAAATGCAGGGATGAAGCCTATATTACACTGCTCCATACTCAAGTTCTGTGTGTGAGAGGTGGGTCTTCATTTGCCATCTCACAACATAAGATATATATGTCAGTCTATCTACCCTAATAGTTCTTTATTTAGCATGTAGTC
Organism: Pleurodeles waltl; assembly: GCF_031143425.1. Taxonomy (NCBI): domain Eukaryota; kingdom Metazoa; phylum Chordata; class Amphibia; order Caudata; family Salamandridae; genus Pleurodeles; species Pleurodeles waltl. Next base: position 277,440,831 of record NC_090450.1, read on the forward strand.
ATTAGTATTTATGACTACCCTAATGAAATAATTTTAACAACCTTAGAATAATGACATACTGAAAAAAACTGCAAGGGTCTAAACATACCTTGCTGGTTAAGTGCATCTCTTGATGTGGGTGCATAACTCACCAAGCTACAATACCGTGACTGTACTTGTGACCTGCAAGCAATAAAAGGATTTCTGCTATCTGTATAGAGTACAAATCTATTACCTATGCTTTATACTCTGAAACAAGCACCTTAAGCATCTGTATTATTTTATGATGATTCTAAACTGTGAACCGAGAATAAATACACACAAATCTCTCCAGCACTTGTTTTAACCACCAGAGTTAACTTGCCACTTCAATAGCCTGAAACATGCTGGACAAATCGTACGTATCAGGAGAATGTAACTTAACCCCAGTGTTTTCAGAGGGTAGGTCCTGCTGCAGTTTAGCACCTGCAAGGGAGGAAAAAGAAGTATTTGGCAGGAGTTCCCTACAGAACTTTCTTTTTCTATCCCCAGTGGTTCCACACCCGGGAATCCAAATCTGAAAACCTAAAAAGGAAAAACACGATTGACAGTCTTGAAGGTAGCTCCTGACTGACCAGGAGGAAGAGCAGGAGAACCTGCAGCACCAGCAATACTTGAAACACCAATGGGAACAAGACGACTAGGGAGACAAGCAGGACCAGGGTCTTCATAATCAAAAGAACAAGGCCCGGGAGGAGCAGAACCAAGTAGCCCATAAGTACCAGAAGGGCAAGGACCAGAGCCCAAAGAACCAAGACCAGATGGAACAGCACAAAAGGACACTGACAAAGAAAAGCAAGTAGATCAAGGTCATTTTGACCAGTGCCAGGAAGAACTGAACCAGAAGTATCAGAACCAAAGGGATCATAACCATGTGGACCAGTACCACAAAGACTGGCATCAGGAAGATTAGGATTAAGAGGACCAGGAGGAGCAAGAAGAACAGGAACAACACATGGCCTAGGAGGGTTTAGGAACAGTGCAATGAAGCCTCAAGATGCGAGAACGGGATCAGTACCTAGAGGAACACATTCTGGAAGATCAAGACCAGGAGTATCATTGATACCAAGACAACCAAAAACAGGTATGGCAAATTAATTATGACCAAAAGGGTGTACGAGGAGAACCAGAAGGGACAGAATCAGAGTTAGGCACAATTATGAAGATAAGGACAAGGGACCAACGGCAAGACCACAAGGGCTAGGCCACGAACCCAAAGGAGGAAGAAGAGCAGAAGGTGCAGGGACAAGAAGACCAGGA